>NW_006921658.1:5966091-6004798 GCF_000298275.1 Orycteropus afer afer
AAAGAATTGGCCAGGGAAAACCTTATGAATAGCAAAGAAACACTGTTTGGTACATTACCGCTCACCTTTAGGAATAGTCCGTTTAAGCTAAAAGGCTCTCAAAAAGTATAGCAGTGATTGTGGGGCTGGCATGGGATTGGGCAGTGTTTCGTTCTGCTGTGCATGGGGTCACTATGAGTCGGAAATGACTCGACGGCACTTAACAACAACAACAACATCAGACAAGTAATCTTGTTTTTTGTTTTCTTGTGATTTTGAGTTTTGTACCACATTTTTCTCTGCCTGTATCCAAGATATCCTATACTTATCCCTTTCCTAGTGGTTGATAGTGGTAGCTGGGTACCATCTAGTTCTTCAGGTCTCATGTAGGCTGAGGTTCACATAGTCCACTAGTCCCTTGGGCTAATTGTTTCCATATATCTTTGGTTTTCTTCATTCTTCTTTGCTCCAAATGAGGAGAGATCAATTGTTGCATCTTAAATGGCTGCCTGCAAGTGTTTTAGAACCCACTTGCTACTCACCAAGTAGAATGTAGAACAATGTTTCTGTATAGTATGTTATGCCAATTGACCTTGATGTCCCCAACAACTATGGTCTTGAGACCACTGGCCCAACACCTCGCTCCCTCAGGGTGGTTGACTGAGGCTAAGAAGCTATCATAATTTTGCACCCTGTTAGCTCTATTATATATATGGACATTCTAACATCATACACAAATACATATGTAGAAATATCTTCTACCAGACATACATATCCTTCCAGGGGCAGCTTTATCCAAGGTGTGGTGGTTATATTTGTGTGTCAACTTGGCCAGGCCTGCTTGAGCGGCTGGGCAGCTGGATGTAGTATTCCCCACAATGAGAATGGTAATCAACTCCATGGAATCTACTGTAAGCAGCTGAGTATCTGCCTTTGGGTATGTGGTCTGCTTCCACTATATAAGAAACAGCTTTGGGAATGGTCCCTAGCGTATGGCATGCTTGAACCCTGCATGTAACTGAGTTGTCATTCAGCAGCCTGCGATGCTCTGCCAATCCTGGGACTTTCCATGGACTTGAATCAATGGCCTGTCATGTGGTTTGGTAACATTGGAACTGTGCCATTTTGTCAGTCAACCTTGGGCTTGTTAGCCTCAGCAGCCACTAGCTGCCTGAGAGAAGAGATGTCTCTAGCTGCAGTGGGCAGGGAGCAAAAGGCAGAGCTAAAGCCCAAAAGGTTGTGGGACTCTCACACAACCCCTAGACCCTGGCACTTTGAACTTGGACTTAAGCTTCCAAATTGTAAGAATAAACTTCTGTTTGTATAGACCATCCCATTTGTGGTATATTCTTGTTAGAGTGGCACTAGGTAACCAGAACACAAGTGCAGGCCCCCAAGCAGGTAAGTGGGCAGGTGAGGAAGTGAGTAGAGTGGTTGTCCTCCTGTGGTGGCTTGCATGTTGCTGTGAGGCTGGAGACTATGGCACCAGTATTGCAAAATGCTACCAGGGTTACCTATCGTGGACAGGTCTCAGCAGAGCTTCCAGACTGAGACAGACTCATAGGAAGAAAGAAGCCATCCAGTTCTCAAAGAATTGGCCAGTGGAAACCTCATGAATAGTAGTGAAACATTGTCTGATATGTTACTGGAAAATTTTATGAATAGACCTGAAATATTGTCTGATATAGTGCCAAAAGATGAGTCCATCAGATCAGACGGCACACAAAATATGACTAGGGATGGGATGACTCCTAAGAGTAGAGACAACCTTAATGATATAAATGGACTAAAGCTTTTGGGACCTCCATTGGCTGATGTAACAACAACAACAACAACAATTGGCTGATGTGGCATGACTCAAAATGAGTAGAAACAGCTACAAATATCCATTAATAATTGGAACATGGAATGTATGAAACATGAATCTAGGAAAATTGGAAGATGTCAAAAATGAAATGGAACACATAAAGATCAATATCCCAGGCATTAGTGAGCTGAAATGGACTGGTTTGGGCCATTTTGAATCAGACAACCATATAATCTACTATACCTGAAATGACAAATTGAAGAGGAATGGTGTGGCATTAATCATCACAAAGACTGTTTCAATGTCCTGAAGTACAATGCTGCCAGTGACAGAATTATGTCCATACACCTAAAAGGAAGACCAGTTAATACTATTATTATTCAAATCTATGCACCAACCATCAAAGCCAAAAGTGAGGAAATTAAAGATTTTGACCAACTTCTGCAGTCTGAAATTGACCAAACATGCAGTCAAGATGTGTTGATTATCACTGGTGACTGGAATGCAAAAGTTGGAAACAAAGAAGAGTCACTGGTAGGTGGAAAATATGGCCTTGGTGATAGAAATAATGCTAGAGATCATATGATAGAATTTTGCAAGATCAACTTATTCATTGCAAATACCCTTTTTGAACATAAACAACAGCTATATACATGAACTTCACCTGATGGAATACACAAGAATCACCATTGCAAGAAGCAATGGTGAAGTTCAGTATCTTCAGCCAAAACAAGGCCAGGAGCTCAATGTGGAACAGATCATCAACTGCTCACATGTCAGTTGATGACATGTCTTCAAGTTGAAGTTGAAGATGATTAAAACAAGTCCATGAGAACCAAAATATGACCTTGATAATATCCCTCCTAAATTTAGAGAGCATCTAAAGATTAGATTTGATGAATTGAACATCAATGACAAAAAAAAAAAAAAAAGAGGAATTGTAGGATGACATCAAGAACATCATCCATGAAGAAAGCAAGAGGTCATTAAAAAGACAAGAAAGAACAGACCAAAATGGATGTCAGAAGAGAATCTGAAACTTGCCCTTCAGCAGAGAGTTGTTGTTATGTGCCATCGTGTCAGACCCAACTCATAGCAACCCCTCTTTGGGTTTCTGAGGCTATATCACTATAGAAGTAGATTACCCCATCTTCCATCTGAGGAGTGGCTGGTGGATTTGAACCTCCAGGCTTCTGGCTTGCAGTCAAGTGCCTTAGGCATGGAAGAAATGACAAAATAAAAGAGCTGAACAGAAGATTTCAAAGAGCAGCTTGAGAAGACAAAGCCAACTATTATAATGAAATGTGCAAAGACCTGGAGTTAGAAAACTTAAGGGAAGAACACACTCAGCATTTCTCAAACTGAAAGAACTGATGAAAAAATTTAAGCCTAGAGTTGTAATATTGAAAAATTCTATGAGCAAAATAATAAATGATGCAGGAAAAATCGAGAGAAGATGGAAGCAATACACAGTCATGGTACCAAAAAGAATTGGTCGATGTTCATCCATTTCAGGAGGTGGCATATGATCAAGATCCAATGGTACTGAAGGAAGAAGTCAATGCTTCACTGAAAGAATTGGCAAAGAATAAGGCTCCAATAATTGACAGAATACCCATTGAAATATTTCAACAAATGGATGGCCTGCAAGAGGCACTCACTCAGTTATGCCAAGAGATTTGGAAGACAGCTACCTGGCCAACTGACTGGAAAAGATCCATATTTGTACCCATTCCAAAGAAAGGTGATACCACAGAATGTGGAAATTATCAAACAATATCATTAATATCACATGTAAGTAAAATCTTGCTGAAGATAATTCAAAAACAGTTACAGCAGTGTATTGACAGAGAGCTTCCAGAAATGCAAGCTGGATTCAGAAGAGGACATGGAGAAAGGGATATCCTTGCGGATGTCAGATGGATCCTAGCTAAAAGCAAAGAATACCAGAAAGATATTTACTTATGTTTATTGACTATGTAAAAACATTCAATTGTGTGGATCATAACAAATTATGCATAACACTGAGAAGAATGGAATTCCAGAACACTTGATTGTACTCATGAGGAACCTGTACATAGATCAGAAGGCTGTTGTTCAAACAGAACAAGAGGATAAAACATGGTTTAAAATCAGGAAGGGGGTATGTCAATGTTGTATCCTTTCACCATACTTACTCAATTTGCATGCTGAGCAAATAATCTAAGAACCTGGATTAAATTAAAAGAACATGGCATCAGGATTGGGTGAAGACTCATTAACCTGCGATATGCAGATAACACAACTTTGCTTGCTGAAAGTGAGGATGACTTGAGGCACTTAGTTATGAAGTTTAAAGACTTCTTTAAATCTGCAAAATGGATTATACCTCAATATAAAGAAAATAAAAATTCTCTCAACCAGTCCAATAAACAGCTTCACGATGAATGGAGAAAAGATTAAAGTTGTGAAGGACTTCACATTTCTTGGTTCTACAGTCAACACCAATGGAAGCAGCAGTCAAATCATAAGATGTATTGCATTGGGCAAATCTGCTGCAAAAGACCTCTTTCAAGTGATGAAGAGCAAAGATGTCTCCAGGAAGACTAAGGTGTGCCTAATCCAAGCCATGGTATTTACAATCACCTCTTAGGCATGTGAGAGCTGGACACTGAATAAGGAAGACTGAAGAAGAATTGATGCTTTTTGAGTTGTGGTGTTGGAGAAGAATGATAAGAATACCATGGGCTGCTAAAAGGACTAACATATCTGTCCTGGAAGAAGTGCAGCCGGAATGCTCCTTGGAAGCAAGAATGGCCAGACTTGGTCTCATCATTTATATCAGGTTGTCAGGAAGAACCATACCCTGGAGAAGGATATCATGCTTAATAAAGTGGAGGGTCAACAAAGAAGGGGAAGGTCCTCAATGAGATGAATTGACACAGTGGCTGCAATGATGGGCTCAGGTATAGCAAGGATTGTGAGGTTCACGCAGGTCCAGGCAGTGTTTCATTCTGCTGTGCATATAGATAGGGTCACTATGAGTCAGAGATGACTCGATGGCACCTAACAATAACAACACTTATATACAGTCATGGGTATATTCCGTTTTGCCTGGTCATACCTGATCATTCAGCCTGTCTATCTATGTACTGCTTATTTTTAAAAAATTCCCAGTATGTCAGAACACTTAATAAAGATGGAATTTGCTAAAGGGAAATCAACATGTAAATGTGAAATGGAAAATTAGTAAATAATACAGTGATAATTTACCAGGATAAAACTTGCTAGAAGTGAACATGAACTACCATTATATGTAATTTCTGATGAAAAGACATTTGCCATTTTTCCTAACATAGCAACTTTCACACTTTTAACGACAAAAAAAAAAAGATAATTCTTTTATTCTGCAGGTTCATTTTCTTCTCCATATACATTTACGTGATGGACTCTTTTTACAGAGCCTGAAGACATGCAGAAGAGAAACTTGTTAATGTATTTCTCTCTCTCTCTCTCTCTCTCTCTCTCTCTATATATATATATATATATATATACATTGCTTTTTCTACAATTTCCTTTTTATTTCATTCCCATCCACTTGTAGTCTGATCTAAGGCCAAACAAAAAGTCTCTTCTGAAAACTAGAAACAGTACTCTGACTATATGGAGTACATAGTTGTAGTTGGCTACAGTACATACTTCAGTGAAAAGGCCATCCCTTAGCCTATAGTTGATGAAATGCTATTGTATAGTTATATTCAGTTGCTTTTCCATAGATTACGCTGTGTTGATTCTGTTTTGCTTTTGGTCAAATGCCAAGACAATACATCTACCAACAAGAAAGCAATGCCGCTAATTAAAACAACATAATCAGTCCTAACATATGCAAAAAGAAATAAATATTTAAATAAACATGGATTTGATAAAGACAGTCATGATTAAAATTATACAAAGCAAAATGAAGACCTAAGAATGATGAGTTTCCTTCCCTAAAATCTACCATCTTAACTGTGTTAGCAAAGTACTTGAATCAGGGAATATTTAAAGATGGGGTCTAAATCTAACATAACAAAGAAGAGAGTAAAAAAGTAATTCTTATGAAATGTTTTTATGCTTTAAAATCAAGTTCACTGACATAGTTTTTAAAATAAACTTCCCATAATGTTTAGAACATATTTTTTTAATTTTGATTACTTTAAATTGTTTTCATTAACTAGCAAATCATACATTTATAAAGTTCTGTTTTAATTTATTTAACAAATATTTATTGACAACTTACTGGGTGCAGGACATTATACTAGGTGATAATGATAAAGGATAAATAATACATTTTTCCTTGCCTAATAGAGCTAAGAGTTTAGTAAAGGCTAAGAGTATGGTGAGAAAGACAGAAAGAAAAACAAACAAATAAAAAAAGATAATTATCAAATATGATTTTAAAAAAAGCAAACTCTGCTCAAAATAGATAATATAGTGGAAAATCTACTTTAGATTGGGTCATCAGAGAAGGCTTTCTAAAGAGGTGACATCAAAGCTAAGACCCAAAAGATAAGAAGGATATGACCATGCAAAGACAGGAGAGAGAAATACAGTCAGAGGGATGAAGGGGTGCAGAGATCTGGCAAGGAGGAGCCTAATGGTCCAGAAAATGAAAGGACATCAATAGGGGTAAATCTAAGAACAACCTGAAGTGGGACTAGAAAAGGGACAAGAGTCTGATTTATAGACTCTGGGAAGAGTTGGGACCAGGGTGGTAGCAATAGAAGAATAGATGATTTTAAGGTATGTTTTGGAAATAGAATGAACAAAACAGGATTGTACTATAAAAACTTTGGAGAAACTAGGGTGTGAGACTGTAAAAAGTTAAATGATTTGTACAAAAACGTGTGGATAAGGCCCAAGTTAGAACTAAACCACAGGTTTCCTAAATCAAAGACCTAAACGCCTTGCATTACCTCAATTGTTATAGCTCACATCATGCCTCATATTTATAATATACGTTTATTAGCGGTATCTTCCTTGAAAATTTAATGAAGATATGAGTATGTGTGGATATAACTGAATGGAGCATAACATTCTAATCTTCATAAATCAGAAGTTTTTTCTTATATAAGAACTCAATGGTAACTTAATATTGTAATAGTATTATTGTTGTAGTTGTTGTTGTTATGTGCCATCAAGTCAGACCTGACTCATAGCGACCTCTCCTTGGGTTTCTGAAGCGGTATCACTATGGGAGTAGATTGCCCCATCTTCCTTCCCAGGAGTGGCTGGTGGATTTGAACCACCAGCCTTCTGGTTAGCAGTCAAGTGCCTTAGGAACTATGCTACCAGAGCTTCCAACTGTGAATGTATAGTAGGATTTAAGATCTGAGAATGTGAGACCTCTTACTGTGTACTCTTTCAATAATGCTTTGCTTACCCAAAGTCTTTTTCCTTTCCATATAAAGTTAGTGATTGGTTTTTCCATATCCTTAAAGAATGTTGATGGGATCTAGATTGGTATTGCATTGAATGTATAGACTTTGGGTAGAAATGACATTTTCACACCATTCAATCTTCCAATCTACAAGCATGGTATATTCTTCCATTTATGTAGATCTCTTATAGTTTCTTGAATTAGTCTTTTATAGTTTCCTTCGTACAGGTCTTTTTGTGTCCCTGGTAAAATTTATTCCCAAGTATTTTACTTTTTTGGTAGCTATTGTAAACAGTATTGATTTCCTTATTTCTTTTTCAGCAGTCTCTTTGCTGGTGTAAATTAATCCTACTGACTTTTGGATGTTGATCTTGTTTTGTGCCATGATGCTAAATCTCTCAATTAGTTTCAGTAGATTTTTGACTGAGTCTCTTAGGTTTTCTAGGTATAGGATTATATTGTCAGCAAATAAGGATAGTTTGACCTCTTCCTTACCAACTTGGATACCTTTGATTTCCCTTTCTTGCCTTAATGCCCTGGCTAGGACTTTGAGTACCATGTTGAATAGAAGTGGTGATAGATGGCATCCTCGTCTGGTTCCTGTTCACAAGGGGAATGGTTTTTATTCTCTCTCCATTATAATGTTGGCTGTTGGTTTTCATAGATGCCCTTTATTTGTTGTTGTTGTTTATTTGTTTATATGTTGAGGAATGTCCCTTCTATTTCTATTTTGCTGAGAGTTTTTATCAAGAATGGGGGTTGGACCTTATCAAATGCCTTTTCTGCATTGATTGGTATGATCATGTGGTTCTTTTCCTTTGTTTTATTTATGTGATGGATGATGTTGATTGTTTTTCTAACGTTGAACCATCCTTACATACCTGATATAAATTGGTCATAATGAATTATTTTTTGATACACTATTGGAGTCTATTGGCTACTATTTTGTTGAATATTTTTGCATCTATATTCATGAGGAATATTTGTCTGTAGCTTTCCTTTTGAGTGATGTTGTTGCCTGGTTTTGGTATCAAAATTATGCTTGCTTCATAAAATGAATTAGGGAAGATTCCTTTCTTTTGTATATTTTGGAATACTTTGAGTAGGATTGGTGTCAGTTCTTCTCTGAATGTTTCGTAGAATTCTCTGGTGAAACCGTCTGGGCCAGGACTTTTTTTGTTAGTAATTTTTTTAAGACCTGTTCAATTTCTCCTTTTGTTATGGGTCTGTTGAACTTTTCCTCCTCAGTCTGTTTTAGTTTAGGTAAGTATCGTGTTTCTAGATATCTGTCTGTTTCTTATAGATTTTCAAATTTGTTTGAGTACAGTTCTTGATAGTATTCTGATAGTATCCTTTTTATGCAGTTGTTTCTGTTGTGATGTTGCCCATTTTGTTTATTTGTGTTATTTGTATTCTCTCCATCTTATCCTTTGTTAAATTTGCCAGTGGTTTGTCAATTTTATTAATCTTTTCAAAAAACCAACTTTTAGTCTTGTTGATTTTTTTTATTGTCATTCTATTTTCTGTTTCATTTATTTCTGATAGAATCTTTATTATTTCCTTTCTTCTGGTGACTCTAGGATTCTCTTGTTGTCATTTTACTAATTATTGGAGATGTTAGTTTAAAGTACTGATTTTGGCTCTTTGTTCATTTTCAATGTGTGCATTTATTGCTATAAATTGGCCTCTGATCACTGCTTTTACTATGTCCCAAAGATTTTGGTATGTTGTGTTTTCATTCTTGCTTGATTCAAGGAACTTTTTAATTTCATTTTTTTATCTCTTCTACTACCCAGTCTTTCTTAAGGAGGGTATTGTTCAGTTTCCACAAATTTACTCTTTTTCTCTTGATCTTTCTATTGTTGATTTATAATTTGGTAGCATTGCGATCTGAGAAGATGCTTTGCAGTATTTCAATGTTTTAAATTTTATTAAGGCTTGCTTTATGGTGTAACATATAGTCTGGAGAATGTTGCACGTACACTGGAAAAGAATGTGTATTGTGCTATTATTGGGTGAAGTGCTCTGTGCATGTCTATGTGGTCAAGTTGGTTGATTGTATTGTTTAGCTCTTCTGCATCTTTGTTGAGTTTCTTTCCAGTTATTCTATCTTTCATTGAAAGTGATGTATTAAAGCCTCCTACTATGACTGTGGAGTCATCTATTTGCCTTTTCATTTCTGTTAAAGTCTGATGTATGTATTTTGGGGCTCTTTCAATGAATCCACAGATATTTATTACAGTTTTATCTTCTTGTTCAACTGATCCTTTAATCTACTAATGTCTTTCTTTGTCTCGTATGGTGGTTTTAGTCTTAAAGTCAATTTTATCAGAAATTAATATTGCCACTCCTGCTCTTTTTTGGTTGCCATTTGCTTGATGTATCTTTTTCCAACCTTTGATTTTTAGTCTATTTTTGTCTTTGTCTCTAAGGTGTGTCTCTTGCAGACAGACAGCATATTGATGCACTGTGTTTTCTTATCCAGTCTGCAACTCTCCAGCTCTTGAATGGTGCATTGAATCCATTGACATGCAGTGTAATTATCAACAAGTACGAATTGGTTGCTGTCATTTTGTTATGTATTTTTTTCATTCTGTTCCTGGTTCCTTTGTCCCATATAATTTTCTCTGCTGAGCTTATTTTGTTTATGAATTGTGTTATCATTTCCTTTGTTGCTATTTTTTTAGTAAATATTTGTGCTTGCCCACTTTTTTATTCTGATATGAAGGTTTATCATTTTTCTTTAAGGTTACTCTGTGATTTATAGTTTTCTCCTCAAGGTTAGAACAGTCCATTCTATATTGCCACTCTCTTGATTTCCTCACCACTTAAAAGTCCTATAACTACAGAATATTTTCCCTCTTTTTGATTTGTAGTTGTCCTCATTTGCCAATTGATGTCTCTCATTCCCTGCTTACAATCTTTTAAGCTTATTTTACTTTGGATACTTTCATAGCTGTGTTGGTTTCTGGGTTATGTCATCTTGTGTATTAATCGTTGGTTGTGGTCTGCTATTATTGGTTCTCTGTTCAAATGACTCCCTTTAATATCTTTTGTAAAGTTGGTCTGGTTTTAACAAATCCCCTTAATTTGTGCTTATCTGGAAATCTCTTAATTTTACCATCATATTTTAGGACCAATTTTGCTGGCATATAATTAGTGGTTGGAAATATTTCTCTTTCAGGGTTTTATATATATCATCCCATTGCCTTCTTGCTTGCATGGTTTCTGCTGAGATACCAGAGCTTATTCTTATTGGTTGTCCTTTGTAGGTAACTTTTTGTTTTTCTTGTGCTACTTTCAGGATTCTTACTTTATCTTTGGTTTTGATGGATTTGATGAATATATACCTTCGTGATTTCTTTTGCAGTCTATCCTGTTCAGGATTCAATGGACTTCCTGAAAGGCTATATTCTCATTTTTCATCACATCAGGGGAGCTTTCTTCCAACAAATCTTGGACAATTTTCTCAGTGGTTTTATTTTTCTCTTCCTGTTCTGGAATTCTGATTACAAGTAAGTTATTCCTTTTGATGGTTTCCCACATGAACCTTAAGCTTTCTTCATTTTGTTCTGATCTTTTTTGTGATTGATCCCTTTCCAAAGAAGTAGTCACATATTCGTCTTCAAGCTCCTTAATTTTGTCTTCTCTTGTTTTGATTCTACTTCTTTTCCTTTCAATGTGTTATCTAGTTCTGAAAATTTTGTATTAACCTTCTGGATTTCTATCTTTAGATTTTGTATCATTTCTAGTTTTTCATTTATTTTGTCATTTTGTTCCTGTATTTTCTTCTGAAATTGTTCTAGGATTTTGTTTGTGTTTTCCTCAATTTTGTCAGTGTTTTCTTTGATCTGTCTCTCAATCCTTTGAAGATACCTAAGTATAATACTTTTGAATTCCTTATCAGGGATTTCCAATGCTGCCTCTTCCTCAGAGATGTGTTCTGGGTTTGTATACTAGTCTCTTGTTTCTATCACTTTTTCTTGCTTCTTTCTCTGGATTGTGGTGGTCTGTTGTCTTTGAGACATTATGACATTGTTCTATTTAGATCTCTGTTAACTGTTTGTGAAGAGCAGTTAAGGGTGAGTCAGGCTCTTCTTAGTGGTCATTTATTATTAGCCAGTTGGTAGAGAAGGAAGTGGTGGCGTTCAGTATGTGGAGCTGTTAGAGGTGTGGGTGTGGTTGCTCCTTATGAGCAAGGTTGCTGTCTCCCACTCAGTTAGACAAAAACAACAATTGAAATACCATCAAAAAAGTGAAAACATGTGGACAAAAAACACACCACATAAACACACAGGAACAATCACCAAAAAAGAAAAGAAAAAAATATATATATCTGGGGAAGGGGAAATAAGAGAAAAGAGGTAGAGTATGAGAATAATGAAGAAAAAATGAGAAAAATGCAAAAAAGGAAAACAAGGAATGGGGTTAACCAATAGAAAGAAAAAAATGGGAACCAGGAACAAAGAAGAGAGAAAAAGCTGAAAACTAGAAACTAGGAAGGGAAGAATAAAGAAGAAGAAGGATGAAAATAATAATGATGATGATGATGATAATTTTAAAATAGACAAAAACAAGCAAATGCAAAAAAATGAAAAGGAAAAAAAAAAGTCTGGGCAGGGCAGGGCACCTGGCCGTACCTGACCACACAGACTGGGATGGAATTCTGCTGGCCCAGAAGGTGGGTAGGAGTGAGGGATGACTTCATGTTCATTCATGAAGAGGGTGTGGGGTATAAGAGTAACAAGGGGAATATCACACCTTTCTAGTCTTTTGTGTCAGGAATGTCCTAGCAATCCCTGGCAAGTACAGCCTTTTCTTAGGTTCCTGGAATCCGAGAGAATGCTGTTGCTTTAAATATCCAAAATGGTCAAATTGCTTGTAAATATTCAAAATGGCTGTGCCCTCTGGACAACTAAAAGTCCATGGCTCAGCCCATCTCCCTCTTTGCTGCTTCCCATTTTATTCACTAGCCACCAATGCAGTCCTCAGTGCAGCCCCTGGCTAGAAGGGCCAATTTTTAGATTTTAACACCACTTGGCAATATCCAAGCTGTCCATGCCATCAAGATCACTGACAGATCGCAACTCCATATATCTCCTTTTTTGGCATTTTCTTACAGGATCTTCTACTAGTTGTAGTTTAGTCCTCTTCTGTATACTTCCTTTCAAAGCTGAGGGCTCCAGGATTATCTTCTTTATCTGTGTTAATTGGTTTCCCTTTCCTTTGTTTGAGACGGTCTGTGTAGTTTGTCTGCCTATTCTGCTGTCTTACCGGAACTCCTCAGCTTCCAATTCAGAACTATAGGTTCTTGATCATATGCTACCTCCTGAAATGGTTGAACATTGACCAATTCTTTTCAGTGCAATGACTCTGCGTATTTCTTCCATAACAATAGCAAACATTTATTAAGAACTTACACAGTTCTAGGCACTATGCCAAATACTTTACACAGACTATCTCATTTAATCTGGGTTTGTTTTTGGCTATAACTTTATTATTACTCTCATTTTACCTCTGCAAAAACTGAAACTTAGAGACATTAAATGAGAAAAATAGCATTTAAACTCAGATAGTATAACTTAAAAAGCCTCACACTTAACCATTTTATTATATTGTGACCTTCATGAGACCTGAAGCTTGTGATGCTCATATTTGTGTACCCAGTGTATCCAGTAAACAAGTTACACTTACCTGCATAGAGGTACAAATATACAACTGCCAGCCCCACTCATGTTTACTTAATTAAAATAATGTGATCAGAGATTCTACAGTTAATTCTATTATTATAGCAATTGAAAACAATTTGCAAAGTGTAAGAGTCAACATGGTAAAACTTAAGTACACATTCCAGAGATACTTGTAGATAACCATATTGTTTGCTTACAGAGTTAATGCTCAACTGAAATTATAAAATATGACAGTAAAGAGTATGACAGCCTTGCAGATGGACCTGTGAGAGGGACATCTCCACTTGTATCCATAAATTTCACTTTCAGCTCATAGAAATAGGGCTTCTACCCTCTCTTCCCATGTGAATAAATATGGAAGAAGAAGTTTCTTTCCTCTCTCTCTCTCTGACCCACTCTACACTGCTGCTCACTCCTATATCCAGAAGAATGAGTTGCTAATCCATTTGACATAGCCTCCTATTCACGGGGTTGGTTTCTAATGGGTATTGTGCCTCAAAAACAGGAACTAGGCTAGCTAGCACTACTTCTTCTCCAACTTCCTGTACTCAGAAGAAGATCATTCCTGTTCTTCCACTTCCTGAGTTCAGACAACTTGAACCACCTTGCCCTTTATGTTTCTGTGCTATAAGAAGCCCAGCTTTTGTGAGTATATCTTTACCTCTCTGTTCTGCTTTGATGTTGTTGTTACTTGCTATTGAGTTGGCTTTGACTCATAGTGACCTTATGTATAACAAAACAAAATTTTTCCCAGTCCTGTGCCACCTTTATGATCTTAAGTATATTTGAGATCATTGTTGAGGTTTTTGTGTGTCAATCCATCTCATTAATACTCTACCAAACATGATGTCTTTCTCCAGCTATTGTTCTTTCCTGATGATGTCCCTAAAGTAAGTTAGTCAAAGTCTTGCCATCCTTGCTTCTAAGGAGCATTCTTCCTTCAGTTCCTTGAATACAATTGGTTTTATACATGAATTCAGAGTCTGTCTTATAGGTTATAAGGGTTCTATAGGCAAACTTTAATGTGTGGGTCTTGCTAAAGGGGCAGGGAAGCAGCATCTTTTGATCTCCTATAACTACACAAGAGGAAGACAAAATCGCCATCAGCAACCCAAGGCCTGTTCCTATGAAACTAGACATGCCACCCCCCTGCAGCCTTGACATCAACCCTCCCTCCCACGGCACCCACTACCTCTTTGCTTGGTTCAATAAATCACTGCAGTGGCCACACACAGAATATGGGGCTTACTGGGGTAGCAACAGGATACAATTTAAGTTCAGGAATGTGCTCAGGATACAGCTCCTCAATCAGGACAATCTCCCCTCTGAAGTGCTCTTGGACTTACCTCTCCTGCCCTTGGCTTCTTGGCCTGGCTTCTGCCAGGTAAGCCTTCCACTCTGTCCCATGCCTCTTGGTTTCACTGCTGCCGTCTCTCAGCCAGGCATCTCTCTCAGCCAGTAGTGAGATTCCTCCTCTGCCTCTCAAACCAAAAACCAAACTCAATGCCATCAAGTCGGTTCCAATTCAGAGCGACCCCTCCTTGGATTTCTGAGGTGGTAAATCTGCAGAAGTAGATTGCCCAGTCTTCCTTCCGAGAAGTGGCTGGTGGGTTTGAACCACCAGATTTCTGGTTAGCAGTCAAATGCTTTTGACAGCTCATTTTAAGGCTGGCAGAGTGGAAAAAATAATCAATCCCAACATCAGAGTTCTACATACCTGAGAGAGAGCCAACTTTCCCAGAAGATTACTTCATGAAGTGCCAACAGAAATACCCCAGGTGGATGACTTTAACAATCAGGAATTTAAAAGCAGCTACTCAGTTGCTCATGACAAATTCCACCACAGAGTTAGTTCCCAGTCTCATCATAAGTAATAACTACTACCAGTTGCCCAGCCAAGTTAACACATATTTGCATGGCCCCACATAGTAATCTGGTGGGAGTTACAAAGACTATGGCTAGAAAAGCCATACCATGCAACTCACTACACTGCAGGTCTCAAGGCCAAGATTAGGGTTTGGACACAGGAAGTCCAAATCCAGCATTTACCAAAGAGCTCTGGATAGAAAAGTGTAGAGGGTTTAAGCATATACTTCAACATGCTGCTATTTTTACATTTGATTCTTTACATATAAGCTCCATTGGTTGGAATACCCAAGAGGAAACAAGTGTCATCTCCAAGCCCACAACCACCTCTTTAGTCATCAAGGAGTAAGATTTTTAGTTCTCCAAGCTGAAAACTCAGAAAAACATATGTAACCCATTGCTATATTAATTTAGGCCATTGTATCATTCTCAAAATATATGCACATCATACTATTGACTATAGTTGAAATTTCAGTTATAAATAAGATACCCAGATTAGGTAAACTAACATTGAAAATTTTACCACACACTAAAAATTAGAATGAAAGATGTTGACCTATTCATGAGTCAAATGTATAAAAGGGAGAGATGGAAAAAGAGGGATAGAAATTTAATTTTCTTTCTCTCCAATCCCTAGCAAGCTACTCTGAATCCCAACATTGCTGAATACAAAAATAAGGCAGGAAGAGATGATGTTATGGTATGTTTTCTGTTGTTTCCAGATCACATATAAATTGAAAATGGAAATTCCAAAAGAACATTAGCTTCTCTGTTTTATGCTATTTATTAAAGATATTTTACAGAAAATTTGAATATTCAGTTTAAAACTTTCAAATGTGCTCTGCATACAGAAAGTATTTGATAAACATTTGTTGAATATTGAAGAAATGAACATGTGCTTTTTATTTTTACACTTAATCCTGCATTGAATATTGTTGTATACATATAAATGTTTTGTTTTTCGCTCAAACTTACTATTACTTACCTGTACTTTTACTTACATTTCTATCAATAGTGTACATGAGTGTAAATTCCCTCTCAAGCTTGCTAAGAAAAAGGGTTTAAAAAAAGAGAGAGAAATTTAATTATATAAAAATACTAAACTTCTTCATGGCAAAAGACACAATAAACAAAGTTAAAAGACAACCAGGTAATAAAGGGAGAAAGTTTCAACATATATGTTGTTGTTGTTATTTCTATTTTTAGATGGTGTCAAATCACCTCCAACTCATAGCAACCCTATGCATAACAGAGTGAAACACTAACCCATCCTGCACCATCCTCCCAATACTTGCTATACTTGAACACATCATTGCCACTGTGTCAATCTGTATTGTTGAGAGTCTTCCCCTTTTTCATTGACCCTCTACTTTACCAAGCATGATATCCTTCTCCAGGGACTGGTCCCTTCTGACAACATGACCAAAGTAGGCGAGACAAAGTCTGGTCATTGTCTCTTCCATGGAGCATTCCAGCAGCACTTCTTCCGGGACAGATTTGTTCGTTCTTCTGGTAGTCCATGTTGTTGTTGTTATGTGCCGTCGAGTCGGACCTGACTCATAGCAACCCCTCCTTGGCTTTCTGAGACAGTATCAATATGGAAGTAGATTGCCCCATCTTCCTTCCGAGGAGTGGCTGGTGGGTTTGAACTGTCAGCTTCTGGTTAGCAGTCAAGTGCCTTAGGCACTACGCTACCAGAGCTCAAAGGTATCATCTCTTCTTTGTTCTTCCTTATTCATTGCCAGCTTTCACATGTATATGAGATGATTAAAAATACCATGCCTTCAACATATATAGCAAAGAGTTAATATTTTATACTTCAGGAACTAAAAGACAAACAATCCAGATGAAAACCTAGCCCGAGATAGGAATATACAATTCACAGAATACATATACATAGCAATAAACATATGAAAAGATAGTTTAAAAAATGCTAATTAAAGTATTTTAAAAATTTTACCACTCACAATAGAAAAAAAATCAATGAGATTGATACTATTCTTTGAAATATAAACTGATTTTTTTTGTCATAGAGTAATGTGCAGTATTTATTAAAGATTTAAATGTGCAACAGTCCACAGCAGCCCCACTTCTAAAATACATATTAAAGAATACATTCTTAAAGATGGTCAAAATGCATTGATTTAAAAAGTGAAAAAAAAAAAAAGTGGGGACAACTTAAGTGCCCATTAAGAGAAAGAGTAAAATAAATGAGTGTACAACAATATAATGAAATATTACTCAGGAGTCACAAATATAAATGCTTTACATTACAAAACAGATATGATTGTGAAGAACTGAGCTCAGTTAACAGGGAATAAGGAGGTCTGTCGTCAAAAGGTATTCGAGTTTTTTTTTTTTTTTTTTTTTAAAAACCATTGTGTAGACTAAACAACAACAACAAAAAGCATCCACAGACCATTTTCCCCAGCAGGGCTTCAAATTGCTACAATTGCTACATTTAAACTAAAATTAACTGTTGCTGTTAGGGGTGGTTAAGACCTTCCCCAGATTCATGGTGAAGCCACGCACAACGGACTCAAAAGCTCAAACCATTGTGATCCATAGGGCTTTCATTGCCTCATTTTCTGATGTAGATCTCCAGGCCTTTCTTCCTACTCTGTCATAGTCTGGAAGTTTTGCTGAAATCTGTTCAGCATCAGAGCGACATGCAATCCTCTATTGGCAAACCAGTGGTGACTGTGCTTGAGGTTCATTGGCTGAGAATCTAATCTGAGCCTCCTCCATGAAAGGCAAAAATTCTACCATTGAACCACCATTGCCCTCAGAATTAAATGTACTGATCTAGAGAGATAGCTACTGGTATAGGTTGTTTGTTTGTTTGTTTTAAAGACAAAGTTGAGGACTAATAAATAGCATGATTACTTGTTTGACATATATGTATATGTAGGAATTTTAATAACACATAAGTTGAAAAACATGTTAACAGTGGGTTTCCTCTGTGTTACAGAATGAGGGAAGTAGGGAAGGAGGGCAGGAGTTGCTCTTACTTGTTAATTTATGTTGCTTCTTGAGTGATTCTGGGTGGCTTTTACTTTTTGGGTTTTTTTTTTTTTTTGGTATTTTTTGAAAAAATCTTTAAAATGAAGCAATCTACAGACATGTATAGATGTGATTTCAGGAAAAACAATAAAATTGTGTTTAGGGTGAGGAGAAAAAGTATATCTTTCTTAAATCCCATACACAATGGTTGCTTTTAATTTAAGACACGTCTCTTAAGATTAGTCAGCCATAATGTGCTTGGTCATTACACTATTCTATCAGTCTTTACAGTTAGATTGAGTTTGAAGAAAGCATTACCTTAAATATAGAAAGTGTTTTTTTAAGAAAATGAAAGGTAGGATTCATTTTATTCTTCCAAAAATTTAAGTAATTCACACCATTTGTTACATGATTACAGTCCAAACCAACAAACCAAACCCATTGCCACTAAGTTGATTCCAACTCAGAGTGAAGTTATAGGACAGGATAGAAATGTCCCATAGGGTTCCCAAGGCTGTAAATCTTGATGGAAGCAGACTGCCTCATCTTTCTCCTGCGGAGCAACTGGAGGGATTGTGACATTTTGGTTAGCAGAAGAATACTTTAACCACTTCACTTTTACAACTCCCATCAATCAGAGGCTGAATGCATCACCATAGACACCTAAACTGGATTCTCGTTTCAAAAGTACACCCAGCATTTCTCTTGAGACAATACAGGGCACAGAAGGAGATACTCGCCTGAACAACAACAACAACAACAACAAAAAACATTTGACCTGGAGTCCATTTCCACTCATCGTGATTCTGACTCATGGTGACCCCATGTATGGACAGTAGCATTGCACTCCATAGGGTTTCCATGGTTATAACTTTTCAGAAGTAGATCACCAGGCCTTTCTTCTGAGGCAGCTCTGAGCAGCCTTGAACCATCAGCTATTATTAGATTACTAGTCAAGCCCTTAACTGTTTTGCACCACAGGGGTTCTCCAACAATTACCTTCAGGGAATCTAAATGATTAAGCAGCAAGGATTAGTGTTTTAATGTCCATTAATAAATAACTTATTCTAGTAATTCAATGTTGTTGTTGTTGTTAGGTACCATTGAGTCAGTTCCAAGTCATAGTGACCTATGTAAAAACAAAATACTGCCCAGTCCTGCATCATCCTCACAATCATTGCTATGTATGAGCCATTGTGGCAGATGCTGTGTGAACCCATTTCACTGAAGTTCTTTCACTTTTTCCCTGATCCTCTACTTTACCAAGCATAATGTCCTTCTTGAGGGACATTATGTTTTTGAATTCTCTCTCCTGATAACATGCCCAAAGTGAGACAAAATCTTTTCATTCTTGCTTTTAAGAAGCACTATGGCTGTACTTCTTCCAAGACAGATTTGTTTGTTCTTTGGGCAGCCTATAGTATATTCAATATTATTTGCCTGCATCATAATTCAAAGATATCAACTCTTTTTTTGTCTTCCTTATTCATTGTCCAGATTTCACATGCATATGAGGCAATTGAAAATACCATGGCTTGAGTCAGGTGCATTTCAGTCTTCAAAGTGACATCTTTGCTTGCTAACACTTTAGAAAGCGTTTTTCAAGCAGATTTGCCCAATGCAATTCGTCATTTGATTTCTTGCCTTCTGCTTCCATGGGCATTGATTGTGGACCCAAGTAAATGAAATCATTGATAACTACAATCTTTTCTCCACTTATTGGTGCAGATTGCTTATTGGTCCAGATGTAAGGATTTTTGTTCTCTTCATGTTGAGATTTAATCCAAGATTTTGATCTTCATCAATATTTGCTTCAAGTTCATTTCACTTTCGGCAAGCAAGGTTGAGTCAACTGTATAGTGTGGGTTATTCATGAGTCTTCCTCCACTCTTGATGCTGCAGATTCTTGGAGTATTTGCTCAGCATACAGATGGAGTAAGTACAGTGAAGAGATACAATGCTTATACATAACTTTCCTGATTTTTAAATCCCACAGTATCCCTTTGTTATGTTCAAATGACTGCTTTTTGGTCTATGCACAGATTCTTCATGAATACAATTTTCCAGAATTCATATTCTTTGCAATGTTATCCATAATTTGTTATGATCCACAAAATTGAATGCCTTTGTGTAGTCAAAAAAATATAGATTAACAGCTTTCTAGTATCCTCTGCTTTCAGCCAAGATCTGTCTTACATCAGCAATGATGTTCTGTCCATGTCTTCTTCTAAATCTGGCTTGAATTTCTAGCAGTTTCCTGTCAATGTACACTTCAACAATTTTTCAATTATTTTCAGTAAAATTTTACTTGCATGTAATATTAATGATATTATTTGATAATGTCTGCATTCCTTTGGATAATTTTTCTTTTGAAGAGGCACAAATATGCATATCTTCCAATAACTGGGTCAGGTAGCTCTCTTCTAAATTTCTTGGCATAGATGAGTGAGTACTTATAGTGTTGCATCCGTTTGGTGAAGTATCTCAATTGGTATTCCCTCAGTTCCTGGAGCTTTCTTTTTCACCTTTAATGCAGATTGAACTTCTTCCTTAAATACCATCAGCTCTTGATCATATGCTGCCTCCTGAAATTATTGAATGCCCACCAATTCTTTTTGGTACAGTGACACTCTGTATTTCTTCCATTTCCTCTTGATGCTTCTTGTGTCATTCAATATTTTGCCCATAGGACCCTTCAACATTGCAATTTGAGGCTTAATTTTTTTCTTCAGTTCTTTCAGCTTGAGGAATGTCAAGTGTCTTTGTACATTTCATTATTATATTTTGTCTTCTCAACTTATCCTCCGAAATCTTTCATGCAGCTCTTTCACTTCACCATTTCTTCCATTCCCCATTCAAGAGCAAGTTGCAGAATCTATTCTGACATGCATTTTGAGCTTTTCTTTCTTTCATGTCTTTTTAATGACCTTTTGCTTTCCTCATGTATAATGTTTTTGATGCCATCCCACAACTCCTCTGGTCTTTGGTCATTAGTGTCCAATGCATTAAATTTATTCTTGAGATGGTCTCTAATTCAGATGAGATATACACAAGGTCATACTTTGGCTTTCATGGGCTTGTTTTATTCTCCAACTTCAAGTTGAATTTACATGTGAGCAATTGATGATCTGCTCCATATTCTGCCTCTCGCCTTGTTCTGACTGATGATAGTGAATTTCTCCACTGTTTCTTTCCACCAAACCAAAAACCAAACTCACTGCCGTGGAGATGACCCCTTCTTGGGTTTCCAAAGTGATATCACTACAGAAGTAGATTGCCCAAACTTCCTTCCAAGGAGTGGCTGTTGATTTGAACCACCAGCCTTCTGGTTAGCAGTTAAATGCCTTAGGCACTACGCCACTAGAGCTCCGTTTCTTTCCACAGATGTAGTCCATTTGATTCCCATCGGAAGAGGTCCACATGTATGGCCATTTATGTTGCTGAAAAAGGTACTTCCAACAAGTAAGTCTTCGGTTTTGCAAAATTCTATCATGGAATCTTTGGCATCATTTCTATCACTAAGGCCATATTTCCAACTATTGATCCTTCTTTGTTTGCAACATTAGCCTTCCAATTATCAGTCATGATCCATGCATCTGAATTACATGTTTGTTCAATTTCAGACTGCAGAAGTTGTTACTTTGTCATACTGTGATGACTTGCTTAATGCTGGAAGCCATGCTACTGGTACTTCAAATACCATCAAGGTCACTGATGGTGGATGAGTTTCAGTGGAGTTTCCAGACTATGACAGAATCTAAAGAAAAACATGGTGACCTACTTCCAAAAAAATTGGTTTGTGAAAACTTTATGGATAGCAGCAGAACACTGATATAGCACTGGAAGATCTGCCCTTCAGGTTGGATGGTGCTTAAAATGCAACTAGGAAAATCTGTTTTCTCAAAGTAAAGATGACCTTGATGACACGTATGGAGTAAAGCTTTCAGTGTCAGATTACCCAATAAGAAAGGTTTACAAGGGTTTATTTGTGCTTACTTACTAATCTGTAGGAACTCTGGTAGCATAGTGCCTAAGGCATGTGACTGCTAACCAGAAGGCTGGTGGTTCAAACCCACCAGCCACTCCTTGGAAGGAAGATGGGGCAATCTACTTCCATAATGATACTGCCTCGGAAACACAAGAACGGGTTGCTATGAGTCGGGTCCAACTCGACGGCACATAACGACAACTACAACTAATCTGTAGTGCACAATTTCACATTTTTCACCACATCAAAGATTCTACTTCTAGATATGGCTGGCATCATTCTCTCTCCCAATCCCACAGCATCTTCTTACAGAATCAAAACCTCCTTTCAAACATACAATCCCTGTCAGGAACAGAGTACTCAGTAAAGCAAGGTGAGCATGGTGAATATCATGTGAAATTGTTCACTACACATTAGCAAGTAAGTACAAGTAAGCCTGTGCTTACATTGCTTACTACCTAAACCACCCGTGCCAGGATCTTCATTTACTGATATGGCATGACTCAAAATGAGAAGAAACTACTGCAAACATCCATTAGTCATTGGAAAGTGGAGTTAAATGTTAAAATATAAAATAGTATGGCCAGTAATTTTATCTCAAGCTCTTTATGGCAACACTTACTATTCAGATAAACTCTAAGGAACATTGCAAATTATAAAAGTAAGAAAGAAATAAACCTGTACATAGGACTCCTCAGACATCCTTAGATCCACCTCAGGGGATAACAGTGCAGACCCTTAAGTACTGAAACAGTCTGCACTCACACAGGACTCAGTAAATGAATGTTGATTTACTGACATCAATAAACAAATTAATAGTGCAGAGTAATAATGGCAAGAATCTCTTGTTTTAGTCTAGTATTTAGAGGATTTATCAAGCATGCTCAAATATGAAGGAATAGATTATTTTTTCTTCTAACTTTGCCTTAGGTTTTTATTCCTTGATTCTCCCAGCTAAAAGCCATATTGTACCCTTCTCTAAAATTTCATTTCTTCATCTCCCCTGTCGTATAGAATGTGTACATTTTCAAACATACGTTGGATCTTGATACTCCTCAGCTTAAACTCCTACAAAGTTTCTCCCATCTCATGCAAAGAAAAAACCAAAATCCCCAGTTCATTCCCTGACTTCATCCTAAGTAATCTTTTCTTCACTCCCTTCACTTTACTCCAGCCACCAAGATTCCTGGCTATGCTTCAAACACTCTAGGCCTTTTATCTAATTCTCGATTATGCTGCAGAATTTACTAATATACACTTTCTTTTTAATTGTGGGTTTTAAGAAGTGATACCATCATGTAAAGACAACTAGAGTATAGTGACATCTGTTTGTCCTAATAACCAGACCTATTAGATGTTTTCTCTATGAATGTTGTGGAAAATCCAAAACCCAAACTCACTGCCATTGAGTCAGTTCCAACTCATCATGACCCTATAGGATAGAGTAGAACTGTCCCATAGTGTTTCCAAGTCTGGAAATCTTTAGGGAAGCAGAGTGCCTCATCTTTCTCCCACAGAGTGGCTGTGGCTTCAACCACTGAGCCACCAGGGTTCCTCTGGCTTCTGTGGAAGAGTTTAAGATTCATCATCAAACTTCACATTCATTAATACCATCCTAATAGTATAGAAGAGACTCTGAAACTTACCATTGAATGGAGAGTAGCTAAAGAAAATGGAAGAAATGACAAGATAAAAGAACTGAAGAGATGATTTCAAAGAGCAGCTCCAGCAGATAAAGCCAATTACTATAATGAAATGTGCATAGACCTGAGGTTAGAAAACCAAAAGGGAAGAACATGTTCGGCATTTCTCAAGATCAAAGAAATGAAAAAAATTTTGCCTCAAGTTACAATACTGAAAGATTTATGGACAAAATATTGAAGGATGCAGGAAGCATCAAAAGAAGATGGAAGGAATACAGAGTCACTGTACCAAAAAGAACTGGTTGATGTTCATCCATTTCAGGAGGTGGCATACGATTGAGAACCAATGGTACTGAAGGAAGAAGTCGAAGCTGCACTGAAGGAATTGGCGAAGAACAAGGCTCCAGGAATTGATGGAATACCCATTGAGATGCTTCAACAAATCGATGCCCCACTGAAGGCACTCACTTGGCTATGCCAAGTGACTTGGAAGACTTGGCAAATTGACTGGAAGAGAGTCATATTTGTACCCATTCCAAAGAAAGGTGATCCCACACAATGTGGAAATTATCAAACAATATCATTAATATTGCACACAAGTAAAATCTTACTGAAGATAATTCAAAAATGATTGCAGCAGTATATTGACAGAGAACTTCCAGAGGTGCAAGCCAGATTCAGCAGAGGACATGGAAAAAAAGATATCATTGTGAATGTCAGTTGTATCTTGGCTCAAAGCAAAGAATACCAGAAAGATGTTTATTTGTGTTTTATTGACTATGCCAAAGCATTCGATTGTGTGGATCATAATAAATTGTGGATAACATTGAGAAGAATGGGAATTCCAGAACATATGACTGTATTCAGGAAGAACCTGTATATAGACCAGAAGGATGTCATTCAAACAGAACAAGGGGACACTTCATGGTTTAAAATCAAGAAGGGAGTGTGGGTCAGCATTGTGTCCTTTCACCATTCTCATTCAATCCATATGCTGAGTAAATAATCCACAAAACTGGACTATATGAAGAAGAATGTGGCATCAGGATTGGAGGAAGGCTCAATAACAAACTGCAATATGCTGATGACACAACTTTGCTTGCTGAAAATGAGCAAGATTTGAAGCACTTAGTGATGAAGATTGAAGAACTACAGTCTGCAGTATGGATTACATCCCAATATAAAGAAAATGAAATTCTCACAACTGGACCTGTAAGCAGCATCACAACGAATGGAGAAAAGATTGAAGTTGTCAAAGACTTCACATTGCTTAGTTATACAATCGTCACCAATGTAGGTAGCAGTCAGGGCATCAGACGATGTACAGCACTGGGCAAGTCGGCTGCAAAGGACTTCTTTCAAGTGCTGAGGAATGAAGATGTCTCCTTGAGGACTAAGGTGTGCCTGACACAAGCCATGATATTTTCAATCACCTCATATGCATATGGAAGCTGGACAATAAAAAAGACCGAAGAAGAGTTGATGCTTTTGAGTTGTGGTGCTGGCGAAGAATGCTGAAAGTACCATGGACTGTGAAAAGAACTAACAAATCTGTTCTTCTGGAGGAGGTGCAGCCAGAATGCTCCTTGGAAGTGAGAATGGCCAGACTTCCTCTCACCTACTTTGGTCATGTTATCAGAAGGGACCATTCACTGGAGAAGGATGTCATGCTTGGTAAGATGGAGGGTTGATGAAGGAAGGAAAGGTCCTCAATGAGATGGATTGACACAGTGCCTGCCCCTCTGGGCTCAAGTATAGCAGGGATCCCAGAGCTGGCACAGACCCAGCCGGTGTTTCGTTCTGCTGTGCATTGGGTCGCTATGAATCCGAGGCAACTCCACGTACCTAACAACAATAATATAGCCAACATGCTTTAATTAGTAAACTAGTTATGGGTAACAAATCAATTTGATGGTATAAAAAATATTTTCAAATTGTTTATTAAAAAAAATAAGTTGCCAATGAATCAGTTCTGACTCATAGTGAATCCATGGTGTCAGAGCAGAACCATGCTTCATGGGATTTTCAATGGCCGACTTTTAGGATGATGTCACTAGGCCTTTCTTCATAGGTACCTCTGGGCAGTCTCGATCCTCCATTCTTCATATAAACAGCTGAGCATGTTAACTATTTGTACCCCACAAGAACTCTTTGCAAATTCATACTCTTTGCCATTATTACCTAAGTACGAAAGTTGACAGTATCCCAGCAGACATCAGAACAGAATTTGAGTCTTGCAAAACTTAGATATTTCAATGCTTAGTGTATTGTTCTATTTCTTTATATGTGAAGTAGCATAACAACTATTCATACTATGTTACATATACAGAAAAATATTAGAAAAAAATGTTTAGAGGAAAATGCTAAGTACAAGTAGAAGAAAAGTAAAAAGTGTGATTAAAAAAAAAAGAAACTTAGAAACCTTTAGGTTGTTTGAGACTGATGGGAACTTTCTCAAAATTCTAAAGCTTCTAAAATTTTCTTCTTTATGGGAAAAATGCATAACTTTCATAACTTTTCTATCAGGAATTTTGAGTATTTTCTTGTTGTGTTTTTATTTTGCAACAACTTGAAAACTGCTACTTAATTGTAACTATTTTTAATGTTGCAGGTATTTTGAGGATTATTGTTAATATTTCAGTGGATAGTTATTTTTCTTTAACCATGTATTGTCAAAAGTGTTGTACCCTTGACAGTGATCCAATTACATTCTAGGACCAGCTTTTTTTCCCCAAGACTAATAGTCAATAATTATATAATGCTAGTCAACAGAAAAACAGGATTCACTTAAGAGAATTTGTTTTTCAGTTAGCTGTGCAGGGACACACTTATTCCACTGAGAATAGGGTACCTGCTCTGACATCCACTCAGAGAAGTAATAACTTGCCAAATCCTACTTATCAACGTGTATCCTTTTCTCAATTAATTCAAGATTTCCAGTTTGTTTACTTTCATCTCCAAAATAGCAACAACTTCCTTTAATATTTCAGACTGTCTGGCATTTAAGGAACTGATTGATGAATGTTCAATTGCACTCAGAAGGTGACAACAGTTCTCATCTTCCGTAATTCATTAGCATATAATGGAAATGTCATGCCAATCAAATTAAAGTTGCATGTGATAAGAGCCCTTTGTTACTGATTGAAATTTTCTTCTCAGCAACTATTGTAGCTGAGTTCTCTGCCTGCATCCAAGTTGTTTTTATCCCTTTTCCCTCTTTAAGCATGTCACATTCTTATTCTGTGGCTATACAGCTATGAGCATCATTTCTCCACCAATCTTGCTTTCAGCTGCATGTTTCTGTTTTTCCCCTTTTCATCTCCTTGCATTATTCATTGTTGAGCTACGGCAAAATAATGGAATGTGTAGCATATGGCAACAGAAAGAGAAGGCTATTCTTTCATAGAATTTATGTTGTCTGTATTTAAAGGCTTTGGGCTTTAAGAACCTGCCACACCAAAATTAAAGCTGTTTGCATATATACTAACTACTAGATACCATATGGCATAATGCCACTAACCAGAGCATAATCACCAAAAATCCATGTCCGTGTTTTCAGAAAGGCATAAAAATATGATTTACATACATTTTTTTGTTGTGCTTTTTTAAACAAGGGTTAAGTAACAAAATAAAACATGTCACATTTTGTTTATCCTTTTAGGCCTAACAGCAGAGCATGTCTTTAGTCTGCAAACGTTTAAAATTTTTAACTTCAACATTTTACCACAGAAGACATCTGAAGGTTATCCTCTTCCCTTTACTCTAATAAATTCTATAACTCAGAGCTTGATCAAAGCACTTTTCTCTTAACTCTAACAATGTAAAGAAAGAAAATTTTAAATTGAAGTCATTTAGAATTCCTCAGTAGTTAAAATGTTTTTCATAGACACAATCAAACCTTCTTTAAAGTTGCAATTAATTCTTAGTTAGGGGAAAAAATCCATATGGAATAAAATTCTCTTTGGAAATCATGTGTTTGCATTCTTGCTGTATGATTATTCTTACCACACCAGAAACTTCTTAATTAATTGCACTCTGCATGGCTACACTAAAACAGATGTAAATAAGTGCTTTTTATAACTATTAACTTTCACAACAGGCTTTCTCACAGGAACTGTATGATTGAATCATTGAGAGGCAGTTGAGGGTGTGGGCAGTAAGGGCTCACTCTTCATAGGGGCTCCCTCATTTGCATAGGTAGTTTTGTTCTAAATCCAACAAATGGACATGAAGACATTTCCAAATGCAAACGCTCCGTAGTCGACCATGTTTAAAAACAAATTGGACTTACTGTGTTGCGTTTTCAATGGTGATTATATCATTAGGGCTGTGACTAGGGGGAAACCCACCCCTGAGCTAACTTAACTGACTTTTCTTTTTTTTTCTATTTTTTTTCAAGTTGGCAAGAAACCAAGACTACTGAGAGCTCAAACCAATGAGAAAAATGTAACAGTGAGCGAAATGAGAGTGGTAAGAACTATTAAAAACAAAATACAGGACCAGGTCTTGTAAGGAATCCAAGAGAAGTCGACCTGGCCTGATGCCAACAGACATTGATTTGAGGTATGGAATTCGTTAAGGAGAGAGCATTTCATGTCTTCTAGGAACTGCAGCACACAACGCGCTGGAAAAGAAAGGAGAGAGTCCATCTGCGTCCACTCTAATAGCAGAGTATTAATTTCAAGTAGTTCTGTTAACATGCTTTTTGAGGTCGCTTGGGGGAAGAAATAGCAAAAAATGTTACAGCTACATAAATGTGAATCTATTGTGCCCAACATTCTCTAATAGAAATGAGTATGCCTCTTTGAATTAGGTTTTTTTTAATCTAGAGTTTCCTTTTACATTAGCAGATTACCATATGATCTTAGTGAATCTGAGTCAGTCTTAGAGGGAGAGCTCCTTCCTCCAAGCCAGAGAGATTCTCCAGAAGCAAAAAGGAAATCTGCACTTCAGGGTGATTGTTGTGTTGTTATGTGCCATCAAGTCCGACCCAACTCATAGCGACCCCTTCTTGGGTTTCTGAGGCAGTATCACTACGGAAGTAGATTGCCCAACCTTCCTTCCAAGGAAGGGCTGGTGGGTTTGAACCGCCAGGCTTCTGGTTAAGCAGATACAAATCAAGCTTACCCCTATGTTTTCTTTCTTCCTTCCTTCCTTTCTTTCTTTCTTTTTTTTTTTTTTTAATGACTCCAGGTAAGTCTTATATCAGAGATAAGAATCGCTCATGGGAAAAGAAAGAACATCAAGGTACAAACTGACACACACACCAATGACAGCTATCAGATGAACTTCAATCTGTGAGATATTAGACACTGTGCCATGAAAAATATATTCACTTAAAGTGTTTAGGAACCAGATAGCTGTGATGATTGCAAAACACTGTGTGACTGTACGAAATGCCACTGAATTTTATGCTTTAAAATGGTTAATTTTATGTCTTGTGAATTTCACCACACACCAAAAAAAGTTAATTAAAAATATCCATCCATTATCCTTCTTCCAAGCTTTAAGCAGCATGTGCTTTTCAGAAGAGCACGCCCCTTCATGATCTCATGTGCACCATCTGATTGTGGTTTCCAAAGGCCTTCTAAGCTTTACAATCTAACAGTGATATTAATAACAACAGCTACCCATTATTAAATGCCAAATACTATGTACTTTACATAACCATCCCTAATTCCCAAAACATTCTGTAAACTGCTTATTATCTTCATTTTTACAAATGAAAAGCTGGGGCTCCGAGATGTTAAGTCACATGCTCAAAGTACAGAACTAGTGAGTGGTGACCTAGAATCCAAAACTAGATCAGCCTGACCCCTAAAACTTATTGTTGTTGTTATGTGCCGTGGAGTCAGACCTGACTCATATTCCTTGGGTTTCCAAGGCATTATCACTATGGAAGTAGCTTGCCCAACCTTCCTTCTGAGGAGTGACTGGTGGGTTTGAACCCCAGCCTTCTGGTAAGCAGTCAAGTGCCTTAGGCACTATGCTACCAGAGCTCCTCCCCAAAGCTTAAGCATTTAATATTGTCCCCACCAGTTTTGTCAAGACACCTTTATTCTGATCTCTAAAAAACAGGAGCAAAACCAGCTCACTGAGGTGCCATACCCTCTGATCATCCTTCCCACATTTCCATTTTGTGAAGCTCTCTTGTTTTTTTCTTAAGTAAAGCCAACCAGCAGGAGTCCCTAAGAGGTGCAAATGGGTAAGGCAGCTCTGTCAAAAGTTGGAGGGTTGAGTCCACCCAGAGGCGCATCTGGCAATCTACTTCCAAAATATCAACTATTGAAAATATCAGCCGTTGAAAATGCCGTGGGACACAGTTTTACTCTGACACACATGGGGAAGACAGGCATCTGAGGGGACTTCACAGCAACTGGTTTTAAAACTGAACAGCAGCTTTTGCCTTTACCATTATCCATAAAGTCAGATTAAATTAAAGTCAATTCACAGCTCTGATTTCAATGATTGGATCAAAGTCTAAATACAGATGTGAAAATGATTACACCTATTACATATGAGATCTATGAATGATCACACAAAGCAAAGGTTCCATCTGTCTCTGTGACTTAAGCTGTGTCATCTTCTGTATAAGCCGTTCTTTGTTTACAACTATAATTCCTGGTTTTGAAGCATATTGCTATACACACACTTCCTAAATTAATCCACGTATTGGTCCTTTATCCTTCCAAATACATGGCAATGGAGGATTCAGACTATTAGTGGTGCTCAATAACAATTTATTATCATTAATTAGCTGAATGCCGCAAGAAAACCTGATGAAAAGTGAAAAAGAAGTTGGTTTAAGAAAACATATGATTAGGCCTTCCTGCTGACATCCTCGTTTTGATTAGAGAACTTGGTATTTGGACTCACTGAGAAACTCCATTCTCATAGTTACACTGTCTTTTACCCATACTGTTCTCTATATGAAAGAGAAGGGCTGTTAGAAGGAATTATTATGAAATTAGAATCACAGTAGAATTCCCTATATTGTGTCCATTTGAAACCATGTGACTTAATCTTTAAATCATCTTCCTGGGGGTTTTTCTCCTTCCTTCATTGTTTAGGCAGTAACTTCTCTCCAGACCTTTTAGTTAGTCATCTCAGACTTACTGAGGAAAGTGAGGGCTGTTAAGAGCTGTTCTGGTGTTCTGGGATTTGTATTTAGAAGGTTCCCTTTCACTATTTGATAGCCTCAGAGTTGAAACGGCTGTTACACAGCACTCATCACCGACAGTGTCAGAAGTTGTATCAGCATCTTCAAAAAGAAAGTCAGTATATTTTCAGTTAAAAATAGCCATATTCTCAGCTCACCTATGTTCCCTGTACAACTTTTTAAAGTTGAAGTGAAAACATCATTTGAACTCGCATTTGACATGCTAAATAATTCCTATCAGGTGTGAAGCACCATTGTTTTATTTCAAGAAGACAGCATTCTCCAAGTTGTGGTCAAAGCCTTAAGGTTTGGTTTGGCTAGCATCCCAAAATATTATTCTAACCTCCAACAGATCTTTCACCAGGAGACTATGCGTCAAGCCATGATTACATTAGTACAGTGGCTATTTGGTTTGGTTAAAAATTATAGCATTCCCAATTATGCTATAAAGGGCAACATAAAGAAAAATGCCAACACTTAGAACAATTATAGTTAATGTAGGGATAGTTTTCTAGCACAATTGTTATGTGATGCTCAGACCTCTTCTAAATCTAATAGTGTCAAGGAGGAGTAGGGAGAGTATAGATACTGATTTGTTCTTTAGGCTATAAAAATTATATATAGGACCTCTGAGAATTGACTTGATTTTTCAAAGATTTGAAATATAAAGAAAGAAGTGATGATGGTCTATTGTTTATAGAAGCAAACTTCCAACACTGACTGACTGTTTGACGGGTAGAGCAAAGTATGGTTTTAATTCTGCCTTGGATCAAATCCTGAATAAAGTGACATAGCTCAGGCTGTACTGCTAACACATATTATTCCCCTCAGTCTACTCAGACTGGAATGGTGCAGGCTTTGACTCCAGATCTAAAATAATTATCTAGATGAAATCTAGATTTCTAGGTGAAATCTCAAACATTTCATATAAATTAAATCTAATCTTGGTTTGCTAGAAAGAAATCATCAATATTATCTGTTTTCTAATTTTTCTTTCCCAATGTCTTGACTCTGCACATCTCATTTCAAAGAAAAGCACACCATGACTCTACAATTTTGCACACTGAACCTATCTGAGCTGTCCCCCTGACATCACTTGTATCTTCTATTGATGCAAAATGAATTTTATCTCCTTAGGAAACAATAGATTGATTAATAAGAAATACAATGTTATTTAGAAACTGTTTATAAATTATACTTGTATAATTATATAATTATCAGACCTTAGCAAACAAATCATGCTTTCATCATCACCCATGAGTTTAAGAGGGAGCATTTCAAGTGGATTTGGTTCAAGTTGTTAATGAGAGCTGAGGCAGAGGCTTAGTTTACTGGATTTTCACTTCTTGAGCCATACAACCATGTACTGAATAAATCAAGTGTAAACAGCTTCATGTTAGCATCTAATGATCAACTCCATAAAGCAACAATATATTTAGTACAATCCAAAGGCTTCAGCATCATAGCTAGGGCCCCAGAATAGAAGGAGACTTCTAGTCAGCTTTGAAGGGCATCCGTGTAAGAAGGATTCAGTTCACAAAGAAGGCATATTAGAAGACAGAATAAAAACAAACAAACAAACAAAGTCACTGCCATCAAATCAATTCTACTCATAGCGACCCCTCCTTGGGTTTCTGAGGAAGTATCTCTATGGAAGTAGATTACCCAATCTTCCTTTTGAGGAGTGGCTTTTGGATTTGAACTGCCAGCCTTCTGGTTAGCAGTCAAATGCCTTAGGCACTATGCCAGCAATATCTGGTCATATTTCTGAGCCAGACTTATTAAAACCGTACCAGCTTCTCAATGCTATCTTTCCATAGAGGAGTAGTCTATGGTATTGCCTGCCATTCCTACAGAGGTTTACTAAGGTTTAAAAATTTTAGGGTTAGGGGGCAGGAATCTTATGCAAATAGGCAGTTTCTGATCTCCTGTCATTTATAATTCAAGAAGCCTAAGAGAAAACGTCAAGGAACTCAGGTAGCATAGTGCCTAAAGCACTTGACTGCTAACCAGAAGGCTGGAAGTTCAAATCCACCAGCCACTCCTTGGAAGGAAGGTTGGGCAATCTACTTTTGTAGTGATATCGCCTCGGAAACCCAAGGAGGGGTCACTATGAGTCAGGTCTGACTCGACAGCACATAACAACAACAACAACAAGCAAAAACTTCAGAACTACTCTAAGCCACCAAACAAAGAGGAGAAATGAGACACCTTGCCAATCAATCCCAGCACAAGTGAAGTGAAGTCAAGCAGTGTAACCTACTCAAGTTCTTTCTCAAAGTATGCCAAAATGAGAATAATACATGATCATTGTTTAAGAACAATAATAGGTGAAGAAGGAAAAAGGAAGCCTTTGCACATCACTGACTCTTTATCAAACATTAGATGTCACAATCACTCTGAAGCATACTTGGTAAAGATAAATGAAGTCAAGCAATCGGACTTGTAATGAACTCCATACTGAGCACATGATAAAACCAACCAACCCTTTGCCGTTGAGTTGATTCCAACTCATACTAAACCTATAGGACCAAGTAGAACTGCCCTGTAGGGTTTCCAAGGCTATAATCTTTATGGAAACAGATTACCCCATCTTTCTTCCCTAGGGAGCAGCTGGTAGGTTCAAACCACTGACCTTTCAATTAGCAGCTGAGCACTTTAACCACCAGGGCTTCTGGCACATAGTAAATACCCAATAAATGTTGGCTACTATGTCTTATCAATAAGAAAATAGATTGAGCATATTAGTAGAAAGCATAGATTTCAAACAAAGAGAAGAGATACACATTTTTCAGCCCATATAAGATTAAAGTATAGCATAACTGTACCGAATTGAGAACCTCCTGGAGCTATATAGAATCCTGGAAATACCTTTACAGAGACTTGTTGGAATTTTATAACAAAGGATTAAAACAATTTGTTTATTTTTTAAAAGACTACCCTATGGGGACCTAGAGTGAGATTTGAGGCTAACAGGCTTGGGCTGATCCTCCCCGAATTTGGGGGTTGTTTAATGTAAGTCATCTTGGATTTTAAGCTGGCTATTCCGGACTATTCCCTTAACTAAAACAAGTCGGCCCCCTACCTTTGCTGAGAGATCTCAGAATCCCCAAAGTCTGGCAGTCTCCACTAAGCCAGCTGCTGTTTGCAGGATTCTGATGATCTGGGACTTCCCAGGTGTCAGAAGCAAACAATAGATCACAGCTGGCATTAATTGGCAGCACCCTGGTTGGCAGTCTCAGCAGAGAGAGACCAAACACTGAACAGGCCACAGAGAGAGGACTTCCCTCACTCAGCTAATATTAATTGAAATGTCTTCATGGAATGCTGTTTTGCACATTGCAATGAAAACAGTTTGTTTTTAGGATTTAAACATCCCTCTGCTGTGTTTGCAATCTGAACACTACAGCATGTGTTAAAACATAAGATCCAGGGAAGCGAACTGACTATAAACAGAGTAGTTTAGGAGCTGGGGGTGGGGAAGCCAGGTCTTTCTTTTGCAATTTTCAAGCTCAGTGAAGTGCACAGGAGTGGTAACACAACATAAGCAAGGGGATGGGCGGGAGGGAAGACATTTAAACTTCAGAGGATTTTTCACTGTATGTGTTGTTGCTACAAGCCCTGGAAAAGAAAAAATGATGTAAATCCATGACTTTTCCCCTGATATTGACCTCTTAAAATCTTAGACCATTATGCTAAAAATTTTCCTGGCTATCTAAGCCAATAGTCCCAACCCATCTAGTTAAAAACGACCAAGGAATGCGATTCACAGTCAGTGATATAGATTAGTATGTTAATGTTGTTCTAAGGGTAGCATTGTTAAATAAGCCTGAGATATCCCTGGAATCAAACTGAGCACACTATGCCAACCCATGTGTATCATTTAGGATTATACATGGACTGTTAAGAATACAGAACAATTGCTTCACATTTCTCTCTGCTGGTGTCATCTCCCTTTCGTATCTGGGAACAACACCCCTATCTTCTCCTCAGCTACTGACATTTGTCATAAATTCCAATTGACCTTTTGCCAGAAGAGCTTGAGGATGGTTTTCTTTTTATCTTTTCACAGTCTTCAGCATGTAATGATTCATTCTGGAAGTATTTGGGGCCCAACACTGTGCCAGATATTAAAGGAGATGAACAAGAAGCAGGAAAATGTGTGCCTACTTGGGGAATCAAAGCACATTTTCATGACACAACTAGACAACCTGGAAGACAATAATAACTGACTGATATAAATTGAATATATCAGGGCCAGAGAGGAAAAAATAAGACAGAGACATTTATGCCTTTAGATCAGTCAAGAAAGATTCATACAAAACATAAATGTGTGTTTTGAAGAAAATACAGTATTTGAGTAGTAAGTATTTCAATTAAAAAAAAAAAAGAAGGAAAAATATCTTATAAATAAGAACAGAAGAGGAAAATTAAGAAAACATAAGAGGAAAACTGCCGATCAGAATACAGGATATTTTCAGCTCTTCTATAATAGAAGGCATGAAGCTGCAGTGAGATTGGTTCACACTCCCAATATTAGAGTATTCCAGATTTTACACATAGAAACATTGACACAAAACAGCTAAGCAATTCGCCCAAGGTTACGAATCCAGCCAGTGTTGATAAGGCTCAACAATACAACTCAACAAAGAAAATAAAAGCTAAATTTGAAATAATATTCACTCAGGCCTAAGTCCCATTGGAAGTGTTTGATGTGCAGGAATACTTCTTCAGTTGTTCTTTTGGCACCTTTAAGTTATATTCTTTACAAGGGGCAAACATCTCTTTAGTACACATTACCTAACCATGTGGAATCCCTGGGTGGCAAAAATAGTTAAGTGACTGACTACTGGTCGAAAGGTTGGTGGTTCAAACCTACCCAGAGGTGCCTGAGAATTGAGTCCTGGTGATCTGTCTCTGAAGAGTTCACAGCCACTGAAAACCCTATGGAATTGTTCTACTCTGTACACATGGGGTCGCCATAGTAACTAACAATAACAAGCATGCAGACTAGACTCCATAGTAACTAACAATAACAAGCCATGCATGTACCTTTCCTTTTCTCCTCTCTCCTATTTTTCCTCCCACTTCCCTCTTCCCACTCACATGGAAGGGATGAAGTAGAGAACAAATTCGGAACTTTTTGTCTCTATCTCAAATGAACCCTACCTGTAATGTATCACATAAACATAAGGTTGCTAATATCTTGGATTCAGTTTCTGCAACTATATTACCTAACAGCTAGTGTGCTATGTGGGACAAATTTCATATAACTAAAAATATTTTGCTAAATTTCAATGCACAGACTCTCATACAAAGTATGAACAATTTACCTTCAAAATATAAGCAAGTGCCTTTGTTACCCTATTCCTAACTTGATGTGGGAATGCAATTCATATCTTTGATTGAAACCAAAAAGCAAACCCAGTACCATTAAGTTGATTCTGACTTGTAGTGACCTTCATTGGGTTTCCAAGGCTGTAAATCTTTTAGCATCAAAGGTGGAAGAGTAGGTGTCATTGTTAAAGTCACAGAAGACAACCTCATCTTCAGTGTAGCCCAGGATGCCTTTCACAGAACCCTGTGATGCCTACATCACCATATTCTTGATGTCATCATATTTGGTGGCTTTCTCCAGGTAGCAGGTCAGATCCACCACTGACACATTGGGGGTGGAGACACAGAAGGCCATGCTAGTGAGCTTTTCACTTGGCTCAGGGATGACTTTGCCCACAGACTTGGCAGTGCCAGTAGATGCAGGGTTGATGTTCTGGGAAGCCTCATGGTTTCCCAGAGGGGTTACACACCATCTTCTGAGTCGCAGTGATACCATGATCCCTCCATGATGCCAAAGTTGTCATGGATGATCTTGGCCACGGAGGCCAAGCAATGTGTGGTGCAGGAGGCATTGCTGACAATCATGATGGAATTGTCATACATCTTATGGTTCACACCCATCATTTGTTGTCATGGGGACATAGGCAGAAGGGGCAGAGATGATTACCCTTTTGGTGCCACTCTTCAACATACTCAGCACCAATATCACCCCACTTGATGTTGGTGGGATCTTGTTCCTGAAAGATAGAAATGGCCTTCCCATTGATGACAAGCTTCCTAATCCCAGGCTTGAAGGTACCATTGAACTTGTCATGGGTAGAATAATATTGAAACATGCAGGCCATATAGTTGAGGTCAAGGAAGGGGCCATTGATGGCAAACAACCTCCACTTTGCCAGAGTCAAAAGTAGCCCTGGTGACCAGGCACCCAATACAGCCAAATTCATTTACTCTGACCACCACCATCATGTTTCAGGGAAGTGGCTGGGACTGCACAAGAAGACATGGCTGTCTTTTGAACAGGGACAAGCAGAGAGCCAAGAGTGAGGGAATTTAAGATGCATTTATTGCTATAGTTTCTAACACTTAAAACTACAAGTTATACAAACACACAAAGAGTAGGTGTTTAAAGTTAGGAGTGTTAACACAAAATGTACTAATAAATTTAATGCAATGTCCGGGGAATAATGCAATGTCTTACTCTATTTTATTCTCTATATCACAGTGGAGATATCTACAGGTAGTAGGAACCTCACACATCATTCTCTGTTTATGTGTTTACAGCCCTATCAATCCAGTTGTTAACAAATAAAAAGGACTCATTGGCTGTATTTGGAAAATGCTTTGAGATTTCTTGTGAAAAAGAAAGGATTTCAAAAACTACATTTCCGTAATACGTGGCTGTTCTCCTGGATTTAAATACGCCAATGGAAGAATTGGGAAGCCTGATTTTTTTTTCTCCACTCCATCTACACCCCTGACGAGCTGAGCTACCTACATGAACTCTGGCAAGTTTGTAAGCATTCAGAGCTCATTACTTATGACCTAATAAGCAAAAAGGTGTGAGAACCAGAGTGAAAATTGGAGCTTCAAGTCAATCTGAGAGATTTTGCTCAGGAATGCATCAGATTAAGGCAAGCTCTTACCAAACAAAGATAATGCAAAAAGGAATTCATACAATTATAGAATTGTAAAGCCAGAAACAACCTCAGAGCTTATCGAGTCCCACCTGCTCATCGTGCAAACGACAGATTTAAAATCTGGAAAGAACAAAGAAGATGCCTAAGGCCATGCAGCCAAGTTGTAAAGCCATGACAGGAACCCAGAAACTGAAGCAACACACACACACACACATATGCAGGCACAAGCACACATATATGCATATACACATAGATATTAAATACTCAGAAGAATAATTTCTCATATATAGATTGAGGAATAATAGATTCAGTTCCTATTTGAAGGAATCAAAACATGTTTCATGACATAACTACACAACCTGGAAGAAAATAACAACTTGTTGATATAAATTGAATATATCAAGGCTAAAGAGGTAAAATAAATAAATAAGGCAAAGACATTCATGCATTTAGTTTAGTCAGAAAAGGCTTGTGTAAGACATAAATTTGTATTTTAAAGAAAATGGTAGATTTAGATATGAGAAAGTATTTCAGACAAAAAAAAAAAGAAAAAGAAAAACAAAAGAACTAGGAAATAGCACCATTTTTTCTCCCTTGATTTAGATCATCTACAAGTAATCCCCTATTTACTTGACAGGCTTCTGTTCCAACAACCTCATCGTATGTAAATTGGTTCTGATGTAAGTCAAATAACTCTTATTTTTGGTTTTCATTATGATTGTCTTTTATATCTTCATAAATCCAATCTTTATTTGTCTTTGAGGGTTGGAAATATTACATATAAACTTACAGAAACATGTAAATCATAAAAATTGACTCCAGTAGTGAAAAGCTGGATGATACTGGCATTTTGTCAGTTGCACTAATAACTCCACTTGTGGAAGGTTTTACATCATCTGGATTATGCTTGGGAATAGGGATGTCATTTCTAGTTGGAAAGTTAGTGAGAATTGTCTATATGGCCCTTTTCTTTTTCTCTTCATATATTGCACGCTAACATCTCACTGCTTCCTGAACCTGCTTGTGAACATTAGCAATGCTATCACTGTTTGGGTCCATGTTTTCAAGCAACTGAAACCCCTAGTTTAGTTTAAAACACTAAATCTCCTAGAACTATACAGTTTCTCAAGGAAAATTTAGGCTCAAACTTAAGGGCCCTAATATTTGGTATAAATAGACTACCAAGCATAATTCAAA
>NW_006921658.1:6005963-6013076 GCF_000298275.1 Orycteropus afer afer
AATTTTGGTCAATGACATGAGACAAAGTATATGTGAACTGCTGTATGAAAAGTGAATTTACTCTGTAAATCTTCACCCAAATCCTAATTAAAAAAAAAAAAAAAACACTAAATCTACATGGCAGTGCTTTGAACAGTAAATCGTAAAATTGAACATCTGTGAGTGAACATCTGAGAATGATAACATCAGCAAATTATCCTCTACCACATTGGATGTAGTACATATTACTAATGACAGGAACTACAAGAAAGGTAAGCGCTGTTTGAAGAACTCAAATACATGCTAAGTCAGGGACTACCTGTAATTGGAGATGTGTTACTGGGAATGTGGTTGCAGTCACAAGGCAAACAAAATAAGGCTCTGCCTATTGGTGTCTGAACTCCTGCCCCAACACTGGCTATGGAGAAGCAAAAAAGAGAGTGAAGGGAAAAGCTAAAAAAGAGCAAAGAAAACCATCATTACTATTAAGTCAGAGGCAAAATCACTAAAGCAGACTTTATTGTACTGTAGATTAAGCACATTCTCAAATTTACTAATTTTGTCATGTAGCAATAAACAAATATATATGTCAAATTTCTACAAAATTAAGGACAACTTTAGTTGTTGCAATTATTCAATGTGTTGTTGCTATACCAAACATTTTCATAATTAATACCATCCATATTTTGAGCTGATGTCCTGACTGCTGCTTCCATTGGTGTTGATTGTAGAACCAAGTAATGTGAAGTCTTTGACAATTTCAATCTTTTATCCATTTATTGTAAGGCTGCTTATAGGTCCAGTTGTGAGGATTTTTGTTTTCTTTATATTGAGATGTAATCCATACTGCAGACTGTATTCTTCAGTCTTCATCAGTAAGTGCTTCAAGTCATCCTCACTTTCAGCAAGCAAAGTTGTGTCGTCGGGGTATTGCAGGTTGTTAATGATTCTTCCTCCAATCCTGATGCCACGTCTTCTTCATACAGTGCAGCTTCTCAGATTATTTGCTCAGCATGTAGATTGAATAAGTACGGTGAAGGGATACAACCCTGACGCACTCCCATCTTGATTTTAAAACAAGCAGTGTTCCCTTTTTCTGTTTGAACAACAGCCTCCTGGTCTGTGTACAGGTTCCTCATGAGCACAGTAAAGTGCTCTGAAATTCCTATTCTTCTCAATGTTATACACAATTTGTTATGACCCACACAATCAAATGCATTTACATAGTCAATAAAACACAAGTAAACATCTTTCTGGTATTATTTACTTTGAGCCAAGGTCCATTTGACATCAACAATGATATATGCCTCATTCCACATCCTCTTCTGAATCCTGCACCTCTGGACGTTCTCTGTCAATATACTGCTACAACCGTTTTTGAATTATCTTCAGTAAGATTTTAATTGCATGTGCTATTAATGATATTGTTTGATAATTTCCACATTCTGTGAGATCACTTCTCTTTGGAATGAGCACAAATATATATCTCTTCCAATCAATTGGCCAGGTAGCTGTCTTTCAAATCTCTTGCTTTAACCGAGTGAGTGCTTCCAGCGAAGCATCCATATGTTGAAACATCTCAATAGGTATTCTGTCAATTCCTGGAGCCTTGTTCTTTGTCAATTCTTTCAGTGCAGCTTCAACTTGTTCCTTCAATACCATTGGTTCTTGAATATATGCCACCTCCTGAAATGGATGAAGATCGACCAGTTCTTTTTGGTACAGTGACTCTGTGTATTCCTTCCATCTTCTTTTGATGTTACCTGCATCATTCAATATTTTGCCCATGTCGTTGTTGTTGTTATTATGTGCTGTCGAGTCAGACCCATATTTTGCCAATAGAATCTTTCAAAATTGCATCACGGGGCTTAAATTTTTTCCTCAGTTCTTTCAGGTTGAGAAATGCCGAGTGTGTTCTTCCCTTTTGGTTTTCTAATTCCAGGTCTGTGCATATTTCATTACAGCAATTGGCTTTGTCTGCTCGAGCTGCTCTTTGAAATCTTCTGTTTAGCCCTTTTATCTTCTCATTTCTTCCATTTGCTTTAGCTACTCTCTGCTAAAGGACAAGTTTCAGAGTCTCTTCTGTCATCCATTTTGGTCTTTTCCTTCTTTCTCATCTTTTTAATGACCTCTTGCTTTCTTCATGGATGATGTTCTTGATGTTATCCCACAATTCTTCTGGTTTTTGGTCGTTGGTGTTCAATGCATCAAATCTATTCTTTAGATGGTCTCTAAATTCAGGAGGGATATATTCAAGATCATATTTTGGCTCCTGTGGACTTGTTTTGTCTTCAACTTCAAGTTGAACTTGCATATGAGCAGTTGATGGTCGGTTCCACAATCAGCTCCTGGCCTTGTTTTGGCTGAAGATACTGAGCTTTTCCATCTCCTCTTGCCACAGATGTAGTCAATCTGATTCCTGTGTACCCCATCTGGTGAAGTCCATGTGTACAGCCACCGTTTGTGTTGTTGAAAAAGGGTATATGCAATGAATAAGTCGTTGGTCTTGCAAAATTCTATCATGCTATCTCCAACATTATTTCTGTCACCAAGGCCAAATTTTCCAACTACCAGTGATACTTCTTTGTTTCCAACTTTTGCATTCCAATCACCATTCATAACCAACACATCTTGATTGCATGTTTGGTCAATTTCAGACTGCAAAAGTTGATAAAAATCTTCAATTTCCTCATCTCTTGCTTTGTGGTTGGTGCATAAATTTGAATAATAGTCGTATTAACAGGTCTTCCTTGTAGGTGTATGGATATTATCCCATCACCGACAGCATTGTACTTCAGGATATATCTTGAAACATCTTTTGTGGTGATGAATGTCACACCACTCCTCTTAAATTTGTCATTCCCAGCTTAGTACATCATATGGTTATCCGATTCAAAATGGCCCAATTCGGTCCATTTCAGCTCACTAATACCCAGGATATCAATCTTTGTGTGTTTCATGTCATTTTTGACAAGTTCCAATTTTCCTAGATTCATACTTTGTACATTCCATGTTCCAATTATTAATGGATGTTTGCAGCTGTTTCTCCTCAATTTGAGTCATGCCATGTCAGCACATGGAGGTTCTGAAAGACTTACTTTATCCATATCATTAAAGTTGTTTGTACTCTAATGAGGCAGCCTTTTCTCAGTCCTATTTTGAGTGCCTTCCAACCCAAGGGACTAGCCTTCCTGCACTGTGTCAAACAATGTTTCCAAGCTATTCATAAAGTTGCCCAGTAATGTATCAGATAGTGTTTCTCTGCTATTCATAAGGTTTTGCCCTGGCCAGTTTTTGAGAAGTGGATGGTCTCTTCCTTCTTCCTAGTCTGTCTTAGTCTATAAATTGCATTGAAGCCTGTGCACCATGTGCAACTCTGCTGGTGTCTGAAACACCAGTGGCACAGCCTTAAGCCTCACAGCAACGTACAAGCCTCACAGGATGACAAACAGACAGACAAGTTTGTCTCCCTTAACTGTTGGAAAACTCTGCATCCTCCTCTTACCTAATTCCTACCTGAAACCTGCCACTCTGTGGCCCCCGGCAACTCCTGGTCCCTCCCATCAGACGACGTATAGCACTGGGCAAATCGGCTGCATGGGACCTCTTTCAAGTGCTGAAGAGTAAAGATATCTCCTTGAGGACTAAGGTGCACCTGACACAAGTCATGGTATTTTCAATCGCCTCATCTGCATGTGAGAGCTGGACAATGAATAAAGAAAACCGAGGAAGAGTTGATGCTTTTGAGTTGTGGTGTTGGCAAGGAATGCTGAAAGTTCTGTGGACTGCTAAAAGAACTAACAGGTCTGTTCTGGCGGAAGTGCAGCCAGAATGCTCTTTGGAGGTGAGAATGGCCAGACTTCGTCTCACATATTTTGGTCATGTTGTCATTCCCTGGGGAAGAATGTCATGCTTGGTAAGGTGAAGGGTCAACAAAAGAGGGGAAGGCCCTCAATCAGGTGGATTGAAATGGTGCCAGTGGTGATGGGCTCAGGTGTAGCAAGAATCGTGGAGCTGGCTCAGGACCAGGCAGTGTTTTGTTCTGCTGTGCATAGGGTGTCTATGACTCAGAAATAACTTGATGGCACTTAACAATAACAACAACATATTTTGAGCTATTAGTGAAGAAAGGACTTTGGGGTTGCCTAAACTCTATAGTTATTTGGAATTGTTGACTCTTCCTATGAATTGATTGTACCTGCAAGTCTCTCCTGCCCTAAAATAACTCCTCTCCATAGTTTTGCCATTTTTTCTCCTCCGCTAACTCTCCCTATCTAGTCCCTGGAAGAATTAATCTATATTTGCACTCTTCACTTTTTCTTGCTACTCCTCTTAACACTAGTATCATTTTCATGTTACTCTTTAATATCTCCTAATGGATTCTGTTTTGCAATAACCTCCAGATTATGAATCCTAAAGACTCCTTCTCAATTCTCATTCTCCTGTATATTGGTTAGCAGGTTAATCACTTTCTACTGGGAGCCGGGAGTCACTGAGTGGTGCAAATTGTTAATATTCTCTGTTGTTAACAAAAGATTGAGATTCTGGGATTCCCATTCTGCTCAATGTTATCCATAATTTGTTTTTTTTTTGTTTTTGTTTTTGATTTTTTGTTTTAATCCACACAGTCAAATGCTTTTGCATAGTTAATAAATACAAGTAAACATCTTTCTAGTATTCTTTGTTCTCAGCCAAGATCCATCTGACATCAGCAATGATATCCCTTATTCTATGCCCTCTTATGAATCCAGCTTGCCTTTCTGGGAGCTCCCTGTAAATATACCAATACAATTTTTGAATTGTCATCAGCAAAATTTTACTTGTGTGTGATACTAATGATATTGTTTGATAATTTCCACATTCAATGGGATCAACTTTCTTTGGAATGGGTACAAATATGGATCTCTTCCAATCAGTTGGCCAGGTAGCTGTTTTCCAAATTTCTTGGTATAGATGACTAAGTGACTCCAGTGCAACATCCATTTCTTGAAACATCTCAATGGGTAATCTGTCAATTTTTAGAGCCTTGCTTTTAGGCAGTTCCTTCAGTGCAGCTTTGACTTCAGTACTATTGGTCCTTGATCATATGCCACCTCCTGAAATAGATGAACATCATCCATTTCTTTTTTTGTACAGTGACTCTGTGTATTCTTTCTATCTTCTTTTGATGCTTCCTGCATCATTCATATTTTGCCTTTACCAAACCAAACCAAACCCACTGCCATTGTGTCAATTCCAACTCATAGTAACCTCTATTGGGTTTTTGAGGCAGTAAATCTTTACAGAAAGAGATTGCCCAGTCTTCCTTCCATGGAGTGGCTGGTGGGTATAAACAACCAACTTTGTGGTTAGCAGTCAAATGCCTTAGGCTCTGCATCATGAGAGTTCCTTATTTTCCCCAGAGAATCTTTCAGTATTGCAATTTGAGGCTTGATTTTTTTCTTCAGTTCCTTCAGCTTGAGAACTAGTGTCTTTTTCCCTTTTGGTTTTCTAACTCCAGGTCTTTGCACATTTCATTATAATTGACTTGTCTTCTCGAGCTTCTCTTTGAAATCTTCTGTTCAGCCCTTTTAGCTTGTTATATCTTCCATTAGCTTTAGCTACTCTCCATTTAAGAGCAAGTTTCAGTCTCTTCAGACATCCATTTTGGCCTTTTCTTCTTTTCTTATCTTTTTAATGACCTTTTGCTTTCTTCATGGATGATTTTCTTGGTGTCATCCCAAAATTCATCTGCTTTTTGGTCATTGGCATTCAATGTGTCAAATCTATTCTTCAGATGGTCTCTAAATTTAGGTGGAATATAATCAAGGTCATATTTTGGCTCTCATGGACTTGTTTTAATTGTCTTTAGCTTAAACTTGAACTTGCATATAAATGATGGATGGCCTGTTCCACTCTTCAGCAATGCTCCTGGCATTGTTTTGGATGAAGATATTGAGCTTCTCCATTGCCTCTTTGCACAGATGGAGTGGATCTGATTTCTGTGTATTCCATCTGGTGAGCTCCACCTGTATCACCACTGCTTATGTTGTCGAAAAAGGTATTTTCAATGAATAAGTTGTTGGTCTTGCCAAAGTCTATCATGTGATCTCCTGCATCATTTCTATCACCAAGGCCCTGTTTTCCAACTACTGGTGATTGTTCTTTGTTTCCAACTTTTGCATTCCAATCATCAATAATTATCAATACATTTTTATTGCATATTTGGTCAATTTCAGACTGCATAAGTTAGCAAAATCTTCAATTTCTTCATCTTTGGCTTTGGTGGTTGGTGTGTAAATTTGAATAATGGTAGTACTCACTAGTCTTCTTTGTAGGCATATAGACATTATACTATTACTGACAGCACTGTACTCCAGGATAGATCTGGAAACATTTTTTGCAATGATGAGTGCCATGCCATCCCTCTTCAATTTGTCATTCCCAGCATATTAGATCATATGGTTGTCTGATTCAAAATGGACAAAACCAGTCCATTTCAGACCATTTCATTTTTGACAACTTCCAATTTTCCTACTTTCATACATTGCACATTCCACATTTCAATTATTAATGAATATTTGCAGTTATTTCTTTCCATTTTGAGTTATGCTCCATCAGCAAATGGAGGTCCCAAATGCTTTATTCCATCCATGTCATTAAGATTGGCTCTACTTTGAGGAGGTAGCTCTTCCCCAGTCTTATTTTGAGTGCCTTCCACACTGTGGAGCTCATCTTCCAGCACTCTATCAGACAATCTTTTTGGGCTATTCATAAAATTTTCCAGTAATATATCAGATAGTGTTTCATTGCTATACATAAGGTTTTCACTGGCCGATTCTTTGAGAAGTAGATGGTCCCTTCTTTCTGAGTCTGTCTTAGTCTAGAAGCTCTGCTGAAACCTATACATCATGGGTGACCCTGCTGGTATTTGAAATATTGGTGGCATAGCCTCCAGCCTCACAGCAACACTCAAGTCACCACAGTATGACAAACTGACAGACGAGTTGTGATCAGGTTCAACGGATTCATTCCAATTAGAACAGTTGCTGAAAATTTGCATTTCCACTCCAGATATACTGAATCAGAATCTATATTTTAACAAGATTCCTTGGGATACCTATAAGAATTACCTGGGCTTTTTTTTTTTTTTTT
>NW_006921658.1:6013991-6021162 GCF_000298275.1 Orycteropus afer afer
GCCCATTGTCTGCCAACCCTATATATGATCTTGGATACACTCTCCATTTAGACATACCTAATTGTTTAGCTTGTTCACCTATCTATCCATCCGTATACCCATGTTTGCTTTCACTGACAACTCAGTACTGTATATGCAAAAGGGTTCATATTTGTTGTCTGTACTGCTGGGCTTGTTTTTAAAATGTAGATTCTGATTTGGTACATCTGGAGTAGAAATGCAAAATCTCATAGTGGAGGAGGGGAGGGTCAAGCCAGAATAAACCAGTTTGAAGCTCTGGTTTGATTGTTGCTCTATGTAACTCAGTGGGAATTCTCACAGTGAATTACATAGGCTGTGAATCAGGCCCAGATGTGTTCCCTGAATCTTCTCAGCTTGGTTTCCAATAAACTTTTTATGGTGTCTCTTCCCAGTTTTTCTAGAATAGCCACAGATAAATATGTTGTCTTTTACACTTTAATTCCTCAAAAAATAAAAAAATTCCCTACAATACAAAACATTACATTGTGGCTTAAAAGAGGATGGATTGGGGTGGGGGGGAATGATGATGATTTCAAAATTCTGTGGAAAGGTAGCAAAGCTACACTTAAGTATGTGAATCCACCAAAGAACATTTTTTGAGTAACAAAGCTCTGAATAACTTTGAAAGATGTGCTATTTCTACATTCATGTTTTTTTTTTTTCATTTTTTTTCCTCAGAATAACAGCCAAAGCCAGAAAAATTGCTTAGGATTTTGTATAGTTGGGCTACCATTACTTTTCATTGTTATAAATAGTTTGTCATTTTCCTGACCCTGCAAGCATTTATTATATTGAAAAATGTCAGTTTTGAAAACAAACAAACCAACTGTTAACATTAACTATTACAGAAGATTAAAAAATATGTAAATCAGTCACCCATCTCTTTTTCACCATTAGTTCTTCTATTTTTTACAAATGGAACAAATACAGCTAATATTCAGGTACTCCACCAACACTGCTCTATACATATCACCTTTTCATTTTCCAAATTTCTTAACTGAATTATAGGAATTAAACTATTCTCACTCAACAGTGTGTCCTGCTGCTTTTTCCCCCAAGCTTGTGTTGTTCGGTGCCATCAAGTTAGTTCCAATTCATAGTGACCCTATGTACAACAGAACAAAACACTGCCTAGTCCTGCACTATCCTCATAATCATTGTTATGTTTGAACCCATTTTCATAGCCACTGTGATGATCCGTCTTGTTGAGGGTCTTATCCTTTTCCATTGACCCTAGATTTTACCAAACATGATATCCTTCCCCACGTACTTGTCTCTTCTGATAATGTAATCAAAGTGTGAAAGACTAGTCTGCCCATTCTCACTTCTAAGAATCTTTTCAGGTATACTTCTTCTAAGAAAGATTTGTTCATTCTTCTGGCAGTCCCTGGTATACTCAAAGTCTTCACCAACACCACAATTCAAGTACATCGATTCTCCCAGTCTTTCTTATTCATCGTCCTGCTTTCACATATATGTGAAGCTATTGAAAATACCATGGCATGGATCAGACTCACCTTATATTTTCAAAGTGACATCTTTGCTCTTTAACACTTCAAAAAGTCTTTTGCAGCAGATTTGCCCAATGCAAATGTCTTTTAATTTCTTGACTGCTGCTTCCATTGGCATTGATTTTGTGTCCAAATAAAATGAAATATCTGATAACTTCAATCTTTTCACCATATATCAAGATGTTAATTATTGGTCCAGTTGTGAAGATTTTTTCTTCTTTATGTTGAGGTGTAATCTATACTGAAGTCTTGAATCTTTGATCTCAGGTCTGACTCAATGGCATATAACAACAACAACAACAACATATAATTTTAAATAACTGGTGACATAATTTTGATGAAGATGCCTTCAAGCTAAAACTTTACATAAGTCCCTTTTTTTTTTTTTTTTTTTTTTAGCTTTTGGTTGATTTTAAATAACTGGTAACATGATTTTAATGAAGATGCCTTCAAGCTAAAATGTTATATAATGTCCTTTTCTTTGCTATTACCAACATGAATGAATCTCCAATGAGAATGAATTTTTTCTTTCTGACAGTTTTCCTAAATTGCAAAAGTTCCTTGGATCAATCTAAGCTCTGTGGTTAAGGCATCTTAAATCAGGCTTTAATATAAGCACCAAAATTTACAATGTTCTTTTTTCTCCATGTCTCTACCTCCTCCTCACCACCCCAAGGCACATGAGGAATAAATTTAATTATTTAATTTAACAAATTAAATTACTTCACTGGAAACTTGCTATGACACTGTCCTCAGGCAACCCTTTCTACCAAGACACCACATATAGGTGAAAAGTTTTCAGATGAGGTTTTTCTCTGGTATTTACACCAAGTAAATTCCCTTGGACAAGGTCCAACATGGACTCAACTTGCTCTGAATTCTGAGCATAAGTAATTTAGCTAATTTTATAATTGGGATTCATTGTAATGGCATAACTCACAAAGAGTGACTGGGTGGTCAGAATGATATGTTCTTTCAAGTTAAAAATAAATTTCAGTCAGGGAGAGTGTTTTGATTATGTTGCTTAACCATGCCAACTCTATAGATAAAAGATTTTTCTTTTGAGGTATAGATAGAATGATAAATGAACCCACTCAGGAATAATTTACTATTTTATTTATGATTATTAACCCACATTTAAATTCAGAAATTGTATACATTTTCTTCCCAAAATTGTAGGTGGAACATCATGTTAACACTTTCTTGACTTTGGGAAAGCTAAAACTGACCTTATTTTAGTTACTGAGATATTATCAATTTCATAGTGCAGAATAATTTTAAGTGGAAATCTTTAATGCATGATGAAATACTTGTAAGGACTTTTTTAGTCAGTTTTGTGGCCCTGGTTGTTTCTTGAAAATTATTTTGAAAATCAGTGAAATGTTGCTTCCTCTGATATTCATCAGAATCTACATTGTACAAGAAAAAAAAAAGGAAAAAAAGATCTGATTAATTAAAGTAAACTTAATATTGTTTTGTCCTTATATAAAATAAAATTTGGAGTGTGAGAGACTATGATATTTTTAATGTTGAGAGGATATCAGGGTTTTAAAAAATTGTGGGTGTTTTTTTCCATGTTCAGAGAAAACTAACTCTGATTTAATAAAAAATTTAGACACAAATGTCAAAAGTTATATATATATAATTAATTGGCAAAGGAGAACATGTCATGCAAATATAAAATCTAAGGTTTTTCAGTAAGTCTGATAGATTTTCTAAGAACTAGGTATTAGTCGGGGAGCTCTGGTGGCACAGTGCCTAAGGGCATTTGACTGTTAAGCAGAAGGCTGGTGGTTCAAATCCACCAGCCACTCCTCGGAAGAAAAGTTGGATAATCTTCTTCTGTAGTGATACCACTTCAGAATGCCAAGGAGGGGTTGCTATGAGTCAGATCTGACTCAAGAGCATAGGTGTGATGCAGTGAATTACTAAATATGATTCTTCTAGCCATGGTCTTTTCTGAGTCCCACTAGATGACTGGATAGAACTATGCAAATGTAAGATACTTGTGGCCCACCAATGGGATTGAATAGCTTGTTAATAATGTAAATAAAGTACATGGGACCCTTGTGGAAGTGAGACTGGGCAAATAAAGTGCTTAGAATTGTAATGTGGGGATTGGTCTCATTTGCCAACTTGTTAGGCTTCAAGTGAGCCATCCCAGAGGCATAAAAGGCGGATCTCACTGCCATCAGGAGAGAAGATCCTGGAATAGAGTGTGTCCTAGGACCTGAGATCCCTGCACTGAAGTGACGGCAGAGAGATGGCAGCACAGAAAACCACCACAGCAGAGGCAGCAGAACCAAGAGCCTGGCATGAGACAGAGCAATGGGCTTCCCTGCCCACAGAGGGAGGAAAATGACTTCTTTCAGGCAGGAGGCTTGCTGGTGGAGTGGGGTACCTCTTTGGGCACTATCAGCAGAGCTGAAAGAGCTTTGTAACACTAGCCCATGCAGGGTAAAAGTTAAGAGCAGAGAAAACCATGCCTGTGGCATGACTGAGAAGAGAAGAAGCTGCCCTGACTGAAGAACTGTATCTTGAGTTTTTTCTGATCCTGAACCATAAACTGTTACTTCCCTAACGAACCCTATAATCATGAGTATTGTGTATGAGTTCTGTGTGGTCATTGAAACAAATTATCAAACTCAGCAAAGAAATAGAGTGCCATAGGAGGAGCATTTGGTGTCAGAATTGGTAAAAAGATTTTAGGGGTGGTAGCATGTCTGACCTATGCCTCACAGGAATAAGCTTTAAGTTACTGATGGTGATTTTCTCCCTGCTTTGTGAAGTTGGAGGTCAGAGGATGACACAGCCATTCCTTCAACCTTTTTGCAATGTGTAAGAGGGAGATGAGTTGGATAACAACTAATAACAAACATAGTTACCAGGCATATATCCTCCACCAATTGGAAAATTCAGCAAAGGTCCCATGTAGAGATTTCTTATATTGGTGACTATGAAAGCCCTAACATTATTTTGTTGAACCTGGAGAAGCATTGCATTTTGCTTTGCTTAATCTTTGTTTCTAAGTCTAGCCCTGAATAGTTTTCTCTATAGTATTAAAAAGGACTCTCTGGGTGGTATAAGCAGTGCTCAACTACTAGCCAACTACTAGCCAAAATGTTAGCAGTTCAACCCATAGAGAGGTGCCTCAGAAGACAGGCCTGTCAATCTGTTCCTGAAAAGTCACAACCTTCAAAACCTTATGAAGCAGTTCTGCTCTCCAGACATGGGGAGACCATGATAGGAATCAGCTCTATGGTAACTAACAATAGTATTGAATACAATAGTAACACAGAAGAATTGTAGGTTCATATATTAACTAATGTGCTTTCTCCTCAGTAATTCTTTCTTAAACTATGCCCCTCCCCTACTCAAACACTTTGAGACATCCATTGCCTTAGGGAAATGTTATTACTTTGGAGAGAATAACAGAAGAGTTAAATCCATGGCTTTGGAATTTCAAAGGCTGAGATCTAGTCATACGACAAAAAGATCTGAAATGATAGGTACTTTCGGTCAGAACTAGTTTTCCCTACCACTAGACTAGATGAAGTTTGCCATAAGAATGGAGAGAAGAGGAACACAAGAGGAAACAATGGAGTTTGAGATGCTTTGGCTTTCTGAGCAGAGAAGGGTTGATGACGCTGGAAGAGAGGGGTACTATTCATGGTCAGGGAGCCAGCAAGCCTTACGAAGTATACTTAGACCCCAACTTGGCTCAAGGATTATAGAATAGAAATGGTTGCATGGAAGGTTTGGACAAAAAAGACCTGAGACAGCTTCAGAATTTTCCCCAAAAGGCCCACCAAGAGATGCTCAGGAGAACACAGAAAAATGTTCTTCGCTTGAAAAGGCATTCATAAGTGGCTAAATGTGTGAAAGCTGTGAGTAACTGAGAGGAAGAAAACCATTAGGGGTTTTAAATGGGATCTAAGTAGATCGATGACCAGAAAGCTGATGAAATGTGGGTGTCTCAGTGGGTGCCAGCAGGAAGAGATGATGACCATAATTTTTTGGCACCATGTAAGCTACCCAAAATGTAGTTCACCCCTGCAGGCACTGTGGAAATCTGAATTGGCTGGATTCTTAAATGAAACATATCTGGCACCAAGGGTTTCATATAAAACACTGCGAATCTGTAGTATTAATCTAGTATTAAAGATGATGAAAGAATAATACATCCAAATTTGGATTGAGTTATTTCTAATTCTAAAATCTGAGCCAATACCCTTAATAGAGTAATAATGAATCACTTACATATTATTCAATAAATGGTGTGATGACAACTTCCTGATCATTAAAAACAAAACAAAAGACTCCTTGTGCCAAAATAAATTCCGAATCAATCAAAGATTTTAAATTAGAAAATGAAACCATAAAAATATTAAAAGAAAACATGGAGAAATACTTCTTTAATTTTGTAATGTTAAAGGAATTTCTAAACATGGCCCAAAACCCAGAAATGATAAAGGAAAGTGCCAAAAAGTATAAATAAAGTTAAAATATCAATGACTAAGGGAAGGAAGATGGCATCGTACAGATAACTATGGATTTAATCCCTCTTCTAACTGAGACTCTCAGTAACTAGTTAAAGCAGATACAAATAATTATACTGGAGTTATGAGCCACTACGGAGAAGATAAAGTATTAGATACAGTGAAAGCGAAGAAAGAGAACAGATTTTACAACTGGGAAAAATAAATGAACCCACCCAGCTGGCGGAGATGGAGATGGACAGGAGACATTAGAAGTACAAAAAAGGGTGAGGAGAAAGGAAGGAAGGGAAAAAAATATCACGGAACCCACAGGTGTTGGGGACTCAGAATAGGCACACTGGGAGTTTTTCAAGGTGACCTAGGTCTCTGAGTGAGTACTATAATCTTACTGGGAAATGGATCAATATCTCCCTTGGTTTGGGGTGTCATAGAGTCCAGAAAGGGGTGAGGGAAAGGGAGAAACTGCCTCTGAGTAGATGGACCCCTGGAGCAAGTGAATGACAGGCAGCCAGCTCGTGTCTAACTCTTGGAGAACTGCTATTGGCACAGAGTGGACCTGGGTACTGGGTACTAGTGGCTTCTTAATCCAAGCAGAAAGTGGTGGTCCTATATCCATTAGGACATGTGTTGGTTCTGAACTGTGGATCTTTGATTAACAGCAAGGCATCATTATCAGTAGATGCCTCAGAAGGACCCAGGAAGTCCTGCCTGTGTCTTTATCATTGACTGAATTATCTCACCCCAAATGCAGAAAATTCCTTCTACCTTTCTATCCTGGGGTTTGCTTCTGGGGTCTTTTTTTTTTCCCCCCTTTGTCTTTCTTCCTTTTCTCCCCTGATTTGTCCAATAGGAGGAACACATTAAACCTCCCTCAAGCCACTGGAGCTATAACACTGAATACCTCACCAATAAACAGGTAAAAACAATAGCTCCGTGCCACAGGAACAATGACAGATGGTGGATAACTCCTGCTCATCCCAACTCCAAATCCTCTTCACAGTGAACAGAGGCCTGAAACCACATCCCCACCAGTGATTCCACCAATACAGAGAGAGCTGGAGAACAACCCAGTAAAGCCAAGTTAATAACAAAAGAAGTAAACCTGCTTCATACTTTCAGATATAGTAAAACATAAAATCA
>NW_006921658.1:6021442-6024990 GCF_000298275.1 Orycteropus afer afer
ATAGTGGTTAAGGCACTTGACTGCTAACCAGAAGGCTAGCGGTTCAAACCCACCAGTCACTCCTCAGAAGGAAGATGGGGCAATCTACTTCTGTAGTTATAATATACATATATATATATATAAACACCCGACTCATAGCGACCACTTCTTGGGTTTCCAAAGCAGTATCACTACAGAAGTAGATTACCCAATCTCCTTCCAAGGAGTGGCTGTTGGGTTAGCCTTAAGGTTATAGGTGGGTTAGCCTATAGCACTCTCCAAGAGTTCAAGCAGCCAGAATGCTCCTTGGAAGTGAGACTTCATCTCACATACTTTGGTCATGTTATCAGAAGGGACCATTCTCTGGAGAAGAATATCATGCTAGGTAAAGTGGAGGGTCAATGAAAGAGGGGAAGGCCCTCAACAAGATGAATTGACACAGTGGCTGCAACAATGGGCTTAGGTATAGCAAGGATCATGAGTCTGGCACAGGATAGGGCAGTGTTTTGTTCTATTGTCTATAAAGTCACTATGAGTTGGAGATGACTCAATGGCACCTAACAACAACAACAAAAGCTCAAAGAAACCATAAGCAGAAGCGAGAAGACAGATGGTACCCTGGAAGAATTCAGGAAAACCATTCAAGAAAAAAATAACAAGAAAAACACACAATTAGAACTCATACAAAAAGAGCAATTAGAAATAAAGAAGATGAACACTAAAATTACAGTCAGACAACACACTGGAAGGACAAAAGAGTAGACTACAATTGGCTGAAGAACATATTTCCAGCTAGAAGACAAATCTCTTGATGCCAGTCTGTATGAAGAAAGCAGAACAAAGATTTAAGAGAAAGGAAGAGAACCTAAGAGTTATATGGATGACATGAAAGAAACATTAAACACCTGATTGGAATACCAGAACAAGAGGTGGCAAAAAGAAAAAAACACTGAGAAAATTGTCAAAGACTTGCTAATGGAAAATTTCCCCATATCATGAAGGAAGGAAAGACTGTCCAAGAAGCTCAACAAACCCCATACAGGATAGATCCTAAGAGAAAGTCACCAAGACATATCATAATCAAACCTCCCAAATCAAAGACAATCACCTTTAATGGACAACCAATGTGATTAAGCACTGATTTTTCAGCAGAAATCATGCAGGCAAGAAGGCAATGGGATGGTATATGTAAAACCTTGAAGGAAAAGAATTGCCAACCAAGAATTATATATCTGCTAAAACGGCAAGGAGGCCACATGTTCTGACCTCCTCTAACCCTACAAGGGGAAGGCAGGATTACCAGCAGTAACCCAAGGCCTATTACTGCAAGGCCAGACATGCTGCCTCCCTCCAGCCCTTTTACCAACCGTTCCTCCCAAAGCACCCACCACCTCTCTTCTGGGTTCGATAATTCACTGCAGTGGCCACATAGAACTCACAGATTATGGGGTTTATTAGGGAAGCACCAGGCTACAACTCAAGTTCAGGAAGAACGCTCAGTCTCTCTCCCAGCCCAACGTCCCTCAGCCAACAGTCTCTCACAGTCTTTTTCCCAGCAGTGCTGGTCCCTCGGTGTCTCACTCAGCAATGCATGTCTCTCGCGTCTCTTTCCCAGCAGCACATGTCTCTTTCAGGGGTGCGTGTCTCTTTCAGCAGCACATCTTCCTCCACCAGCAGTCAGAGAGAGTTCTGCCTCCAGGACGCCTCCTTTGAGCCCAGAAGGGTGGTCAAACTAGCCAGTCACAGCATCAGAACTCTAAGCATGTGAGAGAGAGTGGGCACCTCCCAGAACATTGTATTGTGCCACTCCCAACAGAAATAACCCAGGTGGATAGCTTCAGCAATCAGGGGCTGCTCAGTTGCTCATACAAAATCCCACCTTGGAGTTTTCAAAGGCTTATGGGTAGAAAAGCCACACTAAGTAATTTACTACACCGCAATATCCAACCAAATTGCTCCTCAAATAGCCTTCAAGGTGAAAACCACTATAAGGGAAAAGAAGGGCACTATATGCTATTAAAAGGGTCAACTGACCAAGAGGACATTGCCATAATATCTATCTATGCCCCAATTAAAAATCTCCAAAATACATAAAGCAAATTTTAACTGAACTGAAAGGAAAAACAGACAACTCTACAACAGTAGTAGGAGACTTTACCACACCACTTTCAAGGAAAGACAGAACTAGAAAAAACTCAACAAAGATACGGAAGAACTCAACAACACAATCAACCAACTTGACCTCACAGATATATAACACTCCACCCAAAAAAAGCAAAACTCACATTCTTCTCCAGTACACATGGATCATTCTCCAGAATAGATCATATGTGAGGACACAAAACAAGCCTCAATAAAATAAATAACATTGAAATATTGCAAAGCATCTTCTCAGATCACAATACTATAAATTAGAAATCAATAATAGGAAGATCAAAGAAAAAAATCAAATATGTGGAAACAGAATAATATACTGCTCAAAATCTACTAGGTAACAGAAGAAATAAAGTGAGAAGTAAAAAATCTAGAAACAAATGAAAATGAAGATACCTTTTATCAAAACCTGTGGGACACAGTGAAAACAGTACTCAGAGACCAATTTACAGCAATAAATGCACACATCAAAAAAAGAGGAAAGAATCAAAACCAACACTTTTACTCAGCAACTCCAACAATTAGAAAAAGAGCAATAACAGAAATCTACAGCATCCAGAAGTAAAGAAATAATAAAGATCAGAGCAGAAATAAATGAAGCAAAAAAAAAGGAAAATCAACAAAGCAAGAAACTGGTTCTTTGAAAAGATTAACAAAATTGATAAACCAAATTTAACAAAGGAAAAGAAAGAGGAGACACAATAACACAAATAATAAATGAAAAAGGTGACATCACAACAGAACTAACTAACATAAAAAGATAGTAACAGAATATTAAAAAGAACTGTACTCCAACAGATTCGAGAACCTAGAAGAGATGGACAAGCTTCTAGAAACACAAGACCTGCCTAAACTATCTCAGTCAGAGTAAAATACTTGAACAGATCAATAACAAAAGAAAAATTGAGCAGATCATTAAAAAAAAAAAAAAAAAAAAAACTCCCCACACACACACAAAAAAAGTCCTGGCCCAGATGGCTTCACCAGAGAATTTTACCAAACATTCAAAGAAGAGCTGACACCTATAATAGTCAAACTATTCCAGAACATAGAAAAAGGTGGAATACTCCCATATTCATTCTATAAAGCAAGCATAACACTAATACCAAAACCAGAGAAAGACACCACTTACTAGGAAAACTACAGACCAATATCCCTTGCAAATACAGATACAAAAATCTTCAACAAAATCCTAGTCAACAGAATCCAGCAAAGTATCAAAAAAAATGATACATCATGACCAAGTGGGATTCATACCAGATGTGCAAGGATGGTTCAGCATCAGAAAACACAATGAATGTAATCCACCATTGGATTAACAAGCAAAACAAAAGAACCATATGATCATATCAATTGACACAGAAAAGGCATTTGTTAAAATTCAACACCCATTTCTGTTCGAAACTCTCAGTAAA
>NW_006921658.1:6025552-6029217 GCF_000298275.1 Orycteropus afer afer
AAAAAAAAAAAAAAAATCACTGGAACTAATAATCACTTCAGCAAAGTGGCAGGGTACAAAGTCAACATAAAAAAGTCAGTTGGATTCCTCTACATCAACAAAGAGCCCTCTGATAAGGAAATAAGGAAGATACCATGTATGATAGCTACCAAAAAGATATTTAGGAATAAATCCTATCAGGGAAACAAAAGACCTATACAAAGAAAACTACAAAACATACTATAAGAAACTACAAGGGATCTACATAAATGGAAGAACATGCCTTGTTCATGGATGTTGTTGTTGTTGTTGTTAGGTGCTGTGGAGTCACTTCCAACTCATAGCGACCCCATGCCCAGCAGAATGAAACACCGCCAGATCCCGCACCAGCTCCATGACCCTTGCTATACTTGAGCCCACTGTCGCAGCTACAGTGTCAATCCATCTCGTCAAAGGCCTTCCCCTCTTTTGTTGCCTTCCACTTTACCAAGCACGACATCCTTCTCTAGGGAATGGTCCCCTCTGACAACATGACCAAAGTAGGTGAGATGAAGTCTGGCCATCCTTGCTTCCAAGGAGCATCTCAGCTGCACTTCTTCCAGGACAGATCTGTTAGTTCTTTGGGCAGTCCATGGTACCTTCAGCATTCTTCACCAGCACCACTGTTCAAAAGCATCAACTCTTCTTCGGTCTTCCTTATTCATTATCCAGCTCTCACATGCATACAAGGTGATTGGAAATATCATGGCCTGTGTCAGGCACACCTTAGTCCTCAAGGAGACATCCTTGCTCCTCAGCACTTGAAAGAGTTCCTCTACAGCTGACCTATCCAGTGCTACACGTTGTCTAATGTCCTGACTGCTGCTTCCGTTGGCCTTGATTGCAGAACGAAGCAACGTGATATCTTTGACAACCTCAATCTTTTCTCCATTTATCATGAGGCTGCTTATCGGTCCAGTTGTGAGGATTTTTGTCTTTATATTGAGACATAATCCATACTGCAGACTGTGTTCCTCAATCTTCATCAGTAAGTATGGCACAAGGAAAGTTGTGTCATAAGCGTATCGCAGGTTGTTAATGATTCTTCCTCCAATCCTGATGCCACGTTTTTCTTCATATACTCCAGCTTCTCAGATTATTTGCTCAGCATACATGTTCATGGATAGGAAGACTGAATATTTTGAAAATCTCAGTACTACCCAAAGCAGTCTACATATTCAATACAATCTTGATCCAGATTCCACCAACATTTCTTAAGGATGTGGAAAAACTAATTGCTAATTTCATACAGAAAGGAAGGAAACCTCAGAAAAGCAAAGCACTGCTGAAGAAGAAATAAAAAGTGGAAGGTCTCACATTCCCAGATCTCAAAACCTACTATACAGCCACAGTAGTTAAAACAGCATGGTGTTTTTATAATGATAAAAAGATAAACTAATGGAAAAGAATCAAAAACCCAGAAATCGTCCCATCCATCTATGGACAGCTGATCTTTGATAAAGGACCAAAACTCATTAAATGGGGAAGAGATAGCCTCTTCCACAGATGGTGCTAGAAAAATTGGATATCAACTTGCAGAAAAATGAAACAAGACCCATACCTCACCCCATACACAAAAATGAACTCAAGTTGGATCAAAAATTTAAATGTAAACCCCAAAACTATAAAGCTCATTAAAGACAAAATATGGGCAAATCTACAACATAAATACACCATCAAGCATAACCCAAAATGCACAAGCAGTGAAAGAGAAGCTAAGCAACTGGGACCTTTTAAAAATTAAATTCTTATGTGTATTGAAAGACTTCTCCAGAAGGGTAAAAGAGAACCTACAGACTGGGAAAAATATTTGACTATGATATATATGACAAAGGATTTTATCACCAAAATTTATAGAAAACTTTAACACATCAATGCCAACATGACAAATAACCCAATTCAGAAATGGACAAGGGACATGAATAGACATTTCACTAAAGAAGATATACTGGAAGCCAAAAAACACAACACATGAGGAAATGTTCACAATCATTAGCCAATAGAGATGCAAATCAAACCAACAATGAGATATCATCTCATCCCAGCAATAATAGCAAAGTTCAAGAAGAGAGAAAATAACAAAAGCTGGCAAGGTTGCCAGAGATTGGAAATTTCATGCACTGCTGGTGGTACAGCAAAATGGTACAACTCTTATGGAAAATGATATAACATTTCCTTAAAAAACTGAAAATAGAAATATCATTTGATCCAGCAATTCCATTATTGAGAATATATACTAAATAAATGAAAGACAGAACATGAACAGATAAATGAATACCCATGTTCACTGCAGCACAATTCACTACAGCAAAGAGATGGAAACAACCTAAATGTCCATGAACAAATTAACAGATGACCAAACTATAGTACATTCCCACATTGGAATATTGTGCAACATTAAAGAATAATGAAGAATACATGAATTATTCCACAATGTGGATGAATTTGGAGAACATTATACTGAGTGAAATAAATCAATCATAGGACAAATATTGTATGAGTTCATTATTGTAAAAAGTCAAGGAAAAGTTTACTCAGGGAAGGAAATTCATTTCATTGGTTACCAGGGACAGGAGGGATGGGGAGGGAAAATTTTGGACTAGTTGGGGGTCATATGTTGATTTGGGTGAGGGTAGGGACAGTATGGAAAGAGTCTATGACAAGCATTGAGGAAAGGAAGGACACTGAAATGTGCACATAAGACAACAGAGGCAAATATTATTGCATGCACAATACTGCATTACCACTAACACCAAATATCAGGCTATAGATAAACACATAGACAGGTGAGATCAGGTGGGGATAGGTGAATAGGAATATACCTTAGACCAGGGATAGATTTGGCTGAAGATAATCTTACATATGCACTTGTGCTACAAAATCAGCCACATACATTAGAGAAATAACAGAAGACAGAGTTTACAGTAACTTCTCGTAGACAACCCAACAACTTGAGAAAGAGAGTCACTGGACCTGCGAGCTCTGGACCATGGCTTCGGGGGATATCATGCTCAATTGGCAAAACATAGTACATAAAAATCTTGTTCCACAGCCTACTTTGGTGAGTAGCAAATGGGGTCTTAAAAGTTTTTGAGCCACCATCTAAGATGTAACTATTTATCTCCTTTCATCTAAAGCAAAGAATGAAGAAAATCAAAGGCATCTGGAAACAATTAGTCCAAGGATAAGATGGACCACAAGGACATCGGCTTTCATGACCCCAGGACCAAAAGAACTAGGTGGTATCTAGCTACCAATGCCAACCACTCTCAAAGGGATCAAAACTGGAGATCTTGGATAGAGTGGGAGAAAAAAATGTAAACAAAATTCAAAAACATGAAAATGACCAAAATTACTGCTTGAATAGAGACTGGTGGAACCCCCGAGACTATGGCCCTGGGTTACCCTTCAGGTCTAGAAATGGACTCATTTCCATGGATTGGCTCTCAGCCCAACAGTAGAAAGACCTACATGCAGAACATCTACCCCTGGGCGATGTACCCACCTACTCTATGGAGATGCACCCCTTAGATTGATCAGCCATGAGACACCAAAGGGGCAGCATTCACATAGAGGGAAAGCTAGACAGATAAGAATGCATAGTTAAGAAAAGAAAAGCAGAAAGTTGGCAGAATAGGCAAAAAAAA
>NW_006921658.1:6030108-6034318 GCF_000298275.1 Orycteropus afer afer
GGTTCCTTGTTTTCTTTTTGCCTTTTTCCCATTCTTTTCTTCATTATTCTCCTTCTCTACCTTTTCTCTCTTATTGCCCTCTCCCCAGATATTGCAGGTGTTTCTTTTTTTTTTCTCTTTTTTCCTTATTTACTTATTTATTTATTTGGTTATTGTTCCTGTGTGATTAGATGGTGTGTTTTTTGTCCATGTGCTTTTACTTTTTTGATGGTTATTCAATTGTTATTTTTGTCTAATGGAGTGGAAGACAGCAACAGTTCCCATATGACACAACTACACCCACACCTCCTGCAGCTTCACTTACTGAGTGAGAGTCACCACTTCCTTCTCCACCAATGGGCCAATGATAAACAACCACCAAGAAGAGCGTGAATCACCCTTGGCTGCTCTTCACAAACAAGACCATGTATAGGGTTGGCAGACAATATTTTTTAGTTATTTTAATTAAAAAAAGGAAAAATAAAAAGGGGTAGTCACACAGAGGAGAGGAGAGGAGAGTTTTTTTATGGTTGCGAATGGTAATAGGGGCGTGAAATCAAATGTGCATGAACTGTTGAGTGTAAAACAAATTTGCTTTGTAAATTTGCACCCAACGCACAATACAAATATAAAAAATATCAATGGCAAAAGAAAGAAAAATATGTTGTATCACATTTTGATAGTCAATGGACTAGGTAGGACAACTTAGTTAGAAAAATATTTTTGAAGAAAACTAACAAGAAACTGAAAAACTAATATGAATATCCAGTTCAGAGAAATATGAATAAAATGACCAATAATCTGCCAAAAATTCTCAGTTTGGCTCATAATTTTAAAAATGCAAATTAAATATAATTTTCCACCTAGCACATTGGCAAAGTTTTTAAAATTTAGTAATATCCAGTGTTTGTGATGATACTATGAAGAAACAAAAAAACAAAATTGGCACTTCTAATGGGAGTTTTAATTAGTTTAACCTTTTTGAGTGTAAAATCAAGAATGAATATATATCATCTGATTCAGAAATTCCACTTTTATAAGTTTACTGAAAAAATACTATTTCCATACAATGGAATATTCTTTATGTAATTATTTATAATAAGAATAAGTAGAAAAATAGTCCAAAATATATCAATAAGGGTATGTTGTTGTTATTTGCCCTCGAGTCAGACCTGACTCATAGTGACCCCTCTTTGGGTTTCCGAGACAGTATCACCACAGAAGTGGATTGCCCAATCTTCCTTCCGAGGAGTGGCTGGTGGGTTTGAACTGCCAGCCCTCTGGTTAGCAGTCAAATACTTTAGGCACTATGCTACCAGAGCTCCCAATAAGGTTATAATAAATATGTTGTGAGATCCTTGAATGGTGCAAAAAGTTTCACTTGACTACTAACCTAAACTTTAACTGTTCAAACCTATCCATTGGCAAACATACATATGCAAAAAGTATGATCATCTACTTCTATCAAGGTTATTGTTAATGTTGTCACCTAACACTTGTGGTAATCCTATGTATGCAGGGTTGAACTGCTCCATAGGGTTTTCAGAGTTGTGACTTTATGGAAAGAGATCACTGAGTTGTTTTCCCAGGAGCCTCTGGATGGATTTGAACCACCAACCTTTCCACTAGTGTTCGTGTCACCCAGGGACTCCTTCCATAAAGATTACAAACATGAACAAACAAACCCATTGTTATCAAGTTGATTCCAACAAATATAGACCCTATAGAATGAAGTAGAACAGCCCTATAGGGTTTTCAAGGCTACAAATCTTTAGGGAAGCAGACTGCCTTGTCTTTCTCCTATGGAATAGCTGATGGGTACAAACACTTACCTTTTTGTTAACAGCTGAATGCTTTAACCACTACACTACCACGTTGTTGTTATGTGCCATCGAGTCAGACTCGATTCATAATGACCCCTCCTTAGGTTTCTGAGGCAGTATCTCTATGGAAGTAGATTGCCCCATCTTCCTTCTGAGGAGTGGCTGGTGGGTTTGAACCGCCAGCCTTCTGGTTAGCAGTCAAGTGCCTTAGCCACTATGCTAGGAAACAATTGTTGTTGTTGTTGTTGTTATGTGCCGTCGAGTAGGCCCCGACTCATAGCGACCCCTCCTTGGGTTTCCGAGGCAGTATCACTACGGAAGTAGGATTGCCCAACCTTCCTTCCGAGGAGTGGCTGGTGGGTTTGAACCGCCAGCCTTCTGGTTAGCAGTCAAGTGCTTTAGCCACTATGCTACCAGAGCTCCTATAGACAACCTCAAATTTAAAAAAAAAAAAAAAAGGACAAGATATAAAATAGAAATAAAAAGCCAGGTTAAAGAATTATTTACCATAGAAGAAGAATGAACCAGCAATAGAACTATCTGAGAAGGAATTCAGAAGGGTATATATATAGAGACAGATAGATAATATAGTATCTATCTATATATATAGATATTGACTGGTTAGCAGTCAAGTGCTTCAGGCACTAGGCTACCAGAGCTCTCCTGCACTATCATAACTCCCATAGCTCCTTCCATTAAGATTAGAACCAAGAAACTGTATGGAGCAGTTCTACACTGTAACACATGGGGAGCCAACATGAGTTGGAATTGATTCATCAGCAATTGATAAATATATTGTGATATAATGATAAAACAGACACTAGGCAGCAATTTTAAAAATTACATATATCTCAGTGGATTTCCATGGAAGGTTCTAAGACTTTTGATTAAGGGAAAAAGCAAGGTATGAAAGAGTGTTTTTATTACAATCCCATTTGTGAAGACATTGAAGTGTGTGCATGTGTGTGTGTGTGTGTGAGTGCATATGTAATCTGTGTTCATAGATGTTATTACATCTTTTTCTACAAAGATATATAAGAATCTAAGTTATTATATCTGAAACCAAACCAAATTCACTGCAGTTGAGTCAGATCTGACTCATAGTGACCCCTCCTTGCGTTTCCAAGGCAGTATCACTATGGAAGTAGATTGCCCAATCTTCTTTCCAAGGAGTGGCTGGTGGGTCTGAACCACCAGCTTTCTGATTAGCAGTCAAATGCCTTAGGCACTACACCACCAGAACTCCTAGTTATCATGTAAGAGGAGATTATACTAAGGACAGGAAGTTGTTGTTGTTGTTGTTATGTGCCATCGAGTCAGCCCTGACTCATAGCGACCCCTCCTTGGGTTTCCGAGCCTACGGAAGTAGGATTGCCCAACCTTCCTTCCGAGGAGTGGCTGGTGGGTTTGAACCGCCAGCCTTCTGGTTAGCAGTCAAGTACCTTAGCCACTATGCTACCAGAGCTCCCAAAAAGGACAGGAAGAGTGGCCTGAAAAAGGAAGGGAGAGAGTTTTTGTTACATTCTAATTTCCTGTACTCTTTGTGCATACTTTACTTTTATTTTCATTTTATTAAAAAAATATTGGAAACTCAAAGACATTGGACTTGTTTTGTTCTTCTTGGTTTAAAATTGAAAACCACATTTCAGTAAGTAAGATCCACCTCTAGATACCCAGACAGCTGCAGCTGCCAGAAGAAAGAATTTTGTCAGGCCTAACATATTTCCAAATTACTGGTTTTGTTATTACAAATACCTGAATTCATTTTCATATCCCGAATGACTTATGTGAAAACTAACTCAAAACCTAACTAAAAATCAGTGGTCTGAAGGTGTTCACTGCTTATGGTTAGTCTCTAATTAAGTTAATTGGTGAGAGTGTTTGCACATATTTCTAAGCCCTATTTCCTAGTGTGTTCACAAAAGGGAAATGGAGAACAGCAAGAGCAATGGAAGACACACTACCAGCTTTTAAGCAGGCAAATGTGTCAACATATGAATTCTTCCCTCCAAAGTCATAAGGCTAAACCCTACCAGCCCTCAAGCCTCAACTCATCTGCCACTTTCTAAAAGAGGTCTTTCCTGACCACCTATCTAAAGTGGCCATCAACCCACATCCTTCTTGTAATTCTCTATCTTAGCTGCCTATTAATCTGTTTCCTGACTGTTATCATGAATTGTAGTTATTTTCATTTATTTCTCTGTGAAACTAGTTTTTGCTTGTCTTCCTCACTGGAACATAAGTTCCATGGAAGTAGGACCAAGGTCAACTTGACTACTACTGCATTCCAAATGTCCACTTAGTATAGTCCTGACACATTAATAAAATTCAATAAGTTCTTGTTATATAAATAAAAAGAAAGTGTGGTGGTTTGCGTGTGTGTGTGTAAATATATATATATATATATA
>NW_006921658.1:6034418-6042948 GCF_000298275.1 Orycteropus afer afer
ATATATATATATATATATATATATATATATATAAAGAGAGATTATAATATAACATTAACAGTAGATAGGATTATTATAGTGCATACTGTGTTCTTGTGGAAAGGCATCATGCTTGGTAAAGTAGAGGGTCAGTGAAAAAGGGGAAGACCCTCAGTGAGATGGATTGACACAGTGGCTGCAACAAAGGGCATGGAAATGATGGTGAGAATGCCACAGGACCAGGCATTGTTTTATTCTGTTGTAAATAGGGTCATTTCAAGTTAGAACTGACTCAAGAGCACCTAACAACAATAACAACATGGTGGTACAGCCATTAAGCACTGGGAGCTCTGGTGGTGTAGTGCCTATGGCATTTGACTGCTAACCAGAAGGCTGGCTATTCAAATCCACTAGCCACTCCTTAGAAAGAAGATTGGGAAATCTACTTCCATAGTGATACTGCCTCGGAAACCCAAGGAGGGGTCGCTATGAGTCAGATCCAACTCCATGGCAGTGGTTGTGTTTATACTAAACAAAAGGCCAGCAGTTTAAACCCACCAGACATTCCCTGGGAGAAAGATGTGAAGCTTATAGCCTTGGAAACTCTATGAGGCAGTTCTACTCTGTCTGTCCTATATGGTCACTTGTTAGAATTGAGTCAATGGCAACAGGTAGGTTTTTGGTTTATGTATACTATTCTAAGTATCTGTATGTCGCATGTATGTCATACTCAAAACAACAGTATGAGGTAAATCATATTATTATCTCTATTTTACTATGAAAAAACTGAGACATAAAAGGTAACTTGACCAAATTCATACATAGCTAATGTTTGTATAGTAATGTATATGTAAAAATTTGTATTTATGTGTACAATACACCATAGAGATTTGCTCTTTTTAATTTTAGCTTCAGAGTTGAAAGAAAACCAGAAAGAAATAGGAACTCACCCCCCAAAAAAAAACACCAAAAAATCACCAAATTAAAACACATAATTCTATTTCTTCTTTGCAGTGGAAGGAAGGAGAGTATTTCTCATGAATAATGAGAGGGGATTTCCTTCTGCCTCAATCCTGGATTTTTCCACATTTGTAAATGCACACCCATTCTTTCTAGAAACCCGGCAAGAAGCTTCACATCGCCCAAACCATACACACTTCTGTATGACTGCAGAGGACTCTAGCGAAGCCAAAAGCAGTCAATGATCCATTCTATTGTATGTAGAATGTAATTGTCACTTTAATATTTACATCTGGCCACATGGTTAGGTAATCATTATCATCAACAGAAGTAACAAAAATAATTCTGAAGCATAGTGCCTGGTGTTTGCAAAACAGCATGAAAATGGATTCTCTTGGCTTTATGGATTTTATGATAAGAGGAGAGACAGTGTGAATAATAATATAAAAACGATGGACATTTTCTACAAAAGTTCAATGAGAATGGATTGAAATAAAAATATTTAACCAAGAGAAAGATTAATTTACCTTGACAAAAATATCTTACAATTTATTGCTGAATTCTTGTTCCTAAAGTAAGTCTTTCTTTTGTGTTCAATATACGTGGGGCAAGACTCTGTAAATTGATAGGTGGCCTAAAACAGACACACTAATTATAACAGTGCATATATTTATTTCTTTCTCTTACCCAGTAGCTTCATTCACATCAACTAGGAAATTCATGTTTCAATAAAAATAATAGCGATTAATAGACCTCTTTGAGCTCAGTTGTCCAGTCAAAGTGTACTTAAGGATTTTAAATAACCAAAGAAATAAACTTTAAGCTTGGCAAGTGAAATACTGTTTAAATTTCCTAATATTAGTGAGTAGAATATTGTTACAATTCAGTTACAATCACTTTAGACCAATGATTCTCAAGTGGGGGGCAATATTCTCCTAAGGGTATATTTGGCAAGATCTGAAGATATTTTTAATTGTCATGACTTTCGGAGAGGAGTGCTACTGACATCTAGTAGGTGAAGGTTAAAGATGTTGCTAAATATCTTCCAGTGCCCAGAACAGTCCCCCACAATGAAGAATCATCCCATCCAAAATGTCAATAATGCTTCTATTGGGAAACCTTTCTAAACTCAAATTAAATCCTAGCTTCAAGGCTTACTAGTTTTGTAATCCTAAGCAAGGACATTTATTCAGGAAACATTTTGGAGACTCTAATTACATCCAGGAGCCCTGATTGCACAATAGTTAGAGCACTCAAATGCTAACCAAAATGTCAACAGATCAATCCACGAGCTCTGCAGAAGAAAATTGTGGCAGTCTACTTCCATAAAGTTTGCAGCCTTAGAAACCTGTGGGGCCGTTCTGCTCTGCCCTATAGTGTCACTATGAGTTGGGATGACTCAACGGCAATGTGTTGGTTTGTCTGTGTGTTTTGTTGTTGTTGTTGTTGTTGAGGACACAGTACCAAACAAAACTGATGAAATCTCTGTCTTCATTGAGATTAAATTTTATTGGGAGATTCAGACAAATAGACAAACAAAACTATATTGTCACATGTCAAGGTTCTCAGGGAGAAGATCCTGAGATAGAGTTTTCCAGGTAGTAGTATGTTTTAAGCCATGCTCTCAAAATCAATACCTGTGGAATGCTAATCAGTTAAGTGAATGAAGCAGAACTAGAAAAAGAAGAAGATGAATTGTGATGCAGTCTTTAACTAGAGTCTCATGACATCCCATTGGGAGCTCTGCGGCTGAGATGGTTCTTCAGAGTTGTCCTCCAGGAATCCAAAGTTGCTGACGCTTGTACTCCCACATCAACCAACTGTTAGATGTGGGCTGGCTCAAGAAAGGGGAAATGAACTTGGGTAAGGCAGCTCACTTTAACCAAGGACAATCTCAGGCAAGGATTCAGCTGAGAGCTGTCAGCCCCCAACACCTCCACAGGTGGAGAAATGAGAGCTTCAGTTAAGAAGGGAAATCTAGGTAGCGCATCACAGCATCCACTACATGAACATTGTTGTTTTTGTTGTTGTTATGTGCCGTCGAGTCGGCCCTGACTCATGGCATTAAGTAGTGATAAATGAAAAAACACTGGATAAGAAGTTTGAGAATGATAGAAGATGGAGTGACATTTTATAAAAAATAGTCAAGAAAGACTATCCTAATAAGATGCTTTCTAAGCAGATATTTAAAGTAGAGGAGTAAACCAGGGAGATCTGAAAAAAACAGTATACAAGGTAGGAGGAATTACTTTTGCAAAGACCCTGTGGCAAGAATGAAAATGTTATATTTAAGGAACACCAAGAAAACCATTGTGATTGGAATGGAGTGAGCACTGAGTAGATTGGCTCAAAATAGTTAAGAGGTAGTTTATGTAAGACCTTTTGACCATAGTAAAGATTTGGAATCTTACTTAGACTTACATTGTAGACTTATAGTCTACTATGGCAGTAATGACAAATTGCAGAGGAATAGCATTGCATTCATTGCCAAAAAGAACATTTCAAGATCTATGCTGAAGTACAAAGCTGTCAGTGATAGGATAATATCCATATGGCTACAAGAAAGACCAGTTAACACCATTATTATGCAAATTTATGCACCAACTACTAAAGCCAAAGATGAAAAAATTAAACAATCTTACAAACTACTGCAGCCTGAAATTGACCAAACATGCAATCAAGATATTTCATATTCCAATCACTGATAATTACTGGTGATTGGAATGTGAAAACTGGAAACTGAGAAAGCACTGGTAGTTGGAAAATATAACGTTGGTGATAGAAATGATGCCAGAGACCACATGATAGAATTTTGCAAGACCAAAGAGTTATTCATTGTTGCTGCTGTTAGGTGCCATCAAGCTGGCTCCAACTCATAGCAATGATATGTACAACAGAACGAAACACTGCCCGGTCCTGAGCTAGCCTCATAATCCTTGCTATACCTGAGCCCAACATTGCAGCCACAGTGTCTATCCATCTCATTGAGGCACTTCCCCTTTTTCATTGACACCTCACATTACCAAGCATGATATTCTTCTCCAGGGAATGGTCCCTTCTTACAACATAACCAAAGTAGGTGAGACGAAGTCTAGCCATAATCACCTCCAAGGGGCATTCTGACTGCACTTCTTCCAGGACAGATTTGTTAGTTCTTCTGGCAGTCAGGGTACTTTCAATATTATTTGCCAACACCACAACTCAAAAGCATCAACTCTTATTCAGTCTTCCTTATTCATTGTCCAGTTTTCACATGCATATGAGGTGACTGAAAACACCATGGCTTGGATTAAGTGCACCTTAGTCTTCAAAGAGACATCTTTGCTCTTGAGCACTCACTTTAAAGAGGTCCTTTACAGCAGATTTGCTCAGTGTAATATGTTGTCTGATGTCTCGGCTGCTGCTTCTATTGGTGTTGATTGTGGAACCAAGTAATATTAAATCTTTAACAACTTCAATCTTTTCATTACTTATTGTAATGTTGCTTATTGGACAAGTTGTCTGGATTTTTGTTTTTTTTTTATGTTGAGATGTAATCCGTACTGCAGGCTATAGTCTTTAATCTTCAGTAAGTACTTCAAGTCATCCTCAATTTCAGCAAGGAAAGTTGTGTCATCTGTATATCACAGGTTGTTAATAAGTCTTCCCCCAATCCTGATGCCACACTCTCTTCATATAGCCCAGTTTCTCAGATTATTTGCTCAGCATACAGATTAAATAAGTATGGTGAAAGGATATAACCCTGAGGTATTCCCTTCCTGATTTTAAACCATGCAGTATCCCCTTGTTCTGATTGAATGATAGACTCCTGGTCTATGTACAGGTTCCTCAGGAGAACAATCAAGTGTTCTGGAATTCCCATTCTTCTCAATGTTATCTATAAGTTGTTATGATCCACACAATCAAATACTTTTGCATAATCAATAAAACAGAAGTATACATCTCTCTGGTATTTTTTGCTTTCAGCCAAGATCCATCTGACATCAACTATAATATCCCTCATTCCACGTCCTCTTCTGAATCCAGCTTGCATTTTTAGAAGTTCTCTGTCAATATATTGCTACAACCGTTTTGGAAATATCTTCAGCAAGATTTTATTTGCATGTGATATTTATGATTGTTATTTGTTGTTAGGTGCAATGGAGTCATCTCCAACTCATAGTGACTCTATGCACAGCAAAATGAAACACTGCCCAGTCTTGCACCAGCTCCATGATCCTTGCTATACTTGAGCCCATCACCACTCCCACTGTGTCAATCCATCTCGTTGAAGGCCCTCCCTTCCTTCATTGACCCTCTACCTTACCAAGCATGACATCCTTCTCCAGGGAATAGTCCCTTCTGACAACATGACCAATCTTCAGAAATTTCAAAGAGCAGATTGAGAAGACAAAGCCAATTATTACACTGAAATGTGCAAAGACCTGGAGTTAGAAAACCAAAAGGGAAGTAGGTGAGACTAAGACTGGCCATTCTTCTTCCAAGGAGCATTCCAGCTGCACTTCCTCCAGGACAGATTTGTTAGTTTTTTTAGCAGTCCATGGTACTTTCAGCATTCTTCACCAACACCACAACTCAAAAACATCAACTCTTCTTCAGTCTTCCTTATTCATTGTCCAGCTCTCACATGCATATGAGGCGATTGAAACTACCATGATTTGTGTCAGGCACACTTTAGTCCTCAAGGAGACATCTTTGCTCTTCAGCACTTGAAAAAGATTCTTCGCAGCCAATTTGCCCAATGCTATACGTTGTCTGATGTCCTAACCGCTGCTTCCATTGGTGTTGATTGTAGAACCAAGTAATGTGAAGTCTTTGACAACTTCAGTTTTTTCTCCATTTATCATGATACTGTTTATTGGTGCAGGTGTGAGGATTTTTGTTTTCTTTATATTGAGATATAATCCATACTGTAGACTGTATTCTTCAAACTTCATCCGTAAGTGTTTCAAATCATCCTCACTTTCAGCAAGCAAAGTTATGTTGTCAGCATATCGCAGGCTATTATTGATTCTTCCTCCAATCCCGATGCCATGTTCTTTTCATATAGTCCAGGTTCACAGATTATTTGCTCAGCATACAGATTGAATAAGTATAGTGAAAGGATACAACCCTGACACACTCCCTTTCTGATTTTAAACTATGCAGTGTCCCCTTTTTTTCAAATGACAGCCTCCTGTTATATGTACAGGCTCCTCATGAATGCAGTCAAGTGTTCTGGAATTCCCATTCTTCTCAATGTTATCCACAATTTGTTATGATCCACGCAATCAAATGCTTTTGCAGAGTCAATAAAACACAAGTAAACATCATGCTGGTATTCTTTGCTTTTAGCCAAGATCCATCTGACATCAGCAATGATATCCTCTTTCCACTTCCTCTTCTGAATCCAGCTTGCACTTCTGGGAGTACTCTGCCAATATACCGCTGTAACCATTTTTGAATTATCTTCAGTAAGATTTTACTTATGTGTGATATTAATGATATTGTTAGATAATCTCCTCATTCTGAGGGATCACCTTACTTTGGAATGGATACAAATACGGATCTCTTCCAGTCAGTGGGCCAGGTAGCTGTCTTCCAAATCTCTTGGCATAACTGAGTGAGTACCTCCAGTGGGGCACCCGTTTGTTGAAACATCCCAACTGGTCAATTCTTAGAGCCTTGTTTTGTCAATTCCTTCAGTGCAGCTTCAACTTCTTCCTTCAATACCATTGGTTCTTGATCATATGCTACTTCCTGAAATGAGTAAACATTGACCAATTCTTTTTGGTGCAGTGACTCTATATATTCTTTCCACCTTCTTTTGTTGTTTGCCGCATCATTCAATATTTTGGTCATAAAATCTTTCAATATTGCAACATGAGGCTTAAGTTTTTTCTTCAGTTCTTTCAGCTTGAGAAATACCAAGAATGTTCTTCTCTTTTGGTTTTCTAACTCCAAGTCTTGGCACATTTCATTATAATAATTGGCTTTGTCTTCTTGAGCTGCTCTTTGACATCTTCCATTAAGCTCTTTTATCTTGTCATTTCTTCCATTTGCTTTAGCTATTCTACACTCAAGGGCAAGTTTCAGAGTCTATTCTGATATTGATTTTGGTCTTTTCTTCCTTTCCTGTTTTTTTTAGTGACCCTTTGCTTTCTTTGTGGATGATTTTCTTGATGTCATCCCATAGTTCTTCTGGTTTTTGGTCACTGGTGTTCAATACATCAAATCTATTCTTTAGGTGGTCTCTACATTCAGGAGAGATATAAGCAAGGTCATATTTTGGTTCTTGTGGACTGGTTTTGTCTTCAGCTTCAACTTGAACTGGTATGTGAGCAATTGATGATCTGTTCCACAATCAGCTCCTGGCCTTATTTTAGCTGAAGATATTGAGTTTCTCCATTGCCTCTTTCCACAGTTATAGTCAATCTGATTCCTGTTTACTCCATCTGGTGAAGTCCATGTGTACAGTCACCATTTGTGTTGTTGTAAAAAGCTATTTTAAATGAATATGTCATTTATATTGCAAGCTTCTACATACAATCTCCAGCATTATTTCTATCACCAAGGCCATGTTCTCCAACTTCTATTAATTCCTCTTTGTTGCTAACTTTTGCATTCCAATCAACAGCAATAATCTATAGATCCTGATTGCATGTTTGGTCAATTTCAGACTGCAGAAGTTGGTAAAAATCTTCAGTTTCCTCATCTTCAGCTTTGGTGGTTGGTGTGTAAATTTGAATAATAGTAGTAGTAACTGGTCTTCTTTGTAGGCATATAGATATTATCCTATCATTGATGTCTTTGTACTTCAGGATAGATCTTGACACATTCTTTGTGACTATGAATGTCACACCATTCCTCTTCAATTTGTCATTCCTGGCAAAGTAGATCATATGGCTGTCTGATTAAAAATGGCCAAAAGTAGTCCATTTCAGCTCACTAATGGGTAGGATATCAACCAGTGTGTGTTCCATTGCATTTTTGACAATTTTCAATTTTCTTAGATTCATACTTTGTACATTCCATGTTCCAATTATTAATAGATGTTTGCAGCTCTTTCTTCACATTTTGAGTCATGCCACATCAACAAATGGAGGTCCTGAAAGCTTTACTCCATCCACATCATTAAGATCAGCTCTATTCTGAGGAGGCAGCTCTTCCCAGTCATATTTTGAGTGCCTTCCTACTTGAAGAGCTCATCTTCTGGCACTATATCAGAAAAATCTTTTAGGGCTATTAAAGTTTTCCAGTAATATATCAGACAGCATTTCATTGCAATTCATAAGGTTTTTACTGGTCACTTATTTGAGAAGTGGATGTCCTCTTCCTTCTTCTGAGTCTGTCTGTCTGGAAACTCTGCTGAAACCTGTCCACCATGAGTTACCTGGTTGTTGTTGTTTAGATGCCTTTGAGTCATTTCTGACTCATAGTGATCCCATGCACAGCAGAACGAAACACTGCCTAATCCCACACCAGCTCCAAGATCCCTGCTATACTTGAGCCCATCATCACAGCCACCATGTCAGTCCATCTTGTTGAGGGCCTCCCCCTCTTTCGTTGACACTCCACCTTACCAAGCATGACATCTTTCTCCAGGGAATGG
>NW_006921658.1:6043202-6056653 GCF_000298275.1 Orycteropus afer afer
ACAGTTCCTTTGCAGTTGACTTACCCAATGCTACACGTCATCTAATGTCTGACTGCTGCTTGAGTGACCTTACTGGTATTTAAAATACCAATGTTATAGCCTCCAACCTCACAACAACATAAAAGTCACCACAGTATGACAAACTGACAAACAAGTGGTGGAGTTATCATTACAAATACCTTTTTTCAACAACATAAATGGCAGCTATACATGTGGGCCCTACCAGATGGAATACACAGGAATAAAATCAAGTGCATCTGTGAAAAGAAGCAATGGAGAAGCTCAATACCATCAGTCAAATCAAGACCAGGAGTTGACTGTCAAGCAGACCACCAATTGTTCATATGCAAGTTCAAGTTAAAGCTGCAAAAAAATAAAATAAGTTCATGAGAGCTAAATTAAGACCTTGAGTATATCCAACCTGAATTTAGAGACCACGTGAAAAAACAGATTTGACACATTGCACACCAATGATGAAGAGCAGATCATTTGTGGGATGACATCAAGAACATCATACATGAATAAAGCAAAAGATCATTAAAAAGACAGGAAAGGAAGAGAAGACCAAAATAGATGTCAGAAGAGACTCTGAACCTTGCTCTTGCATGTACAGTAGCTAAAGCAAATGAAGAAATGATTAAATAAAAGAGCTGAACAGCAGATTTCAAAGGACAGCTTGAGAAGACAAACTAAAATGTCATAAAGAAATGTTATGAAATGGGAAATTAAAAAAAAAAAAAGAGAGAAGAACACACTCAACATTTCTCAAGCTGAATGAACTAAAGAAAAAATTCAAGCCACAAGTTGCAATATTGAAGCATTCTATTGGCAAAGTAAGTATAAGTATTGAATGATGCAGGAAACATCAAAAGATAGAAGGAATACACAGAGACACTGTACCAAAAAGAATTGGTCAGTGTTCAACCATTTCAAGAGGTAGCATATGGTCAAGATCCAATGGTATTGAAGGAAAAAGTCCAAACTAAAAAATGAGGCTCCAGGACATTGAGATGTTTCAACAAGTGTATGGAGCACTTGAGGCACTTGCTTATTATGTCAAGAAATTTGAAGATTGCTACCTGGCCAACTGATTGGAAGAGATCCATATGTGCACCATTCTAAAGAGAGGTGATCCAAAGGACATGAAAATTATCAAACAATATCATTAATACTGCAAGCAAGTAAAATTTTGCTGAAGATAATTTAAAACGGTTGCAGCAGAATATTGACAAATAACTTCGAGAAATTCTAGGTGGATTCAGAAAAGGGTATGGAACAATGAATATCATTGCTGATGTCAGATTATCTGGGCTGAAAGCTAACAATGCTAGAAAGATGTCTATCAGTATTTTATTGACAGTGCAAAGGCATTCAAATCAGTAGATCATAAAAAATTATGGATAACATTTCAAATAATGGAAATTCCAGAACACTTAATTGTGTTCATCAGGAACCTGTGCATAGACCAAGAGATTGTCATTTGAACAGAACAAAGGGACACTGCACTGCATGGTTTAAAATCAGGAAGGGAGTGCATCATGGCTTTGTCTTTTCACCCTATTTATTCAATCTGTATGCTGAGCAAATAATCCAAGAAGCTGAACTACATGAAGAAGAAAGTGGCATCAGGATTGGAGGAAGACTTACTAACAAGCAGTAATATTTAGATCAAACTTTCTTGCTGAAAGTGAAGATGACTTGAAGCACTTAGTGATGAATAGGGACTGCCAGAAGAATGAACAAATCTGTCCTGAGAGAAGCATAGCCAGAATACTCTTTGGAAGTCAGAATGGCAAGACTTCTTCTCACCTACTTTGGTCATGTTGTCAGAAGAGATTAGTCCCTGTAGAGAGATATCATGCTTGGTAAAGTTGAGGGTCAGTGAAAAAGGGGAAGACCCTCACTGACATGGATTGACATAGTGGGTGTGACAATGGGCTCAAGCATAGAAAGGACTGTGATGATGGCACAGGACCAGGCAATGTTTTGTTCTGTTGTACACAAGGTCATTATGAGTCAGAGACAACTCAATGGCACCTAACAACAGCAAGTATTTAGGATGTCTTCGTAAATGTGATGGAAAGCTTGTAAATATTTTTGAAGAAGTTAATGATATGATCTGATGTAGCAAATAGGTTGCAAGGAAGAAAAAGTGGAAACAGAGACAATCAGGGACAATAGAAGCTTAAGTGAGAAATAATGTTGCCTTGGACCAATCAGTAGAAGTAACTGGTTTAAAGACAGAAGTATCACTTAAGGATTAGATATGGACTGTGAGAGAAAGGAAGGGATTAATGATGACTTCTAGATCACTGAACAACTGAGTGGATATAGGTGTTATGTATAGATATGAAGTATAATGGAGGGGTAAGTTTGGAGAAGAAAATCAGTTCTTTTTTGCCATGTCAAGCTTGAGATTAATTAAATAACTCTATCAGGATGGTTAGATTATGAATTACAGAGACTAAAACAAGAGTAGCTTAAACTAGATAAAATTTTTATTCTCTCTTGCAGGAGAGTCAGGAGGTAGGATATTATTCCAGATTTGTTCTCTATTAGCTCTAGAATGTGATCATTATCCTTCTGATTCAACATTGAGCTCTAGTCTGAGCAGCAGGAAGGAGAAAAGGGAAAGAATTGACAAAAGTTCTCAGGAGCTGCCACAAAACACTTCCCTTTATGTCCTATTGTCCAACATATTGTCATATAACTACATCAACATGAGTGGTGAGGGTGGGAGTAAATACATATATACACTTTATTCTGGGCTGCCATGTGCCCAATTACTGTCAAGTCGGATCTGACTCACAGCAACCCCTCCTTGGGTTTCTGAGGTGGTATCTCTATGGAAGTAGAATGTCCAATATTCCTTCCCAGGAGTGGCTGGTGGGTTTGAACCACCAGCCTTCTGGTTAGCAGTCAAATGCCTTAGGCACTATGCCACCAGAGGTCCTGGTTTTATTTGGCTTTGGTTATGTGTCCAACTAAAAATTATATTACTATAGAATAAGAATGGATATTAGAAGACAACTAGCAATCTCCGTATAACATCCAAAGAAGATGTCAAATAGGCTATTGCATATACAAATCTAGAGCTCAGGGCAGAAATCAGGACTGTTGTTGTTGTTGTTGTTAAGTGCCGTCGAGTTGTTTCCGACTCATAGCAACCCCATGCACAGCAGAACAGAAACACTGCCCGATCCCGCACCAGCCCCACAATCCCTGCTATACTTGAGCCCATCATCGCAGCCACCATGTCAATCCATCTCGTTGAAGGCCTCCCCCTCTTTCGTTGACCCTCCACCCTACCAAGCATGACATCCTTCTCCAGGGAATGGTCCCTTCTTACAACATGACCAAAATAGGTGAGACGAAGTCTGGCCATTCTTGCTTCCAAGGAGCATTCTGGCTGCACTTCCTCCAGGACAGATCTGTTAGTTCTTTTAGCAGTCCATGGTACTTTCAGCATTCTTCGCCAACAACACAACTCAAAAGCATCCACTCTTCTTCGGTCTTCCTTATTCATTGTCCAGCTCTCACATGCATATGAGGTGATTGGAAATATCATGGCTTGTGTCAGGCGCACCTTAGTCCTCAAGGAGATATCCTTGCTCCTCAGCACTTGAAACAGTTCCTTTGCAGTTGACTTTCCCAATGCTACACGTTGTCTAACGTCCTGACTGCTGCTTCCGTTGGCATCGATTGTAGAACCAAGCAATGTGAATTCTTTGACAACCTCAATCTTCTCTCCATTTATTGTGATGCTGCTCATTGGTCCAGTTGTGAGGATTTTTGTTTTCTTTATATTGAGACATAATCCATACTGCTGACTGTATTCAGGACTGTAGATATACAAATTTAGGATCATCACTTTATAGATGATCTATAACTAAATCTGTGGGAAAGAATGAGATTACTTCAGAAATGAGTGCATATAAAGAAGAGAAAATGTTACATAAATTCTGTGGTAAATTATACTTTGCAAAGATGGATGCAATGATATTTTCTAGCCCCCATCCTAATGTACAATGAGACCTTGATACTTCTTCCATTGAGAAGTGGACTCTATGTGTCCTTTCCTTGAATGTAGGTGGTTTGGATTTACAACCAAAATCAGGTGGAATAAATGATGCAACATAACTTCCAAGGCTAGGTCAAAAAAAGAGATGCAGCTTCCTCCTTCTGTTTTGGAACAGTTGCACTGAAAGCCATGGCAACCATGCAAGAAGTTTTACCACTCTGAGTCTGCCAACTGTAAGGAAACCAGTCCACATGCAGGTGCCATTTGGAAACTCTCTGTCAATCCTAGTGTCTGAGTCCTTCCTACCCAGATGCAAGACAAGTAAGTGAATGAACCTTCAGATGATTTTATCCAACAGTCATTAAGGAACCCCAAAGTCTTTGAGTCACCAATCTGGGGCTCAAGGTATCATGGAGTAGAAATCAGTCATCTCACTATGCCCTTTTCAAATTCCTGACCTGAAGAACCAATAAGCATAATCAATTTATTTAGATAGATAGATAGATAGCTTTGTATGCAGTAAATAATAAATGAAAAACATTGGAAATTTGGTAGCATAAATGGGGTGCTTCTGTAACAAAAATTGAAATATGTAGCATTGTGAGGTTGAGAGGGTCTTGAATAAATAGTTTATGAAAACCTCAGCTTCTGCAACTATGTTGTTGTTGTTGCTAGGTGCCATCAATTCAGCTTTGATTCATAGTGACCCTGTGCACAACAGAAATAAACACTGCCCAGTCATGAGACATTCTCACAATCCTTGCTAGTGATTGAACCCATCTTGCAGCCACTGTGTCAATCCATCTTGCTGATACTCTATTTTACCAAGTATGATATCCTTCTCCAGGAAATGGTCCCTTCTGACAACATGACCAAACTAAGTGAAATGAAGTCTGGCCATTCTTGCTTCTAAGAAGTCCTCAGGCTGTACTTCTTCCAGGACAGATTTGTTCATTCTTCTGGCTGTCCACAGTATTTTCAGTATTCTTCTCCCACAAAATTCAAAGGCATCAGTTCTTCTTTGGTCTTCCTTACTCATTGTCCTGTTTTTCCATGCATATGAGGTGATTAAAAATACCATGTCCTGGGTCAGACACTCCTCAGTCTTCAAAGTGACATCTTTGCTTCTCAACACTTTAAAGAGCTCTTTTACAGCAGATTTATGCAACGAGGGACTGCCAGCTGAATGAACAAATGCATCTTAGAGGAATAACAACCAGAATGGTCCTTAGCAACAAGGATGATGAGACTTTGTCTCTCTTACCTTGGACATTTCACCAGAAGGGACCAATCGCTGGAGGAAGACATCATGCTTGGTAAAGGAGAGGTTCAGAAAAGAAATTCTCGATGAGATGAATTGACGCCATGGCTGCAACAATGGGCTCAAACAAAGCAATGATTGTGAAGATGGCACAAGACCGGGTAATGTTTCATTCTATTCTACAGAAAATAACCGTCAGTCAGAACAGACTCAACAGCACCTAACAACAACAATTGGCCAATAAAAATTCAATAATCCCCAAATTTTGCTTGATGCTATGTGGTTGGTCTGTTTAACCAATGAGGAAGACAGGACTTTTCATTAGCTAGTGACTTGTGTGAATGCTAGCCTGCAGTCAGCCAATGGACACAGGAAGAAACTTGGTCATGTATGATAACCCTTAGATTATACATTGTGATAGTTGGAGCTGTGTGTCAACTAGGCTGGACGACAATTCTGTGTGGTTTGGGCTGTTGTGGTGTGGTTGTTCCCATGATGGGATCAGATGACTATATTTTGAGTGGCCAATATGTTGAAAGGGAGTTTCCCTAGGGGTGTGGCCTGCTTCCAGTATATCTGTGGACATTCTGGGAGAGGAGACATTCATCTGTGGATTGGGATTATATGGTGCTGCCTACAACTGTCTATGAGTGAACAATCCACCATTTGGCCTGGAGATCTTGGATTCATCATTCGTTGGAGTCAACAGCCAGGGTACTCCCTGCCAGCTCTGAGCTCCTCAGCTTCTGTGGCTGCAAGAGTCAGGAAAAGCCTCCAGCTTGACATGGAAAAGCCTCCAGGTTGATGTTTGATCCAGAAACTTTGGACTTGCCAGCTTCTATAAGTGTGTGAAACATTTTCTTAAGATAAATCTCTCTCTCTCTCTCTCTCTCTCTCTATATATATATATATATATATATATATATATGTTTTACTGGTTTGTTTCTCTAGAGAACCCAGTCTAAAACATACATGCAGCTCTCACCTTAGTGACCAGCCTCAACATCTCTGGGAGGAAACCAAGGTGAATTTCTTTTCTCTCTAAATATTCTTATGTAATTATTTCCTTAACTAGGAAATAATACTTTTCAAATTAGTTCTTAAAAATGTTATTTAAAAATGAGTTTCCCTTGCTTAATGATGGGGGAAATTTGGTAGTAGGACTGAGGGTGCACCTAACTGACCTGTCTGAATACTGAACTTCCTGCTTCCTATTTGCCCAAAATCCTCTCAACTGTCTCACACACACACACACACACACACACACACACACACATGCATGCACAAAATTTACCTTAATGCATCTATGAGAAAAATATATTCATTGTCAAGGCTGTATTTTTCTGACACCTAGCTTTCTCCATCATTTCCCTCCTTCTCAAATTATGAAATCCCAGATGCAGAGACATGGTTTATTTGTGTGCATATATTTGTGGATTACTGAGAGCTGTTGAAGACTTTCAAAACAATATTTTGGATGCACATAAAATCTTTAAAATAGCTTCAGATTATTTAATGTTTGCTTATTAATATAAGCATGTTTACCTATAAAAGTAATAATGATAATATGGTTGACTCACTGTTATCGAGTCAATTCTGACTCATAGTGACCACCTTTGGGTTTCTGAGGTGGTAAATCTTTATGGAAGTAGATTGCTCAGTCTTCCTTCCACTGAATGGCTGGTAGGATTTACCAGCTAACCTTCTGGTTGGTAGTCAAATGCCTTAGGCACTGAACCACCAGGGCTCCTAGTAAGTAATAAGTAAGAAATAAATATAATGGACCAGGAAGAAAGCACTTGTCAGTTCTGCCATATATAAAACCAAATTTTAAAAGTCCTGCAAAAAATTTAGGTATAATATGTGTAACATGTTTGCTGCTTAGTCTTTGGGAGAGAGCATCATAGAGTTTCATGCTATTGTATACAAGGTATCATTCTGTTAATATCATGCAAGTAAATTTTTGCTGAAAATAATTTAAAAACTCTTGCATTACTACATTGACAGGGAACTTCTAAAAATTCAAGCTGGATTTAGAAGAGGATGTGGAATGAGGGATATCTTTGCTGATGTCAGCTGGATCTTGGTTAAAAGCAACAAATACTAGAAAGATGTTTACCTGTGTTCTGTTGACTATGCAAAGGCATTTCACTGTGTGAATCATAACCAATTATGGATAAAATAATTGGAATTCCAGAACAGTTAATTATGCTCATGAGGAAGTGTACATAGTCCAAGAGGCTGTTGTTCCAACAGAACAAGGGGATACTGCATAGTTTCAAATCAGGAAGAGAGTGCATCAGGGTTGTATCTTTCCACCATACTTATTCAATCTATATGCTGAGCAAATAATCTGAGAAGCTGGACTATATGAAGAAGAACTCAGTATCAGGATTGGAGGAAGACTCATTAACAACCTATGATATGCTGATGACACAACCTTGCTTGCTGAAAGTGATAATAACTTGATGAACTTACGGATGAAAGTCAAAGACTATGGTCTTCTGTATGGACTACACTTCAACACAAAGGAAACAAAAGTCCTTACAACTGGACCAATAAGCAACACCATGATAAACAGAGAAAAGATTGAAGTTGCCAGGGATTTCATTTTATGTGGATCCACAATCAGCACCCATGGAAGCAGCAGTCAAGAAATCAGAGGTCATATTGCAATGGACAAATCTGCTGCAAAAGACCTCTTTTTTTTTTTTTTTTTAAATTGAGATTTGGGTGAAAGTTTACAGAGCAAATTCATTTTCCATACAGAAGTTCCCACGCAACTTGTTTTTCATGACATTGACTGCAATTCCCCACAATGTAACAGCTCCCTCCATACTTCTTCCCGGTGTCCTTCCTTCCTATGCATTCCTCCCTGTGTAAATACTGCCATTCTGTTCTCCTATGATTGATCATTCTAAGAAATATATCTACCTGATGTAAATGTTCACCTTAAATGCCTGTCTATTGTTTGGCCGGAAGCCATGGGAGAGAGTTCAATTCCAGGCCTAATGGGTAATTAGGACCTGTAGTCTCAGGAGGTCTCACTAGGCTCTATCAGACCAGTGAACTTGGTCTTTTTAATAATTTTAAGTTGCAAAAGACCTCTTTAGAGAGTTGAAGAATAAAGATGTAACTTTGAAAACTAAGGTGTCCCTAGCCCAAGACATGGTATTTTCAATAGCCTCATATGAATGTGAAAACTGGACAATGTCTAAGGAAGGTCAAAGAAGAATTGATGCCTTTGGATTATGTTGGCAAAGAATACCGAAAATACCATGGACAGCCAAAAGAATGAACAAATCTGTCCTGAAAGGAGTGCAGCCAGAATGCTCCTTAGAAGTGAGAATGTCCAGACTTCTTTACAATCACCACATAGGGACCTGGGGTCACTATAAGTCAAAACTGACTTGATGGCACCTAACAACAACAGCATATGTATGTGAAAGCTGGACAATGAAAAAGAAAGACAGAAGAAAAATTGCTGCATTTGAACTGTGGTGTTGATGAAGTATATTGAATATATCATGGAATTCCAGAAGAACAAAAAAATCAATCATATAAAAAATATAACCAGAACACTCTTTACAAGCAAGGATGATGACACTTTGACTCATTTACTTTGGATATATTATCAGAATATACTCGACGGCAAACAACAACAACAACAGAAAAAGATATCATAGTTGGGATAGGATCAGTGGGATAAGATCACCTACTTTGGTCATGTTGCCAGAAGGGACTGGTACCTGGAAAAGATATCATGTTTCACAGAGAGTTAGTGAAAAGGGGGAAGATCCTCAACAAGGTGGATTGAAACAGTGGCTTAAGTATTGCAAAGATTATGAGGATGGTGCACAACCAGGCAGTGCTTCATTCTGTTATACATGGGGTCACTATAAGCTGGAGCTGATTCAACAGCACCTAACAATAACATTATTCTGTTAACTAGATCATTTGATTTGTAATAATCAATTACAGACTATTTCTCTAAAACAGAAGGTAAGCAATTTAAATATGGACTCTGTAATAGAATTCTTACCATTTATAACATTACTGACCATCCAATGATATGACTGTAATGAAATGTATATAAATGAGCATTTAGAAAAGCTACTTTGTTATTATTGTTGTGAGGTGCCATCAAGTTGTCTCAGGCTCATAGTGATCTATGTATAACACAATGGAATATTGTCCAATTCTGCACCATCTTCAAGATCTTTGGCTTGTGTGTTCATTTTTGCAACTACTATCTCAAATCATTTCATAAGAGTTTCCCTCATTTTCACTGGCCTTATCCCAACCATGATATCTTTCTCAAGTGATTGGTATGTTCTGATAATACTAAGATTTCAGAAATAGATAGATAACACATTGAATGGGCAAATTAGCAGAATTGAATCATTAGAGGACAGAATTAGTTAAATTGAAGACAAATACCACACTACTATTTTATTAACAGATCAATCAGAAAAAAGATCAAAACAAAATGAAGAAAACCTAGGATTCATCCACCATCAAGAGGAATAACCTACATGTCATCAGAATTACAGAACAAGAAGAGACAAATAAAACCAGAAGAAATTGTCAAAGATTTGTTGAAAGAGAATTTCCCTACTATGATGAAAGATGAGGAGATATTCATTCAAGTAGTTCAACAAACCTCAAAAAGGATATATCCCAAAAGAAAATCACCAAGACATATCATCAAACTCACCAAAATCAAAGACAAAAAAAGAATACTACTGAAAGCAGCAAGGGAAAAGCACAAAGTGAACTAAAAAGCTCAGCCAATAAGACTGAGCTCTGATTTCTCAGCAGAAACCATATGGGTGAGATGGCAATAAGATGATAAAACCATGAAAGAAAAAAAAAAATGCCAATCAAGAATTATATACCTAGCAAAATTGTCCCTTAGGTATGATTATGAAATTAGGACATTTCCAAATGAATAGAAATTGAGTGAATTTGTTAAAACTAGATGAACTTTACAAGAAAAGCCAAAAGGAGTCCTGCAGGCAGAGAACCAACTAAAGCAGACAACTGATAATTAACATACATAATGACAGAACCCAGAAACCAACCTAGTTATAGAAGTAAGATAAGCTTACAAGACTGTAATTTATGAACCAGGGATTTAGATTGTTAAATTACAACAACCAAAAGCCAAAAAGAGAGAATTGTGTAGGTCCAGAGCTTTCAAATGGAGAGAAAGTCAAGATAATTGCTAGGTAGAACAGACTGTTCTAAACTTGAGAAGAAAATTATAAGTCATGGATAACCACAAAGAAAAATAATAAACCTTTGTATCAAAATCAAAAGAGGAGAGGCAAAATTATTTATCAAATACTAAACAATAGCATTGAAGGAAATGACAGTATAATTCATAAACAAAATGAACTCAGCACAGAAAATTATATGGAACAATTATATCAACAACACCACAAAAATGCACATAACAAAATGACAACAATAAATTCATACTTATCCATAACTACACTGAATGTAAATGGATTAAATTCAACACTCAAGAGATGGAGAGTTGGTGATAGGACAAGAAAACATGTCCCATCAATGTAGGGTCTATAAGAGACTCACCTTAGACACAAAGAAAAAAAGAAAAATAGACTATAAATCAAAGGTTGGAAAAAGATATATCAATAAATGGCAGCCAAAAAAAGAGCATAAATGGCAACATTAATTGCTGATATAATAACTCCTGATATAATAGACTTTAAGACAAAAAGTCAAAAGAGGCAAGGAAGGACATTATATAATGATTAAAGGATCAATTGAACAAGAGGGCATAACCTTAATGAATATTTATGCACTCAATGAAAGAGCCCCAAAATACTAAATCCAAAATTAAAAGAGTTGAAAAGGCAAATACATGACTCCACAGTAATAATAGGAAATTTTAATACACCACTTTCAATGAAAGTTAAGACTGGACAGACATTCAACTGGAACACAGAAGAACAAAACAATACAATCCACGGACTTAACCTTATGGACATCTACAGAGCACTTCACCCAACAACAGCACAATATACATTCTTTTCCAGCACACAAAGATCTTTCTCCAGGACAGACCATATGTTAGGTTACAGAGCAAGCCTCAATAAATTTAAAAACATTCAAATATTACAAAGTGTCTTCTCAGATCACAATGCTATAAAATTAAACTCATTGCCATGGAGTCAGATATGACTCATCATGACCCCTCTTTGGGTTTCTGAAGCGGTATCACTACAGAAGTAGATTACCTAATCTTCTGTCTGTGGAGCGGCTGGTGAGTTTGACCTTCCAGCCTTCTGGTTAGCAGTCAAATGCCTTACACACTACACTACCAGAACTCCCAAAATCAAACTCACTGCCGTCGAGTCGATTTGACTCATAGCCACCCCTCCTTGGGTTTCCGAGGCGGTATTTCTACAGAAGTAGATTGCCCATTCTTCCTTCCAAGGAGTACCTGGCAGCTATAAAATTAGAAATCAAAAATAGGAAGATTAATGGAAAAAGAGAAAACATGGAAATTAAATAACATCCTCCTTAAAAACTACTGGGAAATAGGAGAATTAAAAAGTTAAATTAAAAATTTATTGAATTAAATAAGAATGAAAACATAACATACTAAAATCTTTGGGACCCAGCAAAAGCAGTGATCAGAGGACATTTTATGGCAATAAATGCACACATCAAAAAAGAAGAAAGAGTCAAAGTCAACACCTTAACTCAACATCTCCAACAATTAGAAAAAGAGCAGAAAAAAAAAAAAGCCTATAGTCACCAGAAGCAAAGAAATAATAAAGATTTGAGCATAAATAAATGAAACAGAAAATAGAAAGACAATAGCAACAAGCAACAAGACAAGTTGGTTCTTTGAAAAGATGAATGAAATTGATGCACCACTGCCAAAATTAACAAAGGAAAAGGAGAAAATACAAATGATGTGAATAAGAAATGAAAGGGGTGCCATCAGAAAAGAACCAAGAGAAATGAAAATAATAATATCAGGATACTATGAAGAACTGTACTCCAACAAATTTGAAAACCTAGACAAGATGGACAAATTTCTAGAAAGACACTACTTACCTAAACTAACACAGACTGAGATACAAAATTTGAACAGACTCAGAACAAAAGATTAAATTGAACAGGTCACAAAAAAATTACCAACAAAAAAATCTTGGCCGAGACAATTTCACTGGAGAATTCTACCAAACATTCAGAGAAGAATTGACACCAATCTTACTCAGACTATTCCAGAATATAGCAAAGGATAAAATTCTTCCAAATTCATTTTATGAAGCAAGCATAACCTTAATTCCAAAACCAGGAAAAGACATCACTCAAAAGGAAAACTACAGACCAATATCTCTCGTGAACATAGATGCAAAAATGTTCAACAAAATCCTAGCAATTAGACTCTAACAACATATCAAAAAACAATGCATCGTGACTGTAGTAGTTAAGATTGTGGGTCAACTTGGCTGGGCCTGGTTGAGTGGCTAGGCAGCTGGATAAAGTTATTCCCCATGGTGAGATTGGTAATTAACTCTGCAGTGGAATCTACTAGAGAAGTTGAGTAGCTGCTTTAGGGATGTGGGCTGCTTCCAGTACATAAGAAGCAAATTGAGAAAAGTCTCCAGCTTTTTTTCATGCTTGAACTCTGTGTGTAGCCAAGTCATTGTTCAGCAGCCTGCCATGCTCTGCCAACATTGGAAATTTCAGTGGACTTGAATCAATGGCCTGCCATGTGGTTTGGTAATATCAGCACTGTGGTTTTCCCTTCTTGACCTTGGGATTGTCAGCCGCAGCAGCTGGCAGCTGCCTGAATAAAGAGATGCCTCTAGCTTCAGCCGGCCAGGAGCAAGAGGTAGACCTGAAGCCTAAGGTCGAGGGGTTTCACCCAGCCCCTAGAGCCTATCACGTGGAACTCAGACTTCTAACCTCCAAAATTACAAAAGAATAAACTCCTGTTTGTTAAAGCCATCCCATTTGTGGTATATTCTTGTCAGAGTGGCACTAGGTAACCAAAACAGTGGCCAAGTGGGATTCATACCATATACACAATGGTTCAACATTAGAAAAACAATCAACATAATCCATCATTTAAGGAATATAAAGGAAAAGAACCAAACGATTATATCAATCCATGCAGAAAAG
>NW_006921658.1:6079714-6081235 GCF_000298275.1 Orycteropus afer afer
ATATATGGCATAAATAGACTATCAAGCATAACCTAAAATGCACAAACAGCAGAAGAGAAACCAGATGATTGGGACCTTCTAAAAATTCAATTTTTATGTGCTTCCAAAGACTTCTCCAAAAGAAACAAAAGAGAACTTATAGATTGGGAAAAAATATTTGGCAATGACATATCTGACAAGGGACTTATCTCTAGAATTTGTAAAAACTCCAACACATCAATAACATAAAGACAAACAATCCAACTAAAAAATGGACAGAAGACATGAATAGACACTTCACCACAGAGGATATTCAGGGAGACAGCTCAGGGGGCAAACAACAGTCCTATAAGTGTAATTGTATGATCTCATAACACTTTCTTCCAAAAACAATTCTCCAGGAAATCAGCCTTGAATATTAAATGTATAGCATTTCTTTCTTTTTTTGTTTATAACTCTACTACCTTTTTTCTTTTAATTCATATATACTGTTCACATATACTTTGTCTCATGACGTTGACTGTAATCTCCCATAATGTAATTGTTCTCCTCCCACTTCCTCCCCATAGCCATCACTTCCCTGTGTCCTTCCCTCCCAGGAACTTCTGCCCCCTGAGCTGTCTCCCTGTGCATAAACAGCCCTTTTATTCTCCCATGACTGATCTCTCCAAGAAGTATATCTACCTAATGTAAATATTCAGCTCATATGCCTGTCTTTTGTTTGGCTGAAAGCCACAGTAGTGGGTTCAATTCCAGACGTAAAGGGTGGCTAGGGGCCATAGTCTCAAGGATTCTACCAGGCTCTATCAGACCAGCAAACCTGGTCCCTTTTTTCTTTCTTTCTTTTTTTTTTTTTTCATGATTTTGAGTTTTGTTCCACATTGTTCTCCCACTCTATCCAGGATCTCCTACAAAGATCCCCCTCTGAGTGGTTGATAGTGGTAGCTGGGCACTATCTATTTCTTCTGGTCTCATAATCCTATGGGCTGATGATCACATGGTATACCAGTCCCTTGGACTAATTGTTTCCATGTGCTTTGGTTTTCTTTATTCTCCTTTGCTCTGGACAAGGAGAGACCTGTCATTGCATCTACATGGACACTTGCAAGTTTTTAAGATCCCAGTCATTATTCTGGAGCTCTGGTAGCATAGTGCCTAAGGCACTTGACTGCTAACCAGAAGGCTGGCAGTTCAACCCAACAGCCACTCCTTGGAAGGAAGATGGGGCAATCTAATTCCATAGCGATACTGCCTCGGAAACCCAAGGAGGGGTCACTATGAGTCGGGTCCGACTCGACGGCACATAACAACAACAACAGTCATTGCTCACCAAAGTAGGATGTGGAACAATGTTTTTGTGTAGTATGTTATGCTAGTTGAGCTTGATGTCCCCTGCGACCATGGTCCTGAGCCCACAGGTCCAACTACTAGCTCTCTCTGGACAGCTGGCTGTGGCCAAGAAGTGACTAAGATCTTGTCCCTTTTCAGCTCTACTATATACCTAGAAATTCTTTTTTTTTTTTTTCTTCTTTTTTTTTAACT
>NW_006921658.1:6081335-6091732 GCF_000298275.1 Orycteropus afer afer
CACCTACTTTGGTCATGTTGTCAGAAGGAACCATTCCCTGGAGAACGATATCATGCTTGGTGGAGTGGAAGGTCAATGAAGAAGAGGAAGACCCTCAACAAGATGGATGGGCATAGTGGCTGCAATGATGCACTCAGGTATAGCAAAAGTCATAAGGATGGCCCAGGACCAGGCAGTTTTTTGTTCTGCTGTGTGTAGGGTCAGTATGAGTCAGAGATGACTCGATGGCACCTAACAACAACAACAATGTGTGGTATAAGGAGTCTATTAAGCATAAACCAAAATGCATAATCAGCAGAAGATAAACTAGATGATTTAGACCTTCCAAAAGTTAAATTCTTATGTGTATCAAAGGACTTCTCAAAAAGATTAAAAAGAGAACCTACAGATTAGGGGGAAATAAACAGCAACGACATATCTGACAAGGGAACTATGTCTAAAATTTATAGAAAACTCCAGCTCCTCAACATCAAAAAGACAAACTATCCATTTAAAAAATGGGCAAAAGACATGAACAGATACTTCACCAAAGAAGACATCCAGGCAGCCAACAAACACATGGAGAAATGTTCACAATCTTTAGCAATTCTTAAAAAAACAAACAAACAAACTCACTGCCATTAAGACCCCCTTTGGGTTTCCAAGGCAGTAAATCTTAGTGGAAGTAGATTGCCCAGTCTTCCTTCTGCAGAGTGGGTGGTGGGTTTGAACCATCAACCTTCATTACCCATTGTTGTTGTTGTTATGTGCCATCGAGTTGGCCCCAACTCATAGCAACCTCTCCTTGGGTTTCTGAGGTAGTATCACTACAGAAGTAAGATTGCCCAACCTTCCTTCCAAGGAGAGGATGGTGGGTTTGAATCACCAGCATTACCCATTAGGGAGGTCCAAATCAAAACAACCATGAGATAACATCTCACCCCAGCACTAATTGCAAAGTTTAACAAGACAGAAAATAGTAAATGCTGGCAAGGATGTGGAGAGATTGGGACTCTCATACACTGCTAGTGAGACTGTAAAATGATACAACCACTGTGAAAATTCATATGGCGATTCCTTAAAAAGTTCTAAATCAAAATACCATTTGATCCAGCAATCCTATATATATATATATATATATATCTCCTAAAGAAGTGAGAGGCAGGACACAAATAGATGTATATGTACAGTCATGTTCATCATAGCACTATTCATGTTCACAATAGCAAAGAGATGGAAACAACCTTAGTGACCATCAGTGGAGGAATGGATAACAAAACTGTGGTACATATATACAATGGAATACTATGCAACACTAAAGAATAATGTAGAATCCACAAAACACTGTATAATGAGTATGAACTTGGAGGACATTATGCTAAGTGAAATAAGTCAATCACAGAAGAACAAATATTGTATTTTTCCACTACCTTAAAAAGTAAAGGAAATGTTTATATGGAAGAAAACTTTCTTTTTTGGTTACCAGGGATGGTGATGAGGGGAGGGAAAAATTTCTAGGTAGGTAAGAGACAAGTATTGATTTGGGGGAAGGGAAAGGCAATATACCAAAACTGAGTGACCAACACAATAACACTAAGGAAAAGGAAGACACAGAAAGGTGCACAAGAGTACAGACAAAAAAGATAAAACATTTTTACATACATAATACTGCATTATCAGTAACAACAAACAGTCTGCAGGAAGATACATAGATAGACAGGCTGAATGATCAGGTATGTCTAGGCAAAAGTGAATAAACCCATGACATATGTATTTATATGTGCCATAAGAATGTCCATATAAATAGAACTGACAGTGGACAAAGTTATGACAACTTGTTAGCCACAGTCCACCACCCTGAGGGAGTGAGTTGTTGGGCTTATGGGCTCAGGACCATGGTCATGGGAGACAGCAACCTTAATTGCATAACATATTACACGAAAACATTGTTCTATATCCTACTCTGGTGCATAGCAAATGGGGTCTTAAAAGTTTGCAAGAGGCCATTCAGACATAACAAATGGTCTCTCCTCATCCAGAGCAAAGAAAAATGAAGAAGACCAAAGACGTGTGGACTCAATTAGTCCAACGGACTAGGAGACAATGTGAACCTCAGCCTATGTGATCATAAGACTAGAATAACTAGATGGTGCACGGCTACCACTGTCAACCACTCAGAAAGGGATCAGTGCAAGAGATCCTGGGTAGAGTGGGAGAAAAATGTGGAACAAAACTCAAAATCATAAAAAAGACCAGCCTTACTGGTCTGGTAGAGACTGGTGAAACCCCTGAGACTATGGCCCCTGGTCACCCTTCAGGGCTGGAATTGAACTTACTCCCTTGGCTTTCACCCAAACAATGGACAGGCATATAAGGTGAACATATCAGATAGGTACCCTCCTTATAACAATCATTTATGGAAGAACAGAAGGGCAGTATTTGCACAGGCAGATAGCTCAGAGTGTAGGAATCTATAGGAAAGTAGGGAAAAGGTAAGCACAGGGAGGAAGTGGGAGGAGAGCTATTATATTATGGGGATTGCAGTCAATCTCATGAAACAAAATATATATGAACTGCTGTGTGGAAATGAATTTGCTTTGTAAACTTTCACCCAAATCACAATAAAATAAAATAATAAAATCTACTATTTGTCTCAAAAAAAAAAAAAAATCATGGTTTGAGCCAATCACACCTTAGTTATTAAAGTGACACCTTTGCTTTTTAGCACCTTAAAGAAATGTTTTGCAGCAGATTTGCCCAATATAATATGCCATTTGATATCTTGACAGCTGCTTTTGTAAACATTGATTATTGATCCAAATAGAATGAAATCATTAACAACTTCAATTTCTTTCTTTATTTATCGTGATGTTGTTTATGGGCCCAGTTTTAAGGTTTTTCATTTTCTTTATGTTCAGGTGTAATCAGTACTGAAAGATGTTGTCTTTGACCTTCATCAGTAAGTGCTTCAAGTTTTCTGATGAAAGTCTTTCCGACATAATTGTGGGTTTCAAGCTATTATTTCAGGTTCCCCTATAAAATAAAATTGGTTATGACCATTGGTAGCTTTATGTCATTTTCATTTACAGGTTCATAAATGAAGACAGTGGCAGTTTCAGAAAAATTGTGTCAGTTAAAGAAAAACAGGGGATCATAAATTCATAATGAAAAATAAAGCTAATACTGAAGCCAAGATTTAAGACTCACAAATAAAGAAGAGATCCCAGGTTAATATCAAGCATGTCACTTAGCATATGAAGATTTCTGACAGTTTTAGTAAAGGTTGATTTTGCATATTTGAAGTGGGTGGTACACCTTGTTGGTGAAAATGTTAAAGTCTTTCCCATTCTCCTCCTTCCACACTTTTACCTCCTCCTCTCTCCTGTAAGAAAATTCCTGTCACTGGTATCAGTCATTTAGCTTGTTTAGACAATATAAGATATAAAGTAAATAGTACGAAAGGTCATAAAACCAAAACCAAACCCATTGCCATTGAGTCAGTCCAACTCATAATGACACTATAGGATAGTGTAGCACTGTCTCATAGGGTTTCCAAGGCTGTAATCTTTCTCCTGCAGAGTAGCTGGTGGGTTTGAACCACTGACCTTTTGGTTAACAGTCAAATATTTAACCTGTGTATCACCAGGGCTCCAGAAGGTCACAGCAAACCAAACCAAACTCACTGCCATAGAGTCGGATCCTAATAATAACAACTCCTTCTTGGGTTTCCGAAGCTGTATCCCTACAGAAGTAGATTGCCCAATCTTCCTTCCAAGGAGCCTTCTGGTTAGCAGTCAAATGCCTTAGACACTATGCCACCAGAGCCAAGTAAAAATTTAATTCAACCAGCCTCACTTGCTTTTCACCTAACCCAAAAGTAATTTCACCAAGGTAATGTTGGGAAATAAATGTGATCTGAACAATAACGTATAGTTCCTAAGACATTTAACTGCTAACCAGAAGGCTGGCGGTTCAAACTCACCAGCCACTCTGCAGAAGGAAGACTGGGCAATTGACTTCCATAAAGAATTACCACCTCAGAAACCCAAATGGGGTGGCTATGAGTCAGAAGCAACTCAATGGTGGTGAGTGTGGTTTTTGGTTTTTGTTCATTCCCTTATAATTTTCTCTGACTGTGGCAACACAGAGACACATTGATTTAACCAAAGAAGTAAATAAGTGAATAATGCAAGGTTAAAATTTTTCAGAAAATAATTTCATAGTACAAAGAGATTAAATGGCACACATATATTCTTAATAGAAGTACAATGAGTTGTTTCTTGTTTTCTTTACTTTATTGTTCTATTTATTTATGTGCAACATTGAGATATATATTTGGTCTTCCAAGACACTTTCAAATACCCAACAGAAATTTGGAGATTTTTCATGGAAGTAGTTTTGATCTTGATGATGAAAATAGTTGCTTTCATTTTTCCAAGGTTCTATTAATTTGAGGGAAAAAAAATCATAATTTATTGGTATTATACCACCCAATACATGAGCATGTATTTTTAAACTATGGTCTCAACCACAAAGTAGGAATTATAATTTCCAGAACCTGAGATATTTTGTCTTTGTGAAGTATATGGTTTGATGTGTTATTATTGAAAATATTTTCTTTTTCTATCATTAAATGTTTTAGAGTGTTAAAACAACTTACATTTATTTTATCTCACAGGATAGTTAAGAAAATTTTTCACATTGTTAAAGTAAGTATTATTATTTTCACTTTCAGGTAATGAAGGTGAGAGAGGTAAAAGATCTTGCCCAAGGAAATGTAAGTGGCTTTGGGTGATACAAGTGAACCCAGAAATCCTGGTAACCAGTCAGTATCTTTGCAATTGAATGATGAATATTGTCCTTCTACTATGGGAGCTCTGGTAGCATAGTGGCTAAAGCACTTGACTGCTAACCAGAAGGCTGGAGGTTCAAACCCACCGGCCACTCCTCGGAAGGAAGGTTGGGCAATCCTACTTCCATAGTGATACTGTCTCGGAAACCCAAGGAGGGGTCCTATGAGTGGGGGAGGGGGTGACTTGAGGGCACATAACAACAACAACAACAACACTATGTCAGAAGGAGCTCTGGTAGCATAGTGCCTAAGGCACTTGACTGATAACCAGAAGCCTGGCCTTTCAAACCTATCAGCCACTCCTCAGAAGGAAGGTTGGGCAATCTGCTTCCATAGTGATACTGCCTCGGAAACCCAAGGAGGGGTCACTATGAATCGGGCTGACTCAACAGCACATAACAATAACAACAACACTAGGTCAGAGGATAATTAGCCACTTTAATCAGTTTACTGATTTATCAGTCATGGTTTAATAAATGTAAATTGTTTTAAGTTACCAGATATTGAATATGTAAGCTCCTGAGAGCATTAGAAGAAACTGATAACTAGAGAACAGTTTCCCATACCAACAATGAGCAGACATTGCTACAGAATGAGTAAAGGGTGACTGGAAAAAGAAAATATGCCTGTGAGTTTTATCTTTCCAGGGTCTTTTGCAGAAGCTGTGCTAAATAAAAATTGTATATAACATTTAGATTGACTGCAATGAAAACTCTTTTCCAGAGTTTTCAAAGGAAAGAGCTTTTTGAGTACTGAGGGAAAGCAATAGATACCATGGCTCATGACTTTAGCAAGGCTTTTGATTTAGCCCTGCATGATAGAGTCATCAATGAACTGGAAACACAGTCTGGGCCACACAGATGATCAGGAGCTGCACAGCTAATGAGTGGTTATCATTGGCTCAGTTTCAATCGGGTGGAAAATGAGTAGAAAATCCCAAATGTAAATTTGTTTAACATTTGCCATCAGTGACCTAAAGAAATGGAGGGCTTATTTAAGCTTGCAGCTGGATAGATAAACATCTTGTCTGGCACCAAAAATCTCAAAAATGAAGAGAAAGAGTACAACAGAATCACAATTCCAAATATGTTTGATTAATTGAGCAAAAGTAGTCAGGGAAAAAAAACAAAAATCAATAGAACTAAAATCAGTATATTATCTTCTATAAATGTTATAAAAACAGAATGAAAAATTACTAGCAATTGCTTGACCTTTTGATATTTGCTTTGTAATTCAAGTTCACAGTGCATGTATGCACACAATACACATACACAAACATACATGTACACACACAAGGTATACTAAAAAGAAGTAGAATGCAAATGGAAAAATTGTGGTATTAAATATTTTATATAAAAACTTCCATTCTTTCAGTGAGTCTCAGAAATACCTAGGTAAAAGAATGTTTGTTCTTAACTGCTGTTGTTGTTATAGGAGGTCTGGCCAGAAGGTTGGTGGTTCAAACCCACCAGCCACTCCATGGAAGCAAGACTGGGCAATCTACTTCCATAAAGATTTACTGCCTCGGAAACCCAAAGCAGGTCACTATGAGTTGGAATTGACTCAATGGCAGTGGGTTTGTTTTTTTTGTTTGTTTGTTTCTGTTATTGCTTGTGTGTGTTTTCTAATTTAACACCAGGCTATTTGTTTTATGAAGTTGTACAGGCTCTGAGTAAAACAAAAGTCTGAGAGGTGAGGTGGACATTGTTCATTTTAAAAGACAGATTTAAACATTAAGTGAGTTGACCAAGGCTCAAAGAATAAGGTACACAACAATATATTAAAAATAAAATCTTAAAGTTGTTTAATTCTGTATTTAGCTTCTCAATTAGACAATTCTACTTTCTCTATATAGCCTCATTCTAAAACAGATCTCTAAAATTTTAATGCAAAATATTGCAATATGACAAAGCTCAAGCCATAAAACAGCAATGGAATATAGAGAAAACTAACCACATTATGCTGAAAATTTTTCCTTCTAGATTGACAAAAGCTAATCTGAAGATTATTTCATTATGGATTGGCTTATTTTTCATGAGAATTCCAACTAAGATTTTATAAATTGTGTATAGTATAAATTGAGATTTTAGCAATATTGTAAAATTCAGATAGTAAGGGAAAACAATCACTTTTCTATTTTAAAAATATCAATTTTTGTTTATGAATGGGATTTCACTATTCAAAGAAAGAGGGCAAGAAGATTATACATACGTATAAATCTCTATCTGTACCTGTCATGCACTAGGAGAAATATAAATTTTCTGTTAGGGTTATAAGAAAACAAAATCAAATTAAGTCATTACATTTAGTAACTTGAAAGAAAAGTTAACATTTGTACATTGTTTCCATGGATTAATGTATGTAAAAAATCACCAAGATAGTTTGGAGGTACTATATGTAATCTGTGATGAAGCATTTCTTTGTCATTGATCTTTCAAATTTATTCATTTTTTTAAAAGGAGAACTTATATCTATATATCAAGCAAAACCCAACATATATGTGAAAGAAGAAATTCCATACACTAAACATCTGGGTTTTTTAAATCTAATTAGCCAACCAAAAAACTTACTCCATTGAGTCAATTTTGACTCACAGTAATGCCTTTTGTGTTTCCAAGGCTGTAAATCTTTACAGAAGCAGACTACATTGCCTGTCTTCTTTCCACGGAGTAAAGCAGCTGATCGGTTCCAGCCAACAACCTTTGGCTAGCAGCCAAAGGCTTTAACCACTACACCATGAGAGCTGCTTAATTAGCCAACCACTGACTCCAAATCTTTGATTGGGAGTCCAGAATCTAAACTAAAGAAGCTTCACTTTAAATAGGAATTTTACTTGAGTTTTAATGTATTTTTTCCATGCAATTCTATGGAAAAAAAAATTCCATGGAAGCAATTAAATGTTTTAGGACAACTGGAATTCATGAAAATCTCATTAATTTTAATTCATTTTTTTCATTATTGATTTTAAAATAAGGCAGCAATGAAAATGCATGATCACTGGGGTTAATCTAAAACATATTGGATTTTTTAATTGAGGGATTTGTAAAAGATAAATATTATAAAATACTATTAAGAACACATGAAATGGAGGAGTTCTGGTAAGATGGCAGAATAGGCAGACAAACTACACAGCCCCTCTTCAACAAAGAACAAACAAAACAACAAACAACCATTGCCGTGGAGTTGGATCCAACCCATAGCGACCCCTTCTTGGATTTTTGAGGCGGTATCATTACAGAAGTAGATTGCCCAACCTTCCTTCCAGGGAACGGCTGGTGGGTTTGAACCGCCAGCCTTCTAGTTAGCAGTTAAATGCCTTAGTCACTATGCTACCAGAGATCCCTCAACAAAGAAAAGGGGAACAAATTTACACAGATACAGAAGATAATCCTAGAGCCCTGAGCTTTAAAAGGAAGGATACAGAAGTGGACTAAACTCCAACTAATAGAAGAACCTGCATGAAAAGACCAAAATATGAGGCATACAGAGCTGCAGTCTGTCGATGATCATGATGGCATGGAAAGCTTGGATATTGCTAAGTGGTGTTAGGACCTAAGAATTAACCTAAAAATCAGCCCTGCTAACCAGGGGCTGCACTGAGTACCGCACTGGTGGCTGGCAAATAAAAGGGGAAGTAGTGATGAGAAAATGGGCTGAGCTATGGACATTTGGTTGCCCAGAGGGCATCGCCATTTTGAATGTTTATAAGCGGTTTGACCATTTTGGATATTTAAAGTGACAGCATTCTCTCAGAGTTCAGGGATCTAAGGATAGGCTCCACTTGCCAGGGACCACAAGGACATACTGGACACAGAGGACTAGAAAGGTACTATATTCCCCCTGCTACTCTTATACACCACACCCTCTTTGTGAACAGAAGTGTGGCCATCTCTCACTCCCACCCAACTTCTGAGGCAGCAGGAATTTCATGCCAGTCTATGTGCTCTGATGGAGCCTGAGTGCCCTGCCCAGACCTGTCCAGGTATTTTCTCCTTTTTCTTTAGTTTGTTTTTGCCTGTTTTAATTTTTTCTTCTTTTTTTGCCTTTTTATTATTATTCTATACTCTTCCCTTCCCAGGATCTAGTTTTCAGCTTTTCTCTCTTCCTTGTTCCTGGTTCCCATTTTTTTTTCACTCTTGTGGTTCTCCCCATTATTTTCTTTTTCTTTTTACACTTACTCCATTTTTTTCTTCATTATTTTCTCTTATTACCCCCTCCACAGATATTGTGGGTTTTGTTTTGTTGTTGTTGTTATTATGGTTATATCTGCTTGTTCAATTGATTCTTTAATCATTATATAATATCCTTCCCTGTCTCATATGGTGGTTTTTGTCTTAAAGTCAATTTGATCAGAAATTATTATTGCCACTCTTGCTCTTTTTTGGTTGCTATTTGCTTGATTTACCTTTTTCCAACCTTTGATTTTCAGTTTGTTCAGAATTAGAACAGCAAGAAAACCCTACAGTCACCAGAAGAAAGGAAATAATAAAGATTCGAGGAGAAATCAATGAAACAGAAAATAGAAAGACAAGAGAAAAATATCAACAAGACCAGAGGTTCATTTTCCAAAAAGATTAATAAAATTGACAAACTACTGGCAAATTTAACAAAGGAAAAGAGGGAGAGAATATGAATAACATGAATAAGAAACTAAATGAGTGACATCAAAAAGAAACAACTGAAATAAAAAGGATAATATCAGGATACTGTGAAGAACTGTACTCCAACAAATTTGAAAATCTGGAATAAATGGACAGATTTCTGAAAACACACAATTTACCTAAACTAACACAGACTGAGGTGGAAACATTGAAGAGATCCACAGCAAAAGAAGAAATAGAACAAGTAATAAAAAAATTACCAACAAAAAAGTCCTGGTCCAGACAGTTTCACCAGAGAATTCTACCAAATATTCAGAAAAGAACTGACATCAATCCTACTCAGACTATCCCAAAACATATGAAAGTACGGAATCCCCCCAAATTCATTTTATGAAGTAAGCATAACCTTGATACCAAAAGCAGGAAAAGATGTCACTCAAAAGGAAAACTTCAGACCAATATCCCTCATGAATATAGATGTAAAAATCATCAACAAAATCCTAGCCAATAGACTCCAACAACATATCAAGAAAATCATTCATTATGACCAAGTGGAGTTCATTTCAGGTATGCAAGGATGGTTCAACATTAGAAAAGCAATCAATGTCATCCACTACTTATGAAAAGAGAAGAAGCACATGATCATATCAATTGATGCAGAAAAAGCATTTGATAATATGTAACACCCATTCTTGATCAAAACTCTCAGCAAAATAGTAATAAAGGGCATTATTCAACATAATAAAGAGCATCTATTCCACTCCTCGGAAGGAAGGTTGGGCAATCTACTTTTGGTTGCTATGAGTCAGGTCTGACTCCATGGTGCATAACAACAACAACAACATGCAAAACAGTCAACATTATACTCAATGGAGAAAGACTGAAACCATTTCTCTTACGAACAAGAACCAGACAAAGATGGCCTCTATCACTACTTCTATTCAACATTGTACTGGAAGTCCTAG
>NW_006921658.1:6094305-6100849 GCF_000298275.1 Orycteropus afer afer
TCAGTTTTCATACAGCAGTTAACATACACTTTGTCTCATGGCATTGACCACAATTTACCACAATGCAACAGCTCCCCTCCCAATTCTTTCCTATAGTTACCTCTTCCCTGTGTCCTTCCTTCCATGCATTCTTACCCCCTGAGCTATGTCCCTGTTCATACACAACCCTTCTATTCTCCCATGATTATTCTCTTGAAGGAGAATGTTTTGTGTAGTATGTTATGCCAATTGAGCTTGATGTCTCCCGTGACTATGGTCCCAAGCAAACAGGTCCAACTACTCGCTCCCTCTGGGAAGCTTGATGTGCCCAAGAAGTGACTACAAATTTGTCCCTTGTCAGCTCTACTATACAGCTGGTACAGCTGGGAATTCTTACAGAACATAGCAAGACACTTGTAGAAACATTGACTGCCAACCCTATACATAGTCTTGGGACACTGCCCCCTGCATAGACATACCTAATAGTTCAGCCTGTCCACCTATCTATCCATCCATAGTATACCTAGAAATTCTTAAAGAACATACAAATACACTTGTAGAAACATTGACTGCCAACCCTGTATGTGGTCATGGGCACACTTCCTCCTGCATAGACATACCTAATCGTTCAGCCTATCCACCCTTCTATCTACCCATAGATAATGTTTGTCTTCACTGACAATGCTGTACTGTATGTGCAAAGGGTTTATCTTTGTTGTCTGTACCTCACATGCACCTCTGTATCTTCCTCTTCCTCAATGCCACCATATTGACCACTCACATTTGGTACATTGCCCTTCTCTTTACCCAAATCAATACTTGTGTTTACCTACCTAGCAATATTCCCTCCCCTCCATTGCCATCACTGGTAACCAGCAACAACAACAAAAATTTCCTTCCATATTTAAATCTTTCCTTGACTTTTTACAATAAAAGACTAATACAGTATTTTCCTTCTGTGATTGTCTTATTTCACTCAGCACAATGTCCTCCAAGTTCATCCAGGTTACATGGTGCAGATTCTACATTATTATTTAGGGTTGCATAGTATTCTATTGTGCATATGTCCCATAATTTGGTTATCCATTCTTCTGTTGATGGTCACCTAGGTTGTTTCAATTTTTTGGCTGTTGTAAATAGTGCTGCAATGAACATGGGTGTGCATATATCTGTTCTTGTCCTGGCTCTCACTTCTTTAGGATATATATCTAGTAATGGAATGGCTGGGTCAAATGGTATATCTAATTCCAACTTTTTAAGGAATCACCATACTGCTTCCCACAGTGTTTTAACATTTGACTGTCCCATCAGCAATATATGACTGTCCCAATCTCTCCACATCCTCGCCAGCATTTTTTATTGTTTGTCTTGTTGAACTTTGCTACTAGTCTTGGGGCAAGGTGGTATCTCATTGTTGTTTTGATTTGCATCTCTTTAATGGCTTATAATCATGTCTTCTGTCCATTTTTAATTGGATTGTTTGTCTTTTTATTATTGAGGTGTTGGAATTTTCTATACATTTTAGAGATAAATCCCTTGTCAGATATGTCATTGCCAAATATTTTTTTCCCACTCTGTAGCCTCTCTTTTGACTCTTTAGCGAAGTCTTGGGAAGCACATAAAAATTTAATTTTTAGAAGGTCTCATTCATCTAGTTTCTCTTCTGCTATTTGTGCATTTGGGTTATGTCTGATAGTCTATTTGTGTCATATATTAGGGCCCCTAAATTTTCCCCCATTTTTTCCTTGAGGAACTTTACAGTTTTCAGTTTCACATTTAAGTCGTTGATCCATCTGGACTTAGGTTTTTGTGTATGGTGTGAGGTATAGATCTTGTTTCATTTTTCTGCAAGTGGATATCCAGTTCTGCCAGCACCATTTATTAAACAGACAATCTCTTCCCCATTTAATGGATTTGGACCCTTTGTCAAAGATCAGCTGACCATAGGTTGATGGATCTACTTTGGGTTCTCAATTCTAATCCGTTGGTCTATGTGTCTCTGCCAATACCAGGCAGTTTTGACTACAGTGGCTGTAGAGTAGTTTCTGAAATCCAGCAGTGTGAGACCTCCTACTTTGTTCTTCTTCTTCAATAGTGCTTTGCTTATCTGAGGTCTATTTCCTTTCCATGTAAAGTTAGTGACTGGTTTTTCCATATCTTTAAAGAACGTTTATAGGATCTGGAGTGGGATTCCATTGAATATGTAGATCGTTTGGGGTAGAATTGGCATTTTCACAGTGTTCAATCTTCCCATCCACGCACATGATATATCCTTCCATTTATGTAGATCTCTTATGGTTTCTTGAAGTAGTTTTTTGTATTTTTCTTTGTAAAAATCTTTTGTGTCCCTGGTAAGATTTGTTCCCTATTATTTAATTTTTTTGGTAGTTATTATAAATGATATTGATTTCCTTATTTCTTTTTCAGCAATCTCTTTGCTGGTGTAGAGGAATCCAACTGATTTTTGGATGTTGATCTTGTATCCTGCCACTATGCTAAATTTCTCAATTAGTTCCATTTTTGTTGTTGTTGTTGTTGTTTTAACTGAGTCTCCTGGGTTTTCTATGTATACGATCATATTATCAGCAAAAAGGGATAGTTTTACTTTTTCCTAACCAATTTGGATCCCTTTGATTTCTATTTCTTGCCTTATTGCCCTGGCTAGGACTTCCAATACAATATTGAATAGAATTGGTGATAGAGAGCATCTTTGCCTGGTCCCTTTTGCAGGGGAATGGTTTCTGTCTCTCTCCATTAAGAATAATGTTGGCTGTTGCTTTTGCTTATATGTCCTTTATTATGCTGAAGAATGTCCCTTCTATTCCTATTTTGCTGAGAGTTTTGATCAGGAATGAGTGTTGGATTTTACTAAATGCTTTTTCTGCATCAATTGATATAAGCATGTGGTTCCTTTCCTTTGTTTTATCCATGTGGTGGATGATGCTCATAGTTTTTCTAATGTTGAAACATCCTTGCATACCTGAACCCCACTTGATCATAATGTTTTTTTTTTTTTTGACATTTTATTTGAGTTAAGATTTTGTTGAAGATTTTTGCATATAATTAATAATATAATAATAAGATTTTTGCATATAATAATGAAGGATATTGGTCTGAAGCTTTCCTTGGGAGTGATATCTTTGCCTGGTTTTGGTATCAAGGTTATATTTGCTTCATAAAATGAATTTAGGAGGAATTCATCCTTTTCTATGCTCTGGAATAGTTTGAGTAGGATTGGTGTCAGTTCTCTGAACACTTGTAGAATTCTCTGGTGAAACAGTCTGGGCCAGAACTTTTTTTGTTGGTGGTAATTTTTTGATGACCTATGCAATTTCTTCTTTTGTTATTGGTCTGTTCAACTTTCCACCTCAGTCTGTGTTAGTTTAGGTAAGTAATGTGTTTCTAGAAATCTGTCTATTTCTTCCAGATTTTCAAATTTGTTAGAGTACAGTTCTTCATGTTGTTGTTGTTTGCCGTCGAGTCAGCCCTGACTCACAGTTCTTCATAGTATCCTGATATTATCCTTTTTATTTCAATTGATTCTGTTGTGATGTCACCCATTTTGTTTCTTATTCATGTTATTTGTATTCTCTCCCTCTTTTCCTTTGTTAAATATGCCAGTGGTTTGTCAATTTTATTAATCTTTTCAAAAAACCAACTTCTGATCTTGTTGAATTTTGTATTGTTTTTCTATTTTCTGTTTCATTGGTTTCTGCTCAAATTTTATTATTTCCTTTCTTCTGTTGACTCTAGGCTTTTGCTGTTCTTTTCCTAACTGTTGGGGATGTTGGTTTAAGGTGTTGATTTGGGCTCTTTCTTCTTTTTTGATGTGAGCATTTATTGCTATATATCGGTCTCTGATCACTGCTTTTGCTGTGTCCCAATGATTTTGCTAAGTTGTGTTTTCATTCTCATTTCATTCAAGAAATTTAATTTCATTCTTTATTTCTTCTATTGCCCAGTCATTCTTAAGAAGGGTATTGTTCAGTTGTCATATGTTTGCTCCTATTCTGTTGATCTTCCTATTGTTCATTTCTGATTTTATAGCATTGTGATCTGAGAAGATGCTTTGCAGCATTTTAATGTTTTCAAATTTATTAAGGCTTGCTTTATGGCCTAACTTATGGTCTACCATGGAGATTGTTCCATGTGCACTGGAAAAGAATGTATATTGTGCTGTTGTTGGATGATGTGTTCCGTAGATGTCTATAAGGTCAAGTTGGTGGATTGTATTGTTTAATTAGTTCTTCTGCATCTTTGTTGAGTTTCTTTTCAATTGTTCTATCTTTCATTGTAAGTGATGTTTTAAAGTCTCCTACTATGACTGTGGACGGCTGGCAGTTCAAACCCACCAGCCACTGCCCGGAAAGAAGGTTGGGTAATCCTACTTCCATAGTGATACTGCCTTGGAAACCCAAGGAGGGGTCGCTATGAGTTGGGGCCGACTCGACGGCACATAACAACAACAACAACAACAACAACTATGACTGTGGAGTCATCTATTTGTCTTTTCAATTCTGTTAATGTCTGATGTATGTATTTTGGTTTCTTTTATTAGGTCCATAGATATTTACTATAGTTATATCTTCTTGTTTGATTGATCCTCTAATCATTATATAATGTCCTTCCTTCTCTTGTATGGTGGTTTTTGTCTTAAATTCAATTTGATCAGAAATTAATATTGTCACTCCTGCTCTATTTTGGTTGCCATTTGCTTTATAATTCCTTTGCTCTTTCAATGTGCTACTGATTTCTGAAAATATAGCATTAATATTCAGATTTCTATCTGTACATTCTGTATCATTTCTAATTTTTCATTTATTTTGTTCTTGTATTTTCTTGGGAAATTGTTCTAGGGTTTTGTCTGTGTTTGCTTGAAATCCAAGCTCAGTCTTTTTCCAACATTTGATTTTTAGTCTGTTTTTGTCTTTGTCTCTAAGGTGTGTCTCTTGTGGACAGCATATTGCTAAGTTATGCTTTTTATGCAGTCTGCAAGTCTCTATCTCCTGAGTGGTACATTTAATCCATTGACATTCAGTGTAATTTTCAACAAATATTAATTGGTTGCTGTCATTTTGTTATGTGTTTTTTCATCGTGTTTCTGGTTTCTTTGTTCCATATAATTTTCTGTGCTAAGCTCATTTTGTTTGTGAATTGTGTTATCATTTCCTTCATTGCTGTTTTTTCAGTGTTTGCTAAATATTTGTGTTTGTTCCCTTTGTTATTGTGATGTGAAAGTTTATCATTTTTCTTTGAGATTATCCTGTAATTTATAGTTTTCTCCCCAAAGTTTAGAATTGTCCATTCTATCTTTAACCTCTCTACATTTCCTCACCATTTAGAAGTTCTGTAATTGCACAATTTTCTCCCTCTTTTTGGTTTGTAGTTGTCCTCATTTGCCAATTGATGTCTATGATTCCCTGTTTACAATCTTGTATGCTTATTTTATTTTTGATACTTCCACAGCTGTGTTGGTTTCTGGGTTATGTTATCTTATGTATTAATGGTTGGTTGTTGTTTGCTATTATTGTTTCTCTTTTAAAAGGTCTACTTTTAGTATCTGTTGTAATGTTGGTCTGGTTTTATCCAATTCCCTTAATTTCTGCTTGTGTGGAAATCTAATTTCACCTTCATATCTGATGGACAGTTTCACTGGGTTTTTAATTCTTGGTTGAATTGTTTTCTCTTTCAGGGTTTTATATATACGATACCATTGCCTTCTTACCTGCATGGTTTCTCCTGAGAAATCCAAGCTCAGTCTTATTGGTTGACCTTTGTAGGTAACTTTTTGTTTTTCCTATATTGCTTTCAGGACTCTTTCTTTGTCTTTGGTTTTGGTGAGTTTGATGATGATAGGTTATAGTGATTTTCTTTTAGGGGGTATCCCATTTTGGGTTCTTTGAACTTCCTAAATAAATATATTTTCATCTTTCATCATATCAGGGAAGTTCTCTTCCAACAAATATTGGAAAATTTTCCCAGTGGTTTTATTTTTCTCATCCTGTTCTGAAATTCTAATTACACTTAGGTTATTCCTTCTGATGGTACCCCATATGAATCATAGGCTTCCTTCATTTTGTTTTGATCTTTTTTCTGATTGATCCCTTCCCAGAGAAATATTCTGTTATTTGTCTTAATCTCATTTATTATGTCTTCCATTGATTCAATTCTATTCCTTTGCTCTTTCATTGTGTTACTGATTTCTGAAAATACGGTATTAATATTCCAGATTTCTATCTGTACATTCTCTATCATTTCTAATTTTTCATTTATTTTGTCATTTTGTTCTTATATTTTCTTTGGAAATTGTTCTAGGGTTTTGCCTGTGTTTTCCTTAATTTTGTCAGTGTTTTCTCTGATCTGTCTCTCAATCCACTGAAGGTACCTAAATATAATTCTTTTGAATTCCTTATCAGGGAGTTCCAATGCTGCTTCTTTCTCAGGGATGTGTTCTGGGTCTGTATCCTGCTCCCTTGTTTCTGCTGCTTTATCTTGCTTCTTTGTGTGGATTGTGATGGTCTCTTGTCTCTGAGACATTGTGTCTTTGTTGTATTTATGTTTAACT
>NW_006921658.1:6101124-6108894 GCF_000298275.1 Orycteropus afer afer
ACAAAAGCAGCAATTGAGAAACCATCAAAAAAGTAAAAGCAAGAGGACAAAAAACACACCACAGAAACACAGAGGAATAATCACCAAAAACAGAAAAAAGAAAGAAACACAAAAAAGAGGAAAAGCAATAAATCAGAGAAAATATTTAAAGAAATACTTTTAAAAGCCAAAAGAAATATGAATACAAAAAAGGGGAAACAAACCTCACAATATCTGGGGAGGTAAAAAAAAAGAGAAAAAAGGGGAGAGTAGGAGAATAATGAAGGAAAAATGCACAAGGAAAAAGAAGGAATGGGGGGAACACAAGAAATTAAAAATGGGAACCAGGAAAAGGAAAGAGAGAAAAAGCTGAAAACTATAACCTGGGAATTATAGAATAAAGAACAGCAATAAAAAAAAATGAAAAAAAGGAAAAATAACAGTAATAATAATTATAAAATAGACAAGATCAAACAAACTGAAAAAAAAATCTGGGCAGGGCAGGGCACCCGGGCTCGTCAGGAGCAAGTAAACTAGGATTGAATTCCTGCTGCTCCAGAAGGTAGGTGGGAGTGAGGGGTGGTTGCACTTCCATTCACCAAGAGGGTGTGGGGTATAATAGTAACAAGGGGAATATCGCATGTTTCCAGTCCTCAGGGTCTGGAATGTCTTTGGGGTTCCTGGCAAGTGGAGTCTATTCTTAGGCCCCTGGAATCTGAGAGAACACTGTGGCTTTACATATCCACAATGGTAAAACTGCTTGTAAACATTCAAAATGGCTGTACCCTATTGACAGCCCAAAGTCCAGCCCATCTAGATCTTTACTGCTTCCTTTTATTCAGGGCAATAGGGCAATCCTCCGTACAGCCCCTGGCTAGCTGGAGTGATTTTTAGATGAATTCTTAGGTCCTAACACAACTTGGCAATATCCAAGCTGTCCGTGCCATCAGGATTGCTAACAGTCTGCAGCTCCGTATGTCCCCATTTTCAGTGTTTTCATGCAAGTTCTTCTTCTATTAGTTCCACTTCTGTATCCTTCCTTTCAAAACTCAGGGCTCCAGGATTATGTTCTGTATCTGTGTTAATTGGTTCCTCTTTTCTTTGTTGAAGAGGGTCTGTGTAGTTTGTCTGCCTATTCTGCCATCTTACCAGAACCTCTATCTTTCATTTTTCCAAGACTGATTATAATCTATTTCTAGCTCCATCAATAGCAACCTGTTATAGTAAAATTGTCTAATTAAATCAAATAAAATTATTCCTCCTTCTTATTTGCCTCGTTCAGATATCAAAGTGAGTCTTCTTTACCACTGTAAGTTTTCTTTAAGTAAAAAAAAAGTGAAAAATATCATCTGAGATATCTAGAATAGTAAATGAGCACACATCAAAGTTTACTAGTGGTTGAGGGAAGGAGGGGCAAAGAAAAGGGCATTGATTGGAGGCACTAAGCTTTTGTTTAAGGTGACAGAAGAACTTATAAACAGTTGTGATGGTTGCACAATATAATGAGCAAAATGTCACTGAATATTGAAATGGGCAGAAAAAATATTACTTTAGAATTATTTAAAAATCACACACATATATAATATCCAAGTAAGAAGAGAAAGTTAGGTTGTCTCTATGTCTGTCAATTTGGGTAAGAACAAAGTACTGGATCTTTGCATAGGCAAGGCCATCATTCAAATAGACTCATTCAAGTTTGTCCAAGAAGCTAAAAAACAAACAAAACCCTGTATCAATTAGAATTCCTGGGTGCAAGTAACAGGAGCTCTGGTGGTGTAGTGCCTAAGGCATTTGATTTCTGAGCAGAAAGCTGGCAGTTCAAATTCACCAGCCACTCCTCAGAAGAAAGATTTGACAATCTACTTCCATAGGGATACTGCCTCAGAAACCCAAGGAGGTGTTGCTATGAGTGGGTGCAAGTAATAGAAAGCCCAACCCGAATTTAGCTTAAATAAAAAGGATATGTATTGGCTCCTGTAACGAAAATGTCTATGGTAAGACTGGTTTGGGGCATGGCTGGAATCAGGGCTTAAGTAATGTCATCAAGATGAAATTTTTCTGTATTATTCAGCTCTGCTTTATTCCTGTTCCTTTCATGCTCTCAGATTTCATTCCAGCCGGGGGGGGGGTTCCATAAGCATCTGTAAAATTCTTTCATTTCTTATTGTCTCACATTGGGTCATGGGTTTAATCATCATGGCCAGGGAAAGGAGATGCTCTAAGTCAAGTCTGAAATTATAAGCCACACATCTAGAATCAGTAGTGGAGTCGATTCTAACTGGGTACGCAAAAAACGGGGAGGAAGAGATCCCAAAATAAACATTGAAGCTGTATCAGAGGTGGGGTAAATAGATACAGAATGCCAAAAATAACAAATATCCACTTCAAAGGTCCAAGTGACTTTCCCAGAAATCAGTCAATTAACTTGAGGGTAGTATTTCCTAACTTATGCAAGACTTCTGTCAATTCAACAAATATTAACAAAGGAAGAAGCCATCTGAATTCTCATACAGTGCTGCATTTATCAGTAAAATGAATACAGCTAAAGCTTGTTATTTTGCACACATCACATCAACTAAATCTATGCAGAAGTTACTGTTGTTGTTGTTGTTGTTGTTGTTATGTGCTGGAGAGTTGGCCCCGACTCATAGTGGCCCCTCCTTGGGTTTCCAAGGCAGTATCACTACAGAAGTAGATTGCCCAAACTTTCTCCTGAGTGGCTGGTGGGTTTGAACTGCCAGGCTTCTGGTTAGCAGTCAAGTGCCTTAGGCACTACACTACCAGAGCTCCTAGAAGGTACTTAATAACTGAAAAGAATGGCTTTAATATATTGAGATTGAATAGCCAAAGTGACTCAGGAAAGAAGAGGAATATAGGCAATAGTCAAAAGAAAACAAGCTTAAGTAAAAATAAGACATTTTTTCACAGTGACTTTATTTCTGTCCCTAAACTGTCAAGATTATCCAAATATTATATCCAATAAAGAGAAACTGAAATTTTATTTTTTAACAGAAAACAGAAAGCAAATTTTTAAAATATTTCATTTGAAGACCTAAATTACTCAATGTGTCTATCTTCCCTCAGGTCATTAAATCATGTCAGAGAATGGTAGAAATGATATTTCTGTGTCCATCCTCTCTACAAAAAAAAACAAGTTCTGACAAATTGCTGAGTGTAGGGCTTCCAGTTAGATTCTAATTTTTCATGTTATGAAACAGAGTCCTTATTACTATTCATTTACTAAGCCATATTTAGGGCCTAGGATTCAGAGCATAATCAAAACAAAATAGGTATGAAATGGGTTTTTGGTTAAGGATTAACTACTTTTTTTTACTAGCAGATTGTTTGACATTGTCCTTAGTAGTATGTAGTTTTTCACTTGAAGAAAAATCTAGTCAGTTTCTAGACTGAGTTTCAACCTTTGGATTTGTCCATCTTACTTTTTCATTTTTATTTTATTTTTCAGTCAGAGAAGGAAGCTAGCTATGAGCCTAAGAAATATAGCCAATTAACATTTCTTTAAACTATAAGTCTGGTCTGTGTTGCATATGAACATATAACATTGAAAATAAAATTCCCTTTCTTCTCTTTTCTCTGTGTTGGGGATAAGTCTCCCTTTACATATCTTGTTCACATCCCAACCTCTTTTCATCTGTCAGAGTAAATTAAAAGAAGAGAGAAAAGACCAGACCAAACAAAACAACACTTTGGACTCCTCTTAATATGAATTGAGTTACGTTATCAAGTTCCCTACAGTACACACCAAAGAACCAGCTGAAAGTAGTTAGGAAGTGTCAGCAAATTTAAATGTGTTACTAATTATTTCTGTACCTCATCAACAACTCAGCACTTTTATTCTTGGTAACCATGACTCACCCCCTTCATCCATTCATCACCTCCCTTAACTTTTTCTGTTAGGGATATATGCATGGCTTCATGAGAAAAGGGACAAAAAAAAAAAAGGTGCTAGGTCACAGATGTTGTTCAGAATCTTGGCTCCCAATCCCTTCTCCCATAGGCATACCCTGCCTGTTCTTATTCTTTAATTTCAGTAGAACACATAGAACATGCGTGCATGGTCACTAAAAATCTAAGTTCAATTCTGACAAGACTCTTTCATGTACTTTACAAGAAACCTCTAAAACACTAAACAAATACCAGTGACAGATATACATTCCATGTAAGAACTATATTCCTACAAGCCTAATGTCTAAACCATAAGTTGTATTCAATATATATTTGTTAAATAAAAGAGTGGATATTATCAAACATACAAATCAAATATAATAAGGAATTATTTTTACTATCTGTAATGCCGATTCCTCTCTGTTGTTGTTATGTGCCGTTGAGTTGGACCAGACTCATAGCGACCCCTCCTTGGGATTCTGAGGCAGTATCACTACGAAAGTAGATTGCCCCATCTTCCTTCCCAGGAGTGGCTGGTGTGTTCAAACCGCAGTCAAGTGCCTTAGGCACTATGCTACCAGAGCTTCCTCTCTAGCAAGGAATAATCATGTTACTAGAAAGTCACTGCTCAGTTGAGCACTTTGATAAACATCTAAATGTAAATTTGAAAGTATAAGCCAAGAGGCATCCAATTTTTCTCCAAAACAGAGGAGAGGTTCCTGGAGTGGAAGAGAGGTGCCCTGGAGAGAGGTGCTCAGTAAAGAGGGGTAGAGAAACCCTGAATGGCAGTAGAGCCATTAAGGGACTTAGAGAGCAAGAATCACTAATATGTAGTTTCATAACTGTTTGCTTTAGGAAGTGCAGTGTAAATCGTCTTCTTCCTCCTCTCTATGAAATCTTCAGTAAATTCTAATAGCTTATTATTGAGGGTATTCTTTTGAAGGGCTGGAAAAGATCTGTAGTTTTTTACCTTACTAGACTTCTTCATGGGCAAAAAGATGCCTCACAAGGAATCAAGATAAGGATGCCGTTTATCACATTCTTATTCAATATTATATTGAAAGTCCTAGCCAGAGCAATAAGACCAGAAAGGGAAATAAAAGGCATCCAAATTGGTAAGGAAGAAATAAAACTACCTCTATTTGCATAAGAAGAGAGAATGATCAGACTTCCTCTCACCTACTTTGGCCATGTCTTTAGAAGGAACCATTCCCTGGAGATGGATATCATGCTTGGTAGAGTGGAGGGTCGGAGAAAAAGGGAAAGACCATCAACAAGATGGATTGACATAGTGGCTGCAATGATGGGCTTGGGTATAGCAAGGATTGTGAGGCTGCCACAGGACCAGGCAGTATTTCGTTCTGTTGTACATAGGGGTCGCTATGAGTTGAAACTGACTTAACAGCACCTAACAACAATAACATTTGCAAATGTGATCCTATACAGCGAAAATCCCAGAGAATCTGCAAGAAAGCTGCTGGAACTAATAGAGAATTCAGCAAAGTGGCAGGGTACTAGATTAGCATACAAAATTCAGTCAGATTCCTCTACACTGACAAAGAGAACTCTGAAAGGAAATCAGGAAAACAAAACCATTTACAATAGCCACAAAAAAGATGAAATGCTTAGTAATAAACCTAACCATTGTTGTAAAATACTCACACACAAAAACCTTCAAAACAAAGCTGCAAGAAACTAAGAGACCTACATAAATGGAAGAATATACCATGCTTATAGATAGGAAGACTTAACATTGTAAAAATGTCAATACTACCCAAAGCAAGATATAGATATAATGCAATCTCAATTCTGATTCCATCAACATTCTTTAAAGAGTTGGAAAAACTAATCACCAATATTTTATGGAAAGCAAAGAGAACCTGGATAAAGTACTACTGAAGAAGAAAAAGTAGGAGGCCTCACACTTCCACATATCAAAACCTACTATACAGCCATGGTATCAAAACAGATTGGTACTGGTACTATGACAGACACATAGATCCATGGAGCAGAATAGAGAACTGTGGTAGTTAAGGTTATGTGTCAAATTGGCTGGACCTAGTTTTGAGTGGCAAGGAAGCTGGATGTAGTTATTCCCTATGGTGAGACTGGTAATCAACACCATAGTGGAATCTACTAGAGCAGTTGAGTAGCTGCCTTAGGGATGTGGTCTGCTTCTAGCATATAAGAAGTTTTGAGAAAGGTCTCTGCAGTTTTTTGGCATGTTTGGACCCTGCATGTAGCTGAGTTTTCATTTAGCAGCCCACCACGTTTCCTGCTGATCTAGGGACTGTCTCTGGACTTCAATTAGTGTTCTGCCATGTTGTTTGCTAATATTGAGACTGTGTCATTTTATTTGTCAACCTTGGGCTTGTTAGCCTCAGCAGCCAGCTGCTGTCTGAGTTAAGAGACACCACTAGTTCCAGAGGGCCAGGAGCAAAAGTCAGAACTGAAGTCCAAGGTCAAGGGGTTATTGCCCAGCCCTAGAGCTAGGCAATTTGAACTCAGACTTCCACCCATTTTTAACTTATCTTCAGCAAAATTTTACTTGTGTGTGATATTAATGATATTGTTCAATAATTTTCTCATTCTGTTGGATCACGTTTCTTTGGAACGGGCACATTAGCAATTAGAGAGTTACAGACAAAGCAATAATGATATATCATTTGACCCTGTCAATAATAGAAATGATACCAAAAAAAAAAAAAATTGCTGGCAAGGGTGTGGGAAGATTGGCGCTCTCATGTACTGGAGATTGGATTGTAAAATAGTACAACCACTGTGGAAAACTAGATAATACTTATTTAAAAAAATAAAAATAGACATAACATATAATCCATCAATCCCACTACTAAATATATGTCCTAGAGAAATGAGAGCTGTGACATGAACAGATATATGCACATCCATGTTTGTCACAATATTTTTCATAATAGCAAAAAAATGGAAACAACCTAAATGTGAATGGATAAACCAACTATGACACATACACACAATAGAATACTACACAACACTAAAAGATAATGATGAAATCACACAACTCACAACATGGATAAACCTGGAGGACATTAGGCTGAATGAAATAAGTGAATCATAAACAGACAAATATTGTATGAGAGCACTATTATAAAAAGCCAAGGAAAGATTTATGTACAGGAAGGAATATTCTTTGAATGTTAATAGGGATGGGAGAGGGAGAGAGGGAAAATCACTAGATAGTAGACATGTATTGACTTGGGTGAAGGGAAAGACAATAAGGAGGAGGTCAGTACAACATGACCAAGGCAAAAGAAGACACGAGTAAAAGACAACAACAGTAAATGTTATAACGTACACAATCCTGCAATAACAGTTATAAGAAACAATAATTTACAAGTGGATGTGTAGGTAGATATATAGGCTCACCAGGTATGGGATGGCATTTGGAAGGACACCACAAGCATATATAGGTTTTTTTTGGTTGTTGTTGTTAGGTGCCATTGAGTCATTTCTGACTCATGGCAACTCCATGCACAGCAGAACAAAACACTGCCCGATCCCACGCCAGCCCCATGATCCCTGCTATACTTGAGCCCATCATCGCAGCCACTATGTCAATCCACCTCATTGAAGGCCTGCCCCTCTTTTGTTGACCCTCCACCCTACCAAGCATGACATCCTTCTCCAGAGAATGGTCCCTTCTGTCAACATGACCAAAATAGGTGAGACGAAGTCTAGCCATTCTCGCTTCCAAGGAGCATCTCAGGTGGACTTCCTCCAGGACAGATCTGTTAGTTCTTTTAGCAGTTCATGGTACTTTCAGCATTCTTCGCCAGCACCACAACTCAAAAGCATCAACTCTTCTTCGGTCTTCCTTATTCATTGTCCAGCTCTCACATGCATACG
>NW_006921658.1:6130304-6138706 GCF_000298275.1 Orycteropus afer afer
CTAATTAAAAAAAAAGATTGGCGATTTGAACCCACCCAGAGGTGCCTTGAAAGAAAGGCTTAGCAACCTACTGTCAAAAAGTAGCAGCCTTGGAAACCCTGTGGAGCAGAGTTTTACTTTGACACACTTGGGGTCATCATGAACCAAAATCAATGGTTTGTTGTCTTTTCTAATATCCGTTAAGGTCATATTATGTGACAATCATGGTGCTAAGAATATAACAAGCATTATCTCATTTATACATATTTATCTATAATGTGTGCATATATTTATTTATAATATTCAGAAGGTAAGCAATATTATGCCTAGAGCAGTATAATTACTGCTTAAATATTTTTCAGTGACTGAATTAATATGAATAGCTAGGATTTTTTGAACCCTTACTATGGGCTACATACACACTATTCTACACTTTCTTTATAGTAACTCACTGAATCATAAAAAAAAAAAAAAAGCCTTGTGAGGTAAAAATATTGTTACTCCCATTTTATAGAAGATGAAACTGAGACACAGAAAAGTTAAAAACTTGCCTACAGTCATATAGCTAGTTTAAACATAGGCAGCCTGACTCCAGATTCCATATTCATAGCCACACACTCTCTAAACAAATGATCTAAGGAAAACAAGTTAAGAGATGTCAAATAACTTGGCTACGTCCACCCGTCAAGTAAGAGCAGACATGAAACTCAAACTCAGATCTGTTTGTCTTCGAAACCCATATTCCTAAGTGTTATATGCAAAAAGACCAAAAGCATTACTGAACACATAACTAAGTGGGTTCTGAAGAATAGACTTCAAAATCATCTTTAAGTCTCGCACAAATTTTGTGGTCTCTAGATGAACTTGGCCAGCTAGAAGACGTGCCAATCAAGCAGCCAGAAGAAAAGAGAGCCAGAAGTGCCAGTAAAAGAGGTAAAAGACAACCATTGAATGGAGCTTTGTTTTTGATGAAACATGGCATTATGGCACCAGCTCAGGGCTATGGGCGTGCACCCAGTGCAGTCAGTCACACAGGACCTTGTGCTCAAAACAGTCCCATGCTTTAGGTTTAATACCTTTTAGGAATCATTTTGAAGCACTTTTAATAATTTTATCTTTGAATTTGTAGTTTGTAAGTAAAATCTGATGAGACAATGGAGTATGCATCTGGAGCTTAGAGCCTTGCTCATGCTCAAATCTGCCTCCTACCATCTCTTCATCTTCCTACAAACCTGTGATGTATTATTGGCTACCCATTTACAAGGCTCTGTCCAGATTTCTCCTCCCCAATCTCATTCCATGACCACTACCACTATCTGAATAGGATAGCAACTAGTTACTTGGGCAAGTGATAGTCCCCATTCTGCCCTGGCATTGAAGCTCCAGCAAGGCCTGGATGCAGGCATAGGGAAAGTCAGTGTTGGGCACATTCCCCATGGCATCTTAGAGCAGATCAAGGTGGTGGCTATCCTTGCTTTGTGTTGGTAGCACAATAACACATTCAGGGAACAATGTAACCAGGATCTCTCCTCCACTCTTGATCCAGATGTTTAGCATGTTCCAGAATAAAACTTGTAATTCCTGGGTGGGTTATCTGTCCAGCATAGATTGGGACATGGGACTATGGCAATGAGAGAGTGACTTCCCTGCCCCCTCAAGACCTTCATTTTTATTTTGCTTTTGGCTCCTCAAATTATGTAGGTAGTCCTAAACCAGTTTGAGCTTACACCACATAGTTAGAAACTGAATTCCCAACATCAAGTGGCACATAGTTCAGCATTAAAATAGATATGAAAGTAGACAAATAATTTTATAATTGGAATTTCAAATAAAAGAGAACATCTAGAATTCCACTGTTGTACAATATCTATGTTTCCATGACAATGTTTGATCTTCCTAATTTATATGTTTGACTATTTTTACTCTTAAAGTCCTTTGGGAAGATCACTAGACTAGCAGTCAGAAAAAAATACTTCTAGTCCCACCAGTATCATTAACTGTGAGATTGAAGAGGTTTATTACTCCTCTGGCTTTCAGATTTCTTGATTATAAAATGAAGTAGGTAAACTATAATCTCTGAGTTACTTCCAGCTCCAGGGTCTACAATTTGGCTCCTACATGCCCCTTTTCAGAAGAGCAATCTCCTTGGGTGGTTTCAACAACTACCCACAGGTTTATGACTAGAAAATTATAGTAATAATTACTCACAGCTGTTGATATTTACCAAGATAGGTGCTTTCTACACATTATCTCAGTCATTCATAAAGTGTTCTATAAGAAAAGTTTGACTACTGTTCAGCTTCTTACTGGATAAAGGATTATTCATATATTTTTATTTTTTTTCCTTGAGTCAATTTTGGTAAATTAGATGTTTTCTAGGAACTTTTTTATATTATATTTCTATTTTTGCTATATTTTCTATGTTATGTTTTCAAAAAATAGTTCACAGCATCCTCTGATGTTTTTAATGTCTGCAGTACCTGTAGTGGTATACTCTTTTTCATTAGTGTTATTGACATTTTATGCTTTCTCTTTTCTTTTATTGATCAGTCTGCACAGAAGGTAGTGAATTTTATCATGTTGTTATTATGTGCCATTAAGTCGGACCTGACTCATGGTGACCCCTCCTTGGTTTTCCGAGGCAGTATCACTATGGAAGTAAATTACCCAACCTTCCTTCCAACGAGTATAGTGACCCATTTTGTGATTGTTTTTTTATTTCTTTATTTTCTTAACAAAGGTAAGAAAGTAGTTGGAAATAAGAAGATAATATCAGGGAGATAACAGTGGGAAGTGGGGAAAAATGCCAAAGAAAAAATGCTTTGACTAATAAGGAAAGCTGTTACATGGCTTTGGCATATGGTTTACATGGATCAATTTATCAGGAAAACACTATAAGAAGACCAGAGTAAAATCAGTAAGATCAGTCAAGAGTCTATTCTAATCCAAGCAAGTATAGAACAGTAAAGATGATGGGAAAAAAAGTACATTTTGAATGGATTTCAGAGACAGGACCAATAGAATTTCATGAAGAATTGGGTATGGGGTGGAAAAGCAAAGTTTATGATCTGAGCAACTGAAAGATGGAGTTGTCATCTATTAAAGTAGTTTGATTTTATTTGTTTGCTTATTTGTTTGAGAGTGGGGGGAGTGGATACAGGATACAGTGGATAAAGGAGTTCCATTTTGAACACACTAGTGTCCAACTGGAAATACTCAATACCCAAGTGGTTAGAGATTGAGCTGAAGATCAAAATTTGGGAATCTTTAACAGAAGAATGTTATTTAAAGCCTTAAGATTATTAAATATCACTGAGGGAATGATAGTAAGAAAAGAGCAGAAAACTAACACTGAGCTCTAGGACATTCTCCAAATCTAACATGTAGGAGATAGAAGGAGTAACCAGTGAAGTATACAGAGAAGGAGCAACCAGCAAGGTCATAGGAAAATCAAGAAAATGTTATTGTTGTTGTTAGGTGCCGGTGAGTCAGTTCAGACTCAAAGCGACCCTATGAAAACAAAACAAAACATTGCCTGGTTCTGCATGATCCTCACAACAATTTTTATGCTTGAGCCCATTGTTGCAGCCACTATATCAATCTATATTGTTAAAAGTCTTCCTAGTTTTCACTGATCCTTTAGTTTCCCAGATATTATGTCCTCTAGAGATTAGTCCCTCTTGACAGCATGTCCAAAGTAAGTGAGATGAAGTCTCACCATCCTCTCTTCTAAGGAGCATGCTGGTTGTACTTCTTGCAACACAGATTTGTTTTTTCCTCTGGAAGTCCATGGTATATTTGATATTCTTCACCAGTGCCATAACACAAATACATCAATTCTTCTTTGATCTTCCTTATTCAAAGGCATCAACTCTTCTTGGTCTTTCTTATCAACTCTCCAGCTTTCACATGCATATGAAGTGACTGAAAATACCATGGCTTGAGTCAGGCAGACCTTAGTTTTCAAAGTGACATATTTGCTCTTTAACATTTTAAAGAGGTCTTTTAGAACAGATTTGCCCAAGGCAGTACAATACATCCTTTGATTCCTTCACTGTTGCTTCCATGGGCATTGATTATGGATCCAAGTAAAATGAAATCCTAGACAACTTCAATCTTTTCTCCATTTATCATGATGTTGCTTATTGGTCCAGTTGTGAGGCTTGAAATTTTTCTTTAATTCTTTCAGTTTGAGAAATGCTGAGAATGTTCTCTTTTGCTCTTTGAACTCCAGGTCTTTGCATATGTTTTCTAGCCACCCTTTGAAATCTTCTGTTCAGCTCTTTTACTTCATCATTTCTTCCATTTGCTTTAGATACTGTACATTCAAGAGCAAGTTTCAGAATCTCTTCTGAAATGCATTTTAGTCTTTTCTTTATATCCTGGCTTTTTAATGACCTTTTGCTTTCTTCATATATGATGTCTTCAATGTCATTCCACAATATGTCTCATCTTCAGACATTAGTGATCAATGCAACAAATCTACTTTTCAGATGATCTCTAAATTCATATGGGTTATTCTCAAGGTCTTACTTTAGCTCTCTTGAACTTGTTTTAATTTTCTTCAGCTTCAGTTTGACCTTTCATAAGAGAAATTGATAATCTTTTCTGCAGTCAGGCCTGGTCTTGTTCTGACTGATGATACTGAGCTTCTCCATTTTCTCTTTCCACAGAAGTAGTAGATTTTATTCCTGTGTATTCCATCTGGTGAAGTCCATGAGTATAGTCACCATGTATGTTGTTGAAAATGGTGTTCCCAATAACTAAGTCATTAGTCTTTCAATATTCTTTCGTAACATTTCCTATGACATGTTTCTAGAGGCAGTAAATCTTTACGGAAGTAGATTGTGCAGTCTTCCTTCCACGGAGTGGCTGGTGAATTTGAACCTCCAGCCTTCTGGTTAGCAATCAAATGCCTTAGGCACTACACTACCAGAGCACCTCCTTCTTTGGATTCTTTTTTTTTTTTCTTTTCACCTAATTTTGCATTCCAATCTCTAGTAATTATCTGTGAATCTTGATCACACATTTGATTAATTCCAGACTGAACATGTTGGTAAAAGTCTTCAATTTCTTCATGTTTGGCATTAGTGTTGGTGGGTAAATTTGAATAATAGTCATACTAATTGGTCTTCCTTGTAAGTGTATGGATATTATCCTATCACAACAGCAATGTATTTCAGAGTAGATCTTGAAAAGTTCTTTTTGACAATGAATGTGACACCATTCCTTTTCAGTTTGTCATTCCCAATTCAAAATGGTCAATACCAGTCCATTTCAACTCACTAATTCCTGGGATATCAATATTCAAGTGTTCCATTTCATTTTGAACAACTTGGAAATTTCCTTGAATCATACTTCATACATTCCACATTCTGATTGTTAATGGATGTTTACAGCTGTTTCTTCTCATTTGAGCCATGCCCATCATCAAATGAAGTTCTCAGAAGCTTTACTCCATCTGTATCATCAAGGTCAACTCTAAAGAGGCATCTCTTCCTCAGTTGTGTTTTGAGTGTCTTTTAGCATGAGTGGTTCATCTTCTGGCACTATACCAATGTTCTCTGATATCCATAAGGTTTCACTGGCTAAATTTTTCAGAAGTAGATTACCAAGGCCTTCCTGCTACTCTGTCTCATTCTGGAAGCTCTGCTGAAACCTGACCATTATGGTTGACCCTCCTAATATTTGAAATACCAGTGACATGGCCTCCAGAATCACAACAACATGCAAGGCATCACAGTATCACAAACTGAGAGACAAGTGGTGGCAGGAAAATGTGGTGTTTTAGAAATCAAAGGAAAAAGTATATATTTGATAAGAGAATAATCAATTGTGTAAATATTACTGATGGGTCAAGGAAGATGAGGACTAAGAATGGACCTGTTGATTTAACAAATTGGAGGTAACTTTGCCTTCAATGAAGTTGAGTGAAAGCCTGATTAGAGTGAGTTAAAAGAGAGTGGAAGAAGAAAAATTGAGGACAGTGAGCATAGACAACTCTTTCAATGAGCTTTGTTGCAAAAAGAACAAGGAAATGGTTAGTAAGTGGCAAGAGAGTCAGGGTCACAATATTTCTTCTTCTTCTTTTCCTCCTCCTCCTCCTCCCTCTCCTCCTCCTTTTCCTTCTCCTTCTTTTCCAGATGGGAGAAATAACAGCATATACGTATGCCAATGAGAATAATTCCACAGAGTGGAAATTTTATATTATAGGATACAACGGGGAGAGTTTCTAAAGAAATGCCATTGAGTAGGTAAAAAGGAATAGTATCCACTGTACAAGTGGAAGGGTTGGCTTTGGATAAGAGCATAGATATTTTATCAAGATGAGAAGGCAGAGTGTATGACTATAATGCTGATGAGCAGTCATGGTGTTAGGACTTTTTGACAGTCTCCTCTGACCATTCTAAATTTCTCATTAAAACAAACAGAAACCCATCAGCTAAGGTTGACAATGGGAGAGGAACTGTTGGAATTTTAAAGAGAAAGAAAGTCATTAAGAGAAAAATAGTCCTCTAGGTGAGTAGGTGAGTGAATGGACTCGGGACAGAAAGTGTGTTTGCTTAGTAGAATTAAACTTTAAAATGAAACAATTTAATGTGGTTGTGTGTTTTATATCAATAATACGTCACTGCAGAAATACAAGTGGAAAGAAAGAGAAATTTGAATTTCACTATGGCTGTGCCAAGCCAAGTATGAGGAAGACCAAGAAGAACAAAGGAGTTGAGGGAATAAGCAAGTAGTTATAATAATTAGCCATAGAACTTAAGTGATTAAGGAGGAAAATGAGGATATTGTGATGGTCAGAGGTACTATAAAGGTGGTAGGATAAATGATTGAGGGTCAAGGTCTACATTTTGATCTTATAAAGCCTTCATATCATGCCAACTTATGTTTGTTTGTTTTATAATGTTTTAATTTATCCAGTTTTTTTTTTTTAGTTAAGCAGATGCTACAACTAATTCTAACCATAGTATTCTATTTTAAATTTATTTTCATTTCTTTCTTTTCTTATTACATCCATCCCAATAGAAGAGCCTGCTGATTTTGTTCTTTCATTCCAAACCCTGCTATCACCCAAATCCAGGTAATCAGCTGCTCATATCCAGATTACTACCACAGCTACCTAGCTGGATTCTTTAATCCATTTTGTATAGCTATTAGAATAAAAGTTCTCTCTCTCTGGCATTATTTTGATCATTGCTTAGCATAGAGATACTCATACATTTGGAAATTAAGTTATTTGCTCTTATCAATGATCAAATTCCAGTATAGCACACAAATTATTTTTAAATATTAGCATTTCCTCAATAGACATCTCTTCTAATAATGTCTTTAATATTTTTCATTTGTGTATTTTCTTGCACAAAAGGGGAGTTGTTTTATGTTTCTTACTATTTGCACCTAGCTCTTTTGCCCTTAGGATTCATTCATGTTCCTGAGCAGAGATCTAGTCCATTGTTTCAAACTATTTACTACCACATGGTAAGCAACCACACACATTTTTCATACCCACTTTCCCAGGGACAGGCAGTCAGCTTTCCTCTTAATCCCCCAACTATAAATCATATGATACCATTTGATAATTACTTTAGGATGCATCCTATACCCAGATTAGAACTACTATATCATGTTTCTGTTGTGGTTAGTTGCCATCAAATTGATTCTGACTCAAGGTGTTCCCATGTGTGCAGAGTAGAATTACTCCATAGGATTTCCATAAATGTTGATATAATCATATTTGGAGAAAAGGTTCTCCAGAATGACTGCATCTGTTTACTTCCTACCAGCACGTACAAGGGTCTCACAGTCATAACAACACTTGGTATCTGCCAGATTTCCAATAGTCATCAATCTAATAGATATAAAATGATATTGCTTTGTTGTTTTGACTTTTTCTTATTATAAATCAATGATCTCCTTCTGTGTTTATTTGCTTTGATTTTTTCTATTTTGTAAATTACATGTTCATATTCTTTATTTTTTGATTGAGATTGCTGATCAATCTCTTGTTGATCTGCAGGAATTAATTGTATATCCAGGATATTTGCCTTTTATAGGCATTAATGTCTAAAATAGATGCTCCCTTTTTGTTGTATCTTAAATTTGTCCAAGATATCCTTCATTAATCAGAAATTTTTAATTATTTGGGCATAATCAAATTCATCAATATTTGCCTTTCACTTTTCTTTTCTTTTCTTTTTTTTTTTTAAGATTTATTTAGTAAGTCCTTCGTCACCCCTAGATCACAAAAGGTATTCTCTTATAATTTCTTCTATTAATTATATATTTTATCTTTCATATTTAGGGTTTCAGTTTATTTTTCTGCATATGTATACCAGGTTTCTCAACAACATCTTCCAAATAATCCATTCTTTCCCCTTAGACATGAAGTTCTATCTTTATTGCAAATTAAGTGTGCA
>NW_006921658.1:6142026-6144619 GCF_000298275.1 Orycteropus afer afer
CATTCCAATCACCAGTTTGCACATTTGTTGATTGCACATTTGATCAGTTTCAGACTTCATAAGTTGATTTAAAAAATCTTCAATTTCCTCATCTTTGGCTTTGGTCATGGTGAATAAGTTTGAGTAACAGTCATATTAACTGGTCTTCCTTCTTCCTTGTAAGTGTATGGACATTATCCTATCACTGATAGCACTGTACTTCAGGACAGATCTTGAAACATCCTTTGTGATGGTGAATGCCACACCATTCTTCTTCAAATTGTCATTCCTGCCATAGTAGATCATATGGTTGTCTGATTCAAAATAACCAAAACTGGTCCATTTCAGCTCACTAATGCTTAGCATATCAATCTTTATGCATTCTAATTCATTTTTGACAGATTCCAATTTTCCTAGATTCATACTTTGTACATTCCATGTTCCAGTTATTAGTGAATGTTTGCAGCTGTTTCTCTTCAATTCAAGTTGTGCCATGCCAGCAAATAGAGATCTCAAAAGCTTTACTTTATCTATATCAGTAAGGCTGGTTCTACTCTGATGACGCAGCTCTTTCCTATATTTTGAGAGACTTCCACTCTAAGTGGCTTGTTCTCCTGCACTGTATTGGACAATATTTCTGGGCTATTCATAAAGTTGCATTATAATGTAACAGACAATGTTTCTCTGTTATTCATAAAGTTTTCCCTGGCCAATTCTTTGAGAAGTGGATGGCTCTTCCTTCTTCCTAGTCTGTCTCAGTCTGCAAGCCACACTGAAACCTGTGCACCATGTGAAACCCCGCTGGCATTTGAAACACCAGTGTCACAGCCTCAAGCCTCACAGCAACACACCACCACAGTATGACAAACCAACACACAAGTTTGTGCCCCTTAGCTGTTAGACATTTCTACCCTCCCCTTATCTGGATCCCTGCCACTGCTCATTCTGTTGTGGTCCCCCTGGCTTTCCTTTCCTTTCACCTGCTTTCTTGCCACTTGTGGGTGGGGCCTAGATCCCTCCATTTACCTGGATCCCTACCACTTCTCACTCTGTCCTGGTCGTCCTGACTTTTCTTTCCTTTCCCTCTTTTTTCTGCTGCTTAAGGGTGGAGCCTGGGTCCTTCCCCTTACCTGGATCCTGGCTGCTGCTCACACTTTTGTGGTCCCCCTGGCTTTTCTTTCCTTTCCCTTGTTTTCCTGCCGCATGGGAATGGGGCCTGGGTCCCTCCTCCTACCTGGATCCCTACTGCTGCTTGCTCTGTCATTATCCCCCTGGCTTTTCTTTCTTTCCCCCCACTTTCCTGCTGCTGGGAGGTGAGGCCTGGGTCCCTTGCCTTACCTGGATCCCTGCCACTGCTAGCTCTGTCATTGTCCCCCTGGCTTTTATATATTTATATAGATAGATAGATAGATATAGATGTAGATATAGATAGCCCACCAAGAGCTCAAGAAAACCATAAACAGAAGCAATAAGAAGACAGACAATAACTTTAAGAATTCAGGAAAATAATTCAGGAGCAAAATAATGAAATAAATTTGCAATAAGAAATCATACCAAAACAGCAATTAGAAATCCAAAAGATGAACACTAAAATTAGAGAGATAGATAACACATTGTAATGACAAAAGAATAGACTAGAACTAGCTGAAGAACACATTTTTACCTAGAAGACATATCTGTTGACACCATCTTATATGAAGAAAATCAAAACAAAGATTTAAGGGAAATGAAGAAAATCTAAGAGTTATATGGTATGACATGAGAAGAAATAGCATACCCCTGATTTGAATTCCAGAAAAAGAGAAGGGAAAAAAAAAAAAAACCCACTGAGGAAATTGTTGAAGACTAGATAACAGAAAATTTATCCCATATCATGAAAGGAAAAAAGAAATCTATACAAGAAGCTCAATGAACCCTATACAGGATAGACCCCAAGAGAAAGTCACCAAGACATAGCATAATGAAATTTTCCAAAACCAAAGACAAATAAAGAATCTTAGGAGCAGCTCAAAATATTACCTAAAATGGGCAACCAATAAGGCTATGCTCTGATTTTTCATCAGAAACCATGCAGGCAAGAAGGCAATGGGATAGCATCTACAAAAGCTTGAAGAAAAAAAATTGCCAACCAACATTTATATATCCCACCAAACTGTCCCTCAAATATGAGAGTGAAATCAATACACTCTCAAACAGAAATTAAGAGAATTTGTGAAAACCAGAGCAACCTTACAAGAAATGCTAAAGGGAATCCTTCCAATAGAAAACCAACAACAGAGAACAGCAAATTAAAATCAAGACACATTACATAACCACCTAGAGAACAACTCAGAAAAAGATCCTCAAAGTATGCTCACAAAAAAAAAAAAAAAAAAAATGTAAATAAAGAAACAAGGAGTCAATCTGTAAATGACACCAACAACAAAATAAACACAGGGGTTGAAAGTTTTAATTACAAAACTTCCAAATGGAGAAGAAGTCAATAAAGTGTTTATAGAACAGACTATTCCAAACTTAGGGAGATAAGAAATTACTTCAGGGAAATCACAAAGAAAAATAGCAATTCTTCTAACCAAACTAAGAAAGAAGAAAATCATAAGGGCTTAGTAAACAC
>NW_006921658.1:6145699-6152823 GCF_000298275.1 Orycteropus afer afer
AAAAAAAAAATAGAAGAAATCAACAAGAAGCTTGTTGTTTGAAAAGATTAACAAAATTGACAAACCACTGGCAAATTTAACAAAGGAATAGAAAGAGAAGATGCAAATGACACAAATAATAAACAAAAAGGGTGACATCACAACAGAACCAACTGAAATTAAAAAGATAGTAAAGTAACACAATGTTATGAAGAATTGAACTCCAACAGATTCCAAAACCTAGAAGAGATGGACAAATTTCTACAAACACAAGACTTAGCTAAACTGAGTCAGAGAGAGAATACTTGAACAGACAAATAATGAAAGAACAAATTAAGCAGATCACAAAAATATTCCCTACAAAAAAGTCCTGACCAAAGAGGCTTCACTGGAGAATTCTACCAAATGTTCAGAGAAGAGCTGACACCTATACTACTTAAACTTTTCCAGAACATAGAAAATTGTGGAATACCCTCAAATTCATTTTATGAAGCAAGCATAGCCCTGATACCAAAATCAGGTAAAGATCCCACTAAAAGGAAAACTACAAGCCAATATCCTTCATAAACATAGATGCAAAAATATTCAACAAAATCCTAGTCAACAGAATCCAACAGCATATAAAAATAATAATACACCAGGCCAAGGGAGATTCCTACCAAGTATGCAAGTATGGTTCAACATTAGAAAAACAATCAGTGTAATCCATCACGTAAGTAAAAGAACCATATGATCATAACAATTGATGTAGAAAAGGCATTTGACAAAATCCAACACCAATTCCTGTTCAAAACTCTTAGCAAAATAGGAATAGAAGGGAAAATCCTAAAATACTAAAGGATATATATGCAAAACCAACAGCCAACATTACAGTTAACAGAGAAAGACTCAAAGCATTCCCCTTGTGAATGAGAACCAGACAATGATACCCTCTATCACCAGTTCTATTTAACATTGTATTGGAAGTCCTAGCCAGGACAATAAGGCAAGGAAGAAAAATAAAAGGCATCCAAATTTGCAAAGATGTAAACCTATCCTTATTTGCAGATGACATGATCCTACACATAGAGTCTCTTGGGACATCAAGGTCAATTGACATATCACTCAAAAACATTGTTCTACATCCTGCTTTGGTAAGTAGTGACTGGAGTCTTAAAAGCTTGCGAGCAGCCATCTAGATGCAACAATTGGTCACTCCTCATCCAGAGCTAAGAAGAATGAAAAAAAAAAAAGAAGAAGCATCAAAACAATTAGTCGAAGGGACTAGTGAGCTATGTGAACCTCCGCCTCTATGACCATGAAGCCAGAAGAATTAGATGTACCCAGCTACCACTATCAACCACTTAGAAAGGGATCAGTGCAGGAGATCCTGGATAGAGTGGTAGAACAATGTGGAACAAAATTCAACACCATAAAAAAGATCAGGTTTACTGGTCTGATGGAGCCTGGTGAGACCCCAGAAATTATACTCCCTATTTACCCTTCGGGTCTGGAATTGAACTCACACCCTGGTTTCCAACCAAACAATAATAGACAGGCATATAGGGTGAACATTTACACCAGGTAGATAAACTCCTTAGAACAATCAATCACAGGAGAACAGAAGGGCAATATTTGCATAGGGAGATAGCTCAGGGGGTAGGAATGCATAGGAAAGAAGGACACAGGGAAGAGGTAACTATAGGCAAGAAGTGGACAGAGAGTTGTTACATTGTGGGGGTTTCAGTCAATGTCATTAAACAAAATGTGTATGAACTGCTGTGTGGAAAATGAATTTGCTCTATAAACTTCCACCCAAATCAGAATAAAAATTAAAAAAAGAAAAAGATATACAGGTGGCTAACAAATACATGAGGAAATGCTCATGATCGATAGCCATTAGAGAGATGCAAATCAAAACAACGAGATATCATCTCACCTCAGCAATTATAGCAAAGTTCAACAAGACAGAAAATAACAAATGCTGGCGAGGGTATGGAGACATTGGAACTCTCATGCACTGCTGGTGGTACTGTAAAATGGTACAGCCATTGTGGAAATCAATATGGCATGTCCTCAAAAATTTATTTAAAAAATTGAAATACATTTGATTCCACAATTCCATTATTAGGAATATATTCTAAAGAGGTAAAATCCAGGACATGAATATGCACACCCATGTTTATCACAGCAGAATTCCCTATAGCAAAGAGATGGAAACGACATAAGTGCCCATCAACAGATAAATAGATTACCAAACTATGGTATATTCACACAATGGAATACTATGCAACGTTAATGAAAAATGAAAAACCCATGAATCACCTCATAATGTGGATGAATTTGGAGAACATTATGCTGAATGAAATAAGTCAATCACAGGACAAGTATTGTATGAGTCCATTCTAAAAAGTGAAGAAAATGTTTATGCAGGGAAGGAAATTCACTCTGTTGACTACCAGGGAGGGGAGGGAAAAGGAAGGGAAATTTCTGACTAGTTGGAGGTCACATGTTGATTTGGGTGAGAGGAGGGGCAGTATGATAAGAGTTGTGACTACCGCGGTGACAATGGGGAAAGGGAGTACACAGAAATGTGCACAAAAAAATACAGAAAACAAAGGCAAATATCACTACTTGCAAAACATTGCATTACCAATGGCAGCAAACACTAGGCTTTGGACAAATGTATAGACAGGTGAGAAGATCAAGTGGGGGTAGGCAAACAGAAATATATCTAAGACCAAGGAAGATTTTGTTGAAGATAGTTTTACATATGCACTTGGACTACAAAATTAACCACATATATTACAGAAGTAACAGTTGACAAGGTTGGAGTAGCTCCTCAGAGATAATCAAACAACTTGAGAGAGAGAATCAGCAGGCCTGCGGGCCTTGAAGGAAAGTCTTGGGGGATATCATGCTCCATGACACTATATAGTACATAAAAATTTTGCTCTACATCCTACTTTGGTGAGTAGTGACTGTGGTCTTAAAAGCTTTCAAGTGGTCATTTAAGATGTAACTATTGGTCTCCTGTCATCTGGAGCAAAGAAGAGCAAAGAAAAGAAAAGATATTTGGAAACAATTAGTCAAAATATATGATGGACCACAAGGACCTCAGCCTTCACAACCCCAAAACCAGAAGAACTAGATGATGTCTGGCTACCAGTGCCAACCACTTAGGGATCAAGATTGGAGATAGTGGATAGAGTGGGAGGAAAAATGTAGAACAAAATTCAAAAACACAAAAATGGCCAGAATTACCAATTGGATAGAGACTGGTAGAACCTCCCAGACTGTGGTCCCGGGTTACCCTTCAGGCATGGAAATGGACTCACTTCCGTGGATTAGCTCCCAGGCCAACAGTAGAAAGACCTACAAGCAGAACACCTACCCCAGGGAGATGTACTCACTTACCCTAGGGAGATGCACCCCTTAGATCAATCAACCTTGAGACATCAGAAGGGCAGGATTTACATAGAGGGAAAGCTGGTCAGACAGGAAGGCATAGATAAGAAGGGCAGGGGAAGGGTTAGTCACAGGGAGAAGAGCTTTTTATGGTTGAGCATTGTAATTGGTGCTGTGAAAACAAATGTGCATGAACTGTTGAGAGAAAACAAATCTGTTTTGTAAATTTGCTCCCAAATTACAATTTAAAAAAAAAGAGAGAGAAAGAAAAGAAACCCTATAGAGTAATTCTACTCTGTACACATGGGGTTGCCATGAGTTGGAATTGACTTGACTCAACGACAACTAACAACAACAACTTTGAACTTATATTTTTCTATGCATGTGGAAAGTGCGATTGGTATTTTGGCTGGAATTGTATTGAATTTACATATTAATTCAGGGAGTATGTGGGTGGTGTCTTCATAATATTAAGTCCTCTCTACCAGAAGTATGAAATGCTTCTCCATTTATGAAAATTACCATTTATATCTTTTATTATGGGAGCTCTGGTAGCATAGTGGCTAAGACACTTGCCTGCTAACCAGACAGCTGGCGGTTCAAATACAGCAGCCACTCCTCAGAAGGAAGGTTGGGCAATCCTACTTCCGTAGTGATACTGCCTCGGAAACCCAAGGAGGGGTCGCTATGAGTCGGGTTTGACTCAACGGCACATAACAACAACAACAACAATCTTTTATTATAGTCTTAAATTCTTCTACATAAAATAATCATGTGTCCTTGATAAGTTAATTTTAGATACTTTATGGTTTTTGTTGTTACTATGAGTTGTATTTTCTATTTCATTACATTGTTTTATCTTAATAGCATCTAATTCAGGGTTCTAAGAAACAGACTATAACAGGTGCATCAATTCCACTGTTCCTGACTTGAATACAGTAGATTGTTGCCCTGGAAGAGTGGCTCAGCCTGGAAAATAAGGCAAGATCAACAAAGTGCATTTGGAAAACAAACTTTACAATTGTCCCTTGTACCTCTTGTTCCTTACACCTTGATGTGGACCCCAAATATCCAGCTGAAGAGAAAAAAACTTTGGTCAATACACAATACTACCTTTTCGCCTTAGCAAGGCCAGCACATAGAGTAAGAAATTTGGAGATTTGGGTTTTAATTTTAAGAAAAATGTGAATATGTTTGTAAGTTGAAGGCAAAGTTTGTTGTTATGTGCCGTCAAGTCAGACCCAACTCAAAGCGACCCCTCCTTGGGTTTCTGAGGCAGTAACACTACAGAAGCAAATTGCCCCATCTTCTTTCCGAGGAGCGGCTGGGGGGTTTGAACCGCCAGCCTTCTGGTTAGCAGTCAAGTGCCTTAGGCACTGTGCTACCAGAGCTCCTAAAGTAGTCATAGGAAAGAGAATGCATAAACACACAAAGGTAGCATGTTGGTTTTTAGGAGAGGCAGATGGAGGGTTGAAGGTAAGAAAGAGATGAGGTAGGTTCTTGGGAACAGCTGGGGAAGGGATTTGTCATTGATTCACGTCACAATCATTACTATGATCAGCCCTAAGGAAACAGCAATCAACAAGACAGTCATAGTCTCTGTTCTCATGGAGCTTGGAGGATATTGAGAGAGTCAGACATTGAGCGAGCAGTTGAGAAACAAAGACAGAACTGCAAGCTTAGAAAGAAGTGGAGACACAACCTCAACATGGGAAAGAGGAGGAAGAGAGAGAGAAAGATTTAAGGGGATTCTGAGGCAAAGAGAAGTGAAAGTTAAGAGAGGTCATGGCTCACAACTTTTTACTGTCTCCAAGGCATTTGACTGCTAACCAGAAGGCTGGCAGTTCAAACCCACCAGCCACTCCTCGGAAGGAAGGTTGGACAATCTACTTCCATAGAGGTACAGCCTCAGAAACTCAAGGAGGGGTCGCTATGAGTCAGAAAATAACTCAATGGCAGTGAGTTTGATCTGGAAGAATGAAAGGAACCAAGTATATGCTATAAAAACAGGATCAATTTTACATTACAACTGCAGGGGCCAAACAAGGTTGAGTACCAACAGCATAGGACCATTTGAAGCAAGAGAACATGACAGTATGTTCCAGGACCACCTGTTTCAAATCAATTTTAACACAATTCCTGTGCAGATTCTACCCTGTGATGGTTATGCTTATATGTCAACTTGGCTAGGCCTGGTTGAATGGCTGGGCAGCTGGATGTAGCATCCCCCATGATGAGACTGGTAATCAACTCTATGGTGGAATCTACTGGGAGAAGCTGAGTAGCTGCCTTTGGGTATGTGGTCTGCTTCCTGTATACAAGGAGAAGAATTGAGAATGGTCTCTAGCCTTTGGGACATTTGGACCCTGCATGTAGCCATGTCGTTGCTCAGCAGCCTGCTATGCTCTGCCGACCTTGGGACTCACAGTGGACTTAAGTTAATGGCCTGCCGTGTGGATTGGTAACATGACTTTTTACTTGTCAACCTTAGGGCTTCTCAGCCTCAGCAAACAACAGCTGTCTGAGTGATAAAATGCCTCTAGCTTCAGTGGGCTGGGAGCAGAAGGCAGAGCTGGACCCCAAGGTTGAGGGGCTTTCACCCAGCCCCTAAAGCCTGGCACTTTGAACTTGGACTTAAAGCCTCCAAATTGTAAGCATAAACTCCTGTTTTTTAAGGCCATCCCATATGTAGTATATTCTTGTCAGAGCCGCACAAGGTAACCAGAACATACCCTAAACTTAAAAAACCAAACTCACTGCCATTGAGTCAATTCAACTCATAGCAACCCCTCCCTGGGTTTCCAAGGTGCTATCTCCATGGATGTAGATTGCCCAATCTTCCTTCCAAGGAGTGCCTGGTGGGTTTCAACCACTAGCCTTCTGGTTAACAGTCAAATGCCTAAGGCATTATGCCACCAGAGCTCCCAGACTCTACCCTAGATCAACTAAATCAGAGTTCCTAATGGTAGGACCAGAAAACCAGTTGCTGTGGAGTCAATTCTGATGAATGGCAACTTCATGTATGTCAGAGTATAACTGTATTCCACAGGGTTTTCAACAACTAATTTGTGGAAATAGATTCCCAGGTCTTTCTTCTGAGGTGCCTCTGGTGGACTCAAACCTCCAACCATTCAGTCAACAACCAAGTTTCTTGACCATGTGTACCACCAGGAACTCCCAAAGGGGCCAATAGGGTATATTTTTAACAAGCTATGCAGGTAATATCTGTGTACATCAGAATTCAGCAACCACTGATGCAATTGGGCTAATCCATACTCTATTGGGTGTTTCTATCAAGGTTCTACCCAAATTTCATAATAGTTTAAATTCCTTATTTTTAAAAACTTTGATTTATATGTCTTTAAAGCTATACTTTCCCTACTTCATGCCAACACATCCTGTTCATTTTCAAGAAGGTATCTACTATTTTTTGCTCTCTTTAAAGTATACAGGTCAGAAGGACTAAGAAGCTAATTCCTTCAGCAATAGCTATATATGGGTTTATGTGTACAAAGTACCTTTGTGTTTTCCAAGAAGAACTACCCATTTTACTAGAATTGTGAAATTTTCTTCCAAATATGAAGACTGACAGACACTGCCAAGTAGTGTGGGTTTTTGTTTTGTTTTGTTTTGTTAGTGTTAGCTATATTTATAGTTTTCACCCCTTGGTCTTTCTACATCCACATCCTTTCAACATCCAGTTTTAAGTGAAATCTAGGAAATTGAAGTTTATTAAATTCAGGCTATAACAACAATCA
>NW_006921658.1:6153523-6173589 GCF_000298275.1 Orycteropus afer afer
TCTTTAACTTCTGCCATTAGAACATACTTCAAAAAGTATTATTTATATATAGCAAAACTAGAAAATGTTATATTCCAATATTTTAACTTGAAAACTGTATCATTCATTGGGAATGACTGTCATAAACATATTTGCATATTGTTTTCTTTGTCAAAAAATATTTTTTAGGTGGTTGATAAAAATTTTTTAAATCAAATTTGTTTGCTTTAAATTCGGGAAGATGTTTTGGCAGATAAAGAAAGTTTAAAATTGCTGTTGATGTTTTCACCAATAGCTCAAAATAAAATACTTTCATAGATTTGTTGATATCCTAAAGGTATTCTTGACTGTAAGGATCCCTGATGGCACAACAATAAGGTGTCCAACTGCTAACCCAAAGACTGGCAGGCAGAACCCACCCAGTGGCTCCACTGGAGAAAGACCTGGCAAGCTGCTTCCATAAAGATTGCAGCCTAGAAAATCCTATTGAGGCTCTGACCCTATATACTCTGTAATATAGGGTTGCTCTAAATGGGAATCAATTCAAAGACATTGAACGGCAACATATTAGACTATGATCTCTCTAGCCATGATTCACATTGTTTTCTTAACTACTTATGACCAATTGAACTCTGACATCTCTTAAGGATCTAAAATAGGAGTTTTAATCCTAAAGTTTCTTAAGAGATCAACCACAGTCACAGAGTTTTCTTTGCCATTCACCTCTCCAAATATCATCACTTCATGAATAAAAGAAGACATACATAGCAGGTTTAATCATTTTTATGTAATTATTTCAGTAAAATGGGTGATTTTTTTCACAATTAATAAATCTGTCAATTCATTCAATAGGCACAATCAAACAACAGTCAAATATTACACTCATAGTAAAATTATCAATATGTATACAATTCAATTCAACAACTAATATTTATTAAGCACTTAATATGCACCCTGGATGGTGCAAACAGTTAATGTGCTCGGCTAACCAAAGGTAGGGATTTAAGTCCATTCAGATGTGCCTTGGAAGAAGGAGTCACATGATCTACGTCTAAAAAATCAGCCATTGAAAACCCTATGGAGCACAATTCTTACACATATTGCTCCTTGTTATATGTCAAGCAAGAGCTCTGGTAGCATAGTGCCTAAGGCACTTGACTGATAACCAGAAGGATGGAGGTTCAAACCCACCAGCAACTCCTCGGAAGGAAGGTTGGGCAATCTACTTCCGTAGTGATACCACCTCGGGAAGCCCAAGGAGGGGTCGCTATGAGTCATCTCCGACTCAACAGCATACAACAACAACAACAACAAATATGTCAAGCATTGTTCTGATTAATGTCCTGTTAATTCACATTGGTACAAGTGACTCTAATACAGCTTCCACTTCTGCTCTCCTCAAGACCCTCCAATAGCTTTGCAACTCAATCAGCTTCATTCTGACCTACAAGTCCCTACATGGCTTGGCCCTCCATCTTCTCTTTGGTTTCATCTCCTACTATTCTAACTTCATGCTCTGTGATCTCCTTGCCATTCTTTCAACATGCTACTCACATCTTCCTTAGGGTCTTCACAATTACCATCTCTTTGCTAGAAATACTCATATCCCAGAGGTCAACTAAAACGCACTGCTGTCAAGTCGACACCAACTCATAGCAACCCCTCCTTGGGTTTCCAAGGTGGTGTCACTATGGAAGTAGATTGCCCAACCTTCCCTCTGAGGAGTGGCTGGTGAGTTTAAACTGCCAGCCTTCTGGTTAGCTGACAAATGCCTTAGGCACTATGCCACCCTATGCCACCAGAACTCCTACAGGGGTCCTTTTTCCACTTCCTTCAGATATTTACTCCAAAAGCACCTTCTCAAGGACACCTTCCCTATCCATCTTATCCAAAATTATAAAAGTCCCTTTGACATTTCCAATCGCTGTCCCCTGCATTATTTTTTTCCTTGGCATTTTTGGCTAGCATACTTTGCATTTTTCTTGTTTATTTTCTGTCACCCTACTAGAACATTACTTGCATAAGGGCAGAGATTTTTGTCTGTTTCATTCACTGCCATGTCACAAGGCCTGGAGGAATGCATAGCATACAGTAGAAATACAATAAATTTTTGTTGAATTAACGAAAACAGAAATTAACCTTTATCATTTGCTTCTAAGCATGTAGAGGACAAAAAATAAAACAAACTGGCTGCCATCAAGTCAGCTGCAACTCATGGGGACCCCATGTGTGTAATGGAATTGTGCTCCATAGGGTTTTCAATGGCTGATTTTTTAAATGTAGATCATGAGACCTTTCTTCCAAAGAACCCTTGAAAGGACTTACTCCCCAACCTTCCAGTTAACCAAGCACATGAATTTTTTGCACCACCAAGGGTACAAATTAAGCGCTTAATAATTATTAGTTGTTTAAATAAATTGTAGCTTTTGGCCATTCTGCTAAATCTTCTATCTGTTTGCTCTTTATTAATGTTCTCAAAACTTGTTTTTACACTCTTCTTTGAACCAAAACAAAACTGGAATATTTCTTGACATAAAAAAAAAAGAAGGAGAAGAAGAGGTTGGAAGGCACAAGACTATAATTGGGAACATAAGCGAAACACAGAGGCTGGTCTAATTCTTGTGGCATCTAAGACAAGGCGGTGGCCCACTATAACAATTCTACTTAAGATCCTGAATCTAGAATGTTTTTTGCTGGCAACTTGTCCTCTATGAAGAGTGAAAGCAGCATTTCCCAAGTCTTGTGGTCTGCCATCAAACTGCACCTGCCCACTCTTTGTTCCACTTGCCTTTTGTATACCCATGCTGGCTCTACTCACCTTCATAGCCACCTGTTTGGGCTCAGCTGTTTTCTGAGACTAGTGGTTGCCACAACTGGAGAATTCCAGTCATGAGCTTGCCAATGATGATGGAAAGTTTGGGGCTATCAAGGAGTGGACTCTTCATAATCACACATCAAATACTCTTTAAAGAGTGTCCAGACTGGTGTGCTGCCAATCCTGTCACTACATGAGCTTAGCATGGCACAGTGGAAAGTTCATGGGCTTTGGAATCACACCGACCTGGGTTCAAATTCCAACACAGAGTTTCTTTTAAATAGCTCTTATTTAATGAACTTATTAAGTATCAGACACTAAGTTAAGAACTTTAGATATGTAAATCAGTTGACATTCATAATGATATGAGCATTGTTATCATATTTTTACACAAATAATGTATGCATTATACAGGTTTTGTTTAATAGGATTTTTTCACAAACCACACAACTCCTATGTGTTAGTATCCTATGAGTACTATGCACATTATATGAAAAAAAATATAGCTGTCATTTTTACACATGAGGAAATTGATACTTATTAATGTGTTTCAGGTCACAAAGGTGATAAATGATGAAGTAGGCTCTTAACTCCTAATTTTTAAACCTATACTCTAAACCACTCTTTTGTACTAACTTTATAACTTAGAACAAGTATATTAACTTCATTAGTGCATGAGGATTTACATGAAAAAATTAAAATAATCAAAAACAAAATGAGGGTTCAATAAGTGTGAAAAACTTATCCCTTCAACTTGATGATGTTGAAGAATTATGGTTAACTGTTCCAGGTTTTATATATTAAAGGAAGAATTTTTAATTTTAGAGATATATATAAAGAAGTATTCACAGATGAAATAACATGATACCTGAATTTTCTCCCCAATAATTCTGTAGGATGGGGAATATAGAGAAAGAAGATTGATATAATTATTGAAGTTAAGTGATAAGTACATAGGGGACTATAATACGATTATTTCTACTTTTACAGTATTTGGAAATAACAAGAAGGTTTTTTTAACCTACCCCTTGAAATATACTACAGGAAAGCAATATACACATATATTGTGTGTGTGCATGTGTACATGTATATGTGTGGAGAGAGAGAGAGAGAGAATCTTATTCTAGGAGAGTCTCCTTAAACTTAAGCCAATTTGTTTCTTCTGAATGAAATTGATCTTCATATATATGATTTATTGAATGAAAAGTTGTTATAATACAAGACAATGATTTATCTGGAGCCACATTTAAACAGTAAAATTCATAGTACCATTAGATACATTAAAATTACTCTAAAAACCACAACTGCATCCGCTAGAGAGTTTTCCTGGATTTATATGGTGACTAAACAAAGAAAGTAGATGTTTGGGGCTTCACATACAAAGCATTAGAATCTGATCAACTGTAATAAACAGAAAATTTGAGTTTTCTGGGCAATAATTAGTTCTAAAGGCATAAAAGAGATGGGCTATTTTTCCCAAAACTCTTTTGAGGATACTGAATTTGTAATATGTCAAGAAAATACTGGATAAGTTATGCCCATAAGAGAGTTTAATTCATGCCATTCCTTCCTTTAGATTTTGTCTTATTTTTTAAATAAAAACCTAAAAACACATAATACAGGTTGTGTATTGTTGGGCTTTTCCTCCAAGGAATTAACTAATATTCAAGACCTAAAGTTTGCAGGAAGGCTCACTTTATGAACTCACTAGAGTTGTGACTTGAGTCTTCAACTCTAATGTATAAATATAGGCAGTAATTTGTTGATGACAGAAAAAGAAAAATCCATGTACCACTATCTATAATGTTTTCACTGGTTAATTTTTCTTTTAAAGCAAATTGTCAGGTCCTTCTGCCTACTATGTCTTAGTCTGGAAGCACCACTGAAACATGTCCACTATGGATGACCCCCCTGGTAGTTAGCATCAGCAACACACAAGCCACTCCAGGACAATGAATAAGGAAGATCAAAAAAGAATATACTGAATATACCATGAACTGCCAGAAGAATAAAGAAATCTATTTTTGAAGAAGTATAGCCAAAATGCTCCTTGAAGTGAGGATGGTGAGACTCCACTGCATGTACTTTGGGCATGTTATCAGGAGGGACCAGTACCTAGAGAAAGGCATTATGCTTGGTAAAGTAGAGGATCAGAGAAAAAAGAGAAAGACTCTCAACGAGATGGACTGACACAGTGACTGCAGCAATGGGTCCAAACATAGCAAAGATGGTGAGGATGGCACAGGCCTGGGCACATTTTTGTTTAGTTGTCCTTAGTGTCACCATAAGTCAGGACAGAGTTGATAGCACCTAACAAAAACAACAAAAATCTATTTTGAAGAAAAAAGAATTTAAGAGTGTAAAATATGTATGTACTATTTAGAATTTCAAGATTTCAGTCTGCCAAACTTTTTATTTATTGGCAAAATATCTACTGATCTTTATGTTCACCATCAGGGAACATCTCTTCAGGCGGACAGTGCCAATAGTCAAGTTTTCAATATTCTAACCTTCTAATTTGTTGAAAAACTAATTTTCTTGCCTTCAGAAGTGACTCAATCAAACCTTACAAAGAAAGAGAATACTGATTCACAAATAAGTTAATATTCAAAAAATGTTGAGAACAAATCCATAGATTACAATCTAACCTCTAGACTTCATGGCAAGCATAAAAATGCCCAGTCTACCTCTTTAATTTTTACAGTGAGTCATAGTGAGAAAGAGAGCAATTTTCATTCTCTTCAGCTGATCCTCCTCTCTATCAGAGAGCAAGCGTTCTTCAGAAGACCTTTAGAACTGAGGGAGGAAAAAATTTCATTGTGAAGTTACTATTAAAATTAACAATATGTAGGGGGAAAAAGTATGATCTTGAGCAAATATATTTAGTCTTTCCTCTCCCACCATAACTCAACCATCAACCAAATCAGGAAAAAAAAGAAAAGAAAAGAAACTATAGTAAAACAGAAAGAGTACAGAGTACTAAATTGCGTATAGAAGATCCCATTTTCAATCTCAGTTTTTATTCATACCTTGTATAAATCCTTTAACTACTCTGAACCTCAGTTTCCTCAAATACAAAATGGTGATAATGATACCTACTTAAGAGTTGGGAAGATTAAATCACCTGATTTAATCATTAAAGACCTAAATGGAATAAAACAAAATCTATGGTTATTCTTCATACATATGTGATTTTAATGGAAGTACTATCAAAATATGAACTAAAGGTATAAAAAGAGGAGAGGCCATGTTTATTGAGCAATAGCATCAATTCCTACCCCTAATGGAGCATAAAAGAAATGCTCTGTGGGGAGGAAGGGAGATCTTCCATAGGACTTTCTCACATGCATTTAAAGATGCTTCATTAATTTGGGCAGTATTGAGTCCTGCACACTTGCTTCTTTGTATTTCCACCAAATCTAGCTATTTTCATCTCAGGTTGTTTATGCACTGATCATCTTGTTCTTTGCTCAATAAGCCATACAGCAGTCATAGCTTCAAGATTTCAAGTCATACATATTTGCTTTTAAAAATAACACTCAAAGAAATACTATATTCCAGCAGTGATTTTTGTGTTACTAATAATTTGATAGCGTAGTGCCTAAAGACACTTGACTGCTAACCGGAAGGCTGATGGTTCAAACCCACCAGCCACTCCTTGGAAGGAAGGTTGGGCAATCTACTTCCATAGTGATACTGCCTTGGAAAGCCAAGGAGGGGTTGCTATGAGTAGGGTCTGACTCAACTGCACATAATAACAACAACAATAACAACAACAATAATAATATGCTCTGGTGGGGTAGTCCTAAGGCATTTGACTGCTAACCAGAAGGCTGGCAGTTCAAACCCACCAGCCACTCCTTGTAAGGAAAGTTGGGCAATCTACTTCCATAGAGATATCTCCTCTGAAACCCAAGGAGGAGTCACTGTGAGTCAGATCCTGCTCCAGGCAGTGAGTAATAATATGACAGAGTTTTTTCTGTTGTATGCAGGGTCACTACGAGTCGGAATTGACTCAAAGGCACTTAACAACAACAATAATTTTCTTAGAGCCAAAATTAAAGTCAAATCTCTGATTTCTTTCCCATCACATTCTTTTTTAGTCTCAGAAAAAAAAAAAAAAAAAATTACTGAGACTAGAAAGGAAAAGGAACCAGAGAAAAGCAGAATAGCAGTGATTGCATAAGAATGAAATACAAAAAGAATTAAAATAGCTTTAAACTAGGGTCATAAACAAAAATAAGTGGTTTTTGAAAACATGACTAATCTTGATTACTAGGCAAAAATTCTGTGTAAAGTTAAATTCTGAAACCCTGTCTTGCTAGATTCAATACTTTAATACAAAATTCCAAAAAAAAGGAAAATATAAATACTTTCACACAAAAAAATTTCCCTATGAATGAGACATTTGGAGCTTTAACTTACTAGTATTTTAGCAACCTGTTGTTTTTTCAATTCCTACTTCCGTAGTGATACTGCCTCGGAAACCCAAGGAGGGGTCGCTATGAGTCTGGCCGACTCGACGGAACCTAACAACAACAACAACATAACATATATAAGATTTGACTTGTCAGTTTCTCTTACAACATAACTTAATAAGCACATGCACAAATGAGTGTACACACAGATACTTTAAATGTACAATGACACACCTCTACAGTGTGTTTACTTCACTTTCCTATCTGCCCATCCGGATGCAGGATAAGAAAATGAATCATGATGGTCTTGATAAAAAGTGAAGAGCAGCATATTATTGATATCTTCATTAAATACACCCTCCCCTCCCATTAAAAGATGCTTTCAGAAATGTGCTTGGCAAACTTGATATTGTTTTTGTAGAACACGATGTTTCAGAAGCATGACTTCTCTGAGGAAACACTAGATCTTGTAACAGAAATATCTTTAAATCTTTTAGATAGCCAGTCCACAGGGAAAGGTTTAAGAAAGGATCAAAGCTTGTCCTTTCAGCTTGAATTATTCCATTACAGCTGAATGTGACATAATTACAAAAGATGTTGGATGTGGAATCTCATCAGGATTATCTGACACTCATCTTTGTTGAAAAAGTCTCCCCAGCTGTTGCTCTGATCACCCAAATGTGGCAGGAGTACAGAGTACAAAAGTACTTGTAAGTGACCACTGCTCGGGGCAAGCTTAGCTTCTTCAGGCCATTTTGTGACTTTCCACACATATCAATAGTCTGGAAAAACAGAAAACATTGTTCCGAATATAGTTCTATTGTCATCTGTAAAGCAGCTCAGAAAAGAAAAAAAAAAAAAGCAGCAGCAGCTAGGGGCTTATCTTTTGGCACATTTGTGTTCTGTGCAGCTAAACTCATTTACTATAAACGTTTCAGTCAGAAATGATCATATGTGCTCTAATGCAAGTCTGCCATTTGTTCTTATTTGTTTATATAATCTCATCTTAATTTAGCTATCCCCTATCTTGATGTCTGTTAATGGCTTTATGGGTGGAAATTCTTGTTATTGGGGATCACTCAGAAAGAGCATTTCTGACCCTGAAAATGAAATAAGATGAATAAATATTTAATTTCCTACTATGTTTAACAAGTTCTGGTCATCAGTAAATCGCATTTAAAATTTGAAAAGGTATGTTTTTAGCAAGCATTTGTCAAATTTTCTTTTTAAATATCACCATGGAAGTGCAGTTGTAAAATATAACATCAAACATAAAACGTTGAATAATTACTCATTCCAAAGGATTTGGGAGAAGCAAAAAAAAAAAAAAAAGAAATACTTTTATTCCCTTCCTTGTCGTGGATTACATTTTCTTCATACATTATTAATGAAGTTAAACTACTAGTAACATGCCAAATGTGCTGCATAGGAGATTTGTGCCTAATCCAGCACAAAACAGGCCCAGTCACATAATGATAGAAAAAAGAACAAATGTCAACAGTTTCACACTGGGACTAGATTAAGCAGACCGTACTTACTGATTTCTTACACAGGGATTATCTCACTTTTAGTGCTATGAGAAGGAAGGCCACACTTCTCTTATATTAACACAGAATTGAACCTAACGAAAAAAAAAGAAGACACTCATTTCCACTCCCATCCTGTCCCATGGCATGGAACCTTGATTTATTAAATACCACAGACTTAAGCCATTGTTTGGATAATGGGCTGCATAAAAATGTCTAATTGTGATACACAAGTATTAATACCTCAGAGATCAAATATGATATTGCTTCTCATTGAACTCTGATTAGATTGTGCCTAAAATAACTGGTGTTTACTGTTTACCCTTCTACTTGCTAGGTTTGAAAAGCTCCATGGCTTAGATCATGGCTGGATTCCTTACAGACAATATTAATGTTGAAAAAGTTGAAAGATTTTTCCCCCCTTTAATCTCAGAAGGCTAAGGCTTGCAGCCCTTACGTAAGCGAGCTCCCATTGACTTCAGAGAGAGTTTAGCAGTTGCATAAATATCCCAGAAGCTGGCTCCCATTTCTCATTATTAGTCTTGCTCAAAGGATATGCATTCACTGAAAGTGGAGTTCTCAGAACTTTGATTATCCATGTAGACAGGATTACATCTATTATCCATGTCTAGATTATGTGCTATTAAATTAGACTATGTAAAAAATAAAATTGTTTATTAATTAATGTATACTTCAGGATACAGATATTTCCGTGGCCTCAAAAACTACAATGATTATTAGCATCCAGTCCAATGACTGACCCCATTATGTCAAAGGCAGCAAAATCTACCATTTTAAAAACTTGATCCTTTGAAAATTCTTCAAAGAATTTTATCTGAAGAGGAATTTTAAGATGTACTTCTTTCACTCCTATACTCTTTGTTAGTTTATTGTACCTCTTATTCTAACTTCTCAGCTTAGTGACTCAGAACCATTCATTCAGTTAATAGGTAAAACATTTAATTGCTTAGGGCTTTTCATTTACATGGTACCGAATAGTGATCAGTCATCTTGTTTGTGTACAATTCTGATGATGAAAAAAATGTAAGAGATATTTAAGAAATATAAAAAGCAGTGAGATGAAGCTATCTTAGCTTGGTTATCAGAAAGACAGATACATCTCACTACTATTCTCTAACAGTGAACTTCCAGGGGGAAAAAATAAAAGTTTACCTTTAAGGAAATCTCAGAGGGCAACATATTTCTGAGTTAAAAGTCTTTTCTCCTCAAATTCCTTCTCCAATAATATTGACGATAAAGTTCTCTAACATGAATCTTCCTTTTGGCATTTCGTCTACTCTTCCTATGCCTGTGAACAAGTATTCATTTCATATGAAAATATGCCACAAATCTTGCTTAAAATGAAAACAACTACACTATGGTACATTTTGAATCATACGTTATATAGGAGGAGACACAGGCATATCTGTTAATAGTAGTAATCATATTCCCATAGGGCTGGATCATTTTAAAGCATAATTATAATTTATCTCATTTATATGTAACACTCTGGTGGTGTAGTGCCTAAGGCATTTGACTGCTAACCAGAGGGCTGGCAATTCAAACCCACCAGCCACTCCTGGGAAGGAAGAATGGGTGATCTACTTCTGTAGAAATATCACCTTGGAAACCCAAGGAGGGGTCGCTATGAGTTGAATCGACTCCATGGCCATGAATTTGGTGTGGGTTTATTTTTTGTTTATTTGTTTGTTTTTTTGGTTCAATCTAACAACACATTCAAGTGTATATTAACCCTTTCCACTCATATACTCATCTAGGATTCTGTATGACTTCCTGTAACACACACCAAGAAAATAGAGAAGTAGGGTGCTAGCGACTATGAATCTAAGAGAATTTTGGTTGTTGGGTTTCTTTTGTTTGTTTCTTTTTTTTTTATACCATGCCAGTCACTCTGTTAATGCCCAATCTCAGTTGCTATAACTGACTCCCAAGAAAACAAACTAAAAATTTACAACCACTAGCATAGAATTTTGAAATATATTTGCATGAACTTTCACTAATTTTCATTTCAGCATTCCTAAATGTGCAATAAGAATCACTGCATCAGGACTGAGGAAGGTTCATTAAAAACATGTGATATGCAGATGATACAACCTTATTTTCTGAAAGCAAAGAGGACCTGAAGCCTTACTAAAGAAGATCAAAGACTATAGCCTTCAATATGGATTACCCCTTAACACAAAGAAAACTAAAATCTTCACAGCCTGACCAGTAAGCAATAACATGATAAACAGAGAAAATATTGAAGTTGTCAAGGATTTCATTTTACTTGGATCCACATTCTATGCCCATGAAAGCAGCAGTCAAGAAATCAAATGGTGTATTGCATCAGGAAAATCTGCTACAAAAGAACTTTTGAAGTGTGTTAAGAAGCAAAGATGTCACTTTAAGGACTAATGTGCACCTGACCCAAGCCACGATACTTTCAATCTCCTCATAAACATGCAGCAGCTGAACAATGAATAAGGGAAAACTAAGAAGAATTTAAGCCTTTGAATTATGGTGTTGGAAAAGAATACTGAACATACCATGGACTGCCAGAAAAATGAACAAATCTGTCTTGGACAAAGTACAGCCAAAATGTTCCTTAGAAGCATGAATGACAAGACTTCATCTCATGTAATTTGGACGTGTTGTCAGGAGGAGAAGGACATCATGCTTGTTAAAGCATAGGCCCAGCAAAGAGAGACTCAAAATGGATTGATCCAGTGGCTGCAACAATGGGTTCAAAGACAACAAAGATTGTGAGGATGGTGCAGGACTGGCCAGTGTTTTGTTCTGTCATATATAGAGTTGCTATGAGTCAAAACCAATGTGATAGCAACTAATAACAACAAAGTCACTTAATGTAAAATACAATATATGGTTCTGTATTTTTTTAATTATTTAAATATTGGCATAAAAAGAAGTACATATTCAGGGAAAGCATGTGGAATCTTTAGGATCAAAAAAATGGTGACTAAACTAAAAGTTTCCAAATTCTAACTCATATCCTTTCAGTATAATGAGCTTATACCCTTAGGACAGGGTAACATTATATAGTTTTTGAAAATATGCATCACTAATATATAACAATGTTTCCATCTTGAATTTTGAGTTATAAACATTAGAAAATGAAAAACAGCTAACAGATAACCTGAAAAATGAATGCAACACTAAATGACTAAAACAGAATAACTGAGATGAATTTTCAGAAACTTTGACTTCTAATTTCCATACCCTTCATAAGATAATCATAATGGGCAAACAAAGGCAAGTAAATGAATGCCCTATCTCCCTCTTATCTCTCAGTATAGGGATCAAGTCCCTCAAGATACCCTCAGCTTCTGAAATCAATGCTAGAAATAAAACGTCCATTCCTCTTATCCTGTGTTCTGACTTCCAAGCGCCTAAGCCAAATGCTGTTTCTATAGAGCTTGAAGTCAAATCTCCTCTAAAGTACTAACAGTGGATGTCTGTGGTGTTTATTCCCAGAGATAACTTGGTTTTGAATGGGGGTCTCAAAATCCAAAGATAACTCTTACAACTACTATTAGGCTCCTGTACTAGACTGCAAATACCGTGAAAGCAGAGATCATACCTTGTCTGTTTTTATGTATTATTTTACGTTCAGTGGTAGCTATTATAGGCATAGTCACCACTCATCTGTCAGTGGATGCTTGTGTGTTGCAATAATGTTAAACAGGTTTCAGTAGAGTTTCCACATTAAGACTGATTAGGAAGAAAGACCTGGGGATCTGTTTCTGAAAACCGGCCAATAAAAACCCTGTGAATCATAATAATATGATCCGTAGTAGATCATGGAGATGGTGCAGGAGCAGGCAGCGTTTAGTTCCATTGCACATGGGGTCACCACGAGTCAGTTACCAACTTGATGCAGATGACAATGACAACTTATCACAGGGCTTAGCATATAGTAGCTGCTCAATAAGTTAATTAATCTCAAATGGTATAATTTTATGTAAGCAATCAGAGGCACTTGAAGGCTGAGGAGACTGCCTATTGCTTCTTAAATAATGTTGGATTAGTCCTCTACTCAAAGATCCACTCTAAATTATGAACGGGAACACTTAGTACTAGCAGCATATCATTAGTTCAAATTTATAGTTACAAAAAGAGAAACCAAGGTCAAGATAAATTAAAAAAAAGTTAAAAAAATATATTTGTAAAATAAGGGGATGAACAAAATGTCTTTAAGAAGAAAAGGAAAAATAACAGAGAAGGGGAGAAAAAAAATTAAGTTCCCTATCTTTTGTGTAATGAGAAAAATAGGTCTTCAGATGACTCTGCACTCCTCATATCCTGTATCCACAAATGTGATCAGACAGATACATTCTACAGAGTTCTTCACACTTCAGTCTTGTGTCTGAATGAAGACTACCTCCACTGCCCCTGTAGACTATAACATTGGGAATCCTAACTCTATCTTCTTATGTAATATAATCTTTTTATTCATGTTAAATACCCATGGCAAACAACAATAGCAGTAGTATCTAGTTACTGCACCCAGAAAAGGTCTAACCTGTTGTTAATTTCCATCCTCTGATGCTACTAGAAGCCCTGGTGACACCGTGATTAAAAGCACTTGGCTACTAACTGAAAAGTCAGTGGTTTGAACCCACTAGCCACTCTGCAGGAGAAAGATGAGGCAATCTGCTCTCGCAAAGATTAACAGCCTTGGAAACCCTATAGAGCAGTTCTACTGTGCCCTATATAGTCTCTGAGTCAAAATTGACTAGATGACAATGAGTTTAGTTTTTCTGGTTTGTGATGATATTATCATAATATTTATGCCTCTCCAGAGTACTCTCACCTTCTCCATTTATAATTGGCCCTTAGTCTACTGCATAACAGTTGTACTGAAACTCTGAATGCCAATTCTTATGACATCATTGGCACAGCTTCAATTAGCATAGTTTTAATGATGCTTGTAGAGTGATGTGTTCTAATTCTATCTGCCTGCATGTGCTAATAATAGCATGACTAATTAGCCTTTCTTCCTAAGTATTTTCCTACTATTATCTACCATTTGGGAAACAGTAAAATATCAGATATATAAACACTGCTTTATGATATTCTCATCTTCCCATATATTTTCATGTTTACTATCATGTATACATTTCTCTGATAACAAGTCCTTTTTCACTACCTGTTCACTTATGCCATCCAGTATCTACTGATGCCCTCTCTGATATTTTTTCAATCATTTTTTCACTCTTCTGTCTACAAAACTGAGTGGTGTGTTTACCACATGTTTATTTTCCAATGAAATAAGTTTTCCTGTGCACAGATGTCCATGAGTGTTAGATATCACAACCTTAGCTGACATCATTGTACTAACGAGGCCAAAGTTGGTCTTCAGTCCAATTCTCATGTAGTCTAATTAAATTTGATCAATTCTGTGACCAAAGGTCCCATTCTAACTATGTTGCCTGAGTAGGGAATGGGTGTAGTTCATCAAAAGAAGGACCAGGGATAATAAATAGATCATCAGCCATCCATCATTCTACTGAAAATCACTTTCATATTTTATATGGAGATTTATGTATGAAGAGAAATGAATATGTGCCATATGTATGTGAGACTGGCATTCATCTGTTTGTGTGTGCTCTATTCAATAGTTCACCATTCATAAAGACTAAAGGGGACTCAGAGTCTCCAAGTATAATCTCCATGTGCAAACGGTTAATGCTAAGTAGGAATGACTAGTCCTATTCACAAACAGATATAAGAGCAAAGCTAAAAACAAAAACATAAATGAAACATGAAAATATAGATACAGATATATCTTCATAAAGTATCACCTTGTAAAGTTCCATTACATAAGGGAAAACTTTAATTACAGCCTAGCTACATGTTTCCCATGACATCTTTCATGTCTTCAAATGATGCATGCTCAGGAAATACAAACTTCTTTTCATCTTAGCCTAAATAAAACACAATTGAATGAGATAAATATGTGTAAAACTATGTTGGCTAAGTAAGTGTGAGTATAAGAATGGTGTATAATTGTGCTACCTAAAAGGTGGTCCTTATGTACTTACAATTAACAATTCATTTTACATGGCACACAGATGAACATTTTTTAATTTTATTAATCATGCATTTGCTTTGCTGTACATTGAAAATGCCACCTAGATCATCAAACCCACGATTTCCCATATGTTATTGCCAAGATAAAGTTAAACCACACACCGATACACATACCTTAATACACACACACACAAAAAAAAAAAACCTCACTGTTGTCAAGTCAATTGTGACTCATAGTGACCCCTCCTTGGGTTTCCGAGGTGGTATCACTACAGAAGCAGATTGCCTAATCTTCCTTCCAAGGAATGGCTGGTGGGTTTGAACCACCAGCATTCTGGTTAGCAGTCAAATGCCTTAGGCACTACACCACCAGAGTTCCCACCTTAACACAAGTGACAGAAATGTGAAAATCTTGACAATGGTATGAGAATGACTAAAGTTCAGGAAATGGGTATTCTCAAAACAAAAACCTGCTAATGGAGAATATGTGTTTTAAAATTTCATTGGTAGTAAAAATAATAATAATTAGACAAGGATGAAACCAAGGCCATCTATCAATGCAATTAATTTTCATTTTTTTATTTTGTAGGCATTGAAGCTTCTAGCATATCTTTTTACCTGTATCTTACCAAATCAGAATGGGTACAAAACTCATAGAAATCGATGGCTGAAGTGGAAATAATTTTGGTCCTAGTTTCTTTGCAAGGAAAAAATTATCTGTATCAAACCACCCTCATGAACATTCTTAAATGCCAAGAGCCCACTTGCCAGATGTAGCCAACTGACTCCAATCTTATTCCATGACCTTAGTTTAGTATCCCCTTAGTTCTGGCCCATACACAGATCTAGGTGAGCAACCTTCTACCTTGTAAACTCTCATCATTGAACAAGTTGCTAGACATGGGACCCTACTCTGACAGTTTCCTTGCCAGAAAAATAATCTATAACAAGTGGCCAACAGCCAAAATATGGTTTAACTATCTGTCTTCTTCACATAATATTAGCTGAACATTTCTGATAGAAAGAGAAGATGTGAAAATGCCCTGATTCAGAAAGCATTTTGGCCTTTTCAAGAATTCAAGAAGACATATTGACAAAATGCAGTGAATGAGGGGTGGATGCCCAGAATGGTGTTATAGAAGTACACAGGGACATGTTTACACAGGGCCTTGAATGTGAAATGTGTTTGAAGTTTATGAGTTTATTTTATGTACAATAGAAAGTAACTTAAGAGTCTTTAACAAAGTGTGGTGGTTAAGTTTGTGTGTAAACTTGGCTGGACCAGGTTAAGTGGCTGGGCAGCTGGTGGTAGTTATTCCCCATGATGACACTAGCAATCAACTCCATGGCTGGATATACCACAAGCAGCTGAATAGCTGCTTTAGGGATGTGGACTGTGTCCCATATATAAGAAGCAGCTTTGGGAATGGTCTCAAGTATACAGCATGCTTGAACCCTGCATGTAGTCGTGTCGTTGTTCAGCAGCCTGCCAAGCTCCGCCAACCTTGGGACTTTCAATGGTCTTGAATTCATGGCCTGCCATGTGCTTTGGCAACATCGGGACTTGTCAACTTTAGGCTTGTCAGCCTCAGCAGCCAGCAGCTCCCTGAGTGAAGAAAAGTCTCTAGCTTCAGTGGGCCAAGAGCAGTAGGCAATGCTAAAGCCCAAGGTTGAGGGACTTTCACCCAGCCCCTAGAGCCTGGCACTTTGAACTTGGACTTAAAGCCTCCAAACTGTAAGAGAATAAACTTGTTTCTTCAAGCTATCCAATTTGTGGCGTATTCCTGTCAGAGAGGCACTAGGTAACCAGAACACAAGGCAATGAAATAATCCTATTTTGGTATAGACAGATGTTTCTGGATACTGTGTAGAAAATTAATGGGTAGTGGAAAGACAAGAAGGGCAGAGGAGAAATTTATCAAAGACTGTTAAACTACTTCAGATAATAAATGACAATGGTTGGGGATAGAGTGGTAGCAAATGATATGGAGAGAAATGGATGGACAGTTAGTAGAAGAGAGCAAAGAACAGCAAAGACACAAGGCACAAAAAGAGGTATGGGGAAAAGCAGTGCAATATGGTATCATGGAATCCAGAAAGGAGAGTATTCAACAAGGAAATAATGGTTAATAGTACAAAATGTTGTTGTTGTTGGTAGGTGTCAAGTCAGCTCTGACCCATAGTGACCCTATGTACAGCAGAACAAAACACTGCCTGGTCCTGTGCCACAGTCACAATCCTTGCAATACCTGAGCCCATCATTGCAGCCACTGTGTCAGTCCATCTCACCAAGGGCCTTTCCCTTTTCTGTTGACCCTCCACTTCACCAAGCATGAAACTTTCTCCAGGTAATAGTCCTTTCTGACGTCATGACCAAAGTAGGTGACACAAAGTCTGGCCATTCTATCATCCAAGGAGTATTCCAGCTGCACTTTTTCCAGGACAGATTTGTTAATTCATTTGGCAATCCATGGTACTTTCAGTATTTTTCACCAACATCACAACTCAAAAGCTCAACTCTTCTTAGGTATTCATGATTCATTGCCCGGTTCTCATAGCATATAAGGTAATTGAAAATATCTAAGCTTGTGTCAGGCACACCTTAGCCTTCAAGGAGGTATCTTTGCTCTTCTGCACTTGAAAAGGGTCTTTTGCAGCCAATTCGCCCAGTTCTATATGTCCTCTGATATCCTGACTGCTACTTCCATGGGTGTTGATTATGGAACCAAGTAATATGAAATCTTTGACAACTTCAGTCTTTTCTCCATCTATCATGATGCTGCTTATTGGTCGAGTTGTGAAGATTTTTGTTTTTTTTATATTGAGGTAGTCCGTAATCTTCACCAGTAGTACTTCAAGTCATCTTTACTTTCACCAAGCAAGGTTGTGTCATCTGCATAGTGCAGGTTGTTAATGAGTCTTCCTCCAATCCTGATGCTGTGTTCTTCATATAGTCCAGCTTCTTGGATTATTTGCTCAGCATACAGATTGAAAAAGTGTGGTGAAAGGATACAACTCTGATGCACTCCCTTATTGATTTTAAACAATGCAGTATCCCCTTGTTCTGTTCAAATGACAACTTCTAGTCTAAGTGCAAGTTCCTTATGGGAACAATTAAGTTGTTCTTGAATTCCAATTCTTCTCAATTTTATACATAATTTGTTATGATCCACATAAGTAAATGCTTTTGCAAAGTCAATAAAACACAAGTAAACATCTTTCTGGTATTCTTTGCTTTCAACCAAGACCCATCTGACACCAGCAATGTCTCTCATTCCACGTCCTCTTCTGAATCCACCTTGCATTTCTGGAGGTTCTCAGTCAATACACTGCTGCAACCATTTCTGAATTACCTTCAGTAGTGCCTAAGGCATTTGACTGTTAACCAGATGCCTGATGGAACAAACCCACCAGCTACTCCTTGGAAGGAAGGTTGGGCAATCTACTTCCATAGCGGTACCGCCTCAGAAACCTAAGGACAGGTTGCTATGTGTTGGATCTGGCTCAAGGGCAGTGCGTGCGTGATATTAATGATATTGTTCAGTAATTTCCACATTCTTTGGGATCACTCCTCTTTGGAATGGGTGTAAATATGGATCCCTTCCAGTCAGTTGGTCAGCTAGCTATCTTCCAAATATTTTGGCATAGACGACCAAGTGCCTCCAGCATGGCATCCATTTCTTGAAACATCTTATATATATAGTGATATCCAGCACTATATCAGACAATGTTTCAGGGCTATTCTTAAAGTTTCCCAGTAATAGATTATGTTTCACTACTATGCATAATGTTTTCATTGGCCAATTGTTTGAGAAGTGGATAACCCCTTCCTTCTTCCAAGTTTGGAAGCTCTGCTGAAAGCTGTCCACCATAGGTAAACCTGCTGATATTTGAAATACAGATGGCATAGCCTCCAGCTTCACAGCAGCATGAAAGACACCACAGTACAACAAACAGACAAATGAGTGGTGATGCCAAATGCAGTTGTTGTTGTTGTTAGGTGCTGTGGAGTCGTTTCCGACTCATAGTGACCCCATGCACAGAAGAACTAAACACTGCCCGATCCCGCACCAGCTCCATGATTCCTGCTATACTTGAGCCCATTGTCACAGCCACCATGTCAATCCATCTCGTTGAGGGCCTTTCCCTCTTTCATCGACCCTCCACCTTACCAAGCAGGACATCCTTCTCCAGGGAATGGTCCCTTCTGACAACATGACCAAAGTAGGTGAGATGAAGTCTGGCCATTCTCACTTCCCAGGAGCATTTTGGGTGCACTTCCTCCAGGACAGATCTGTTAGTTCTTTTAGTAGTCCATGGTACTTTCAGCATCCTTTGCCAGCACCATAACTCAAAAGCATCAACTCTTCTTCCATCTTCCTTATTCATTGTCCAGCTCTCACGTGCATATGAGGCAATTGGAAATATCATGGCTTGTGTCAGGCACACCTTAGGCCTCAAGGAGACATCCTTGCTCCTCAGCACTTGAAACAGTTCCTTCGCAGTTGACTTTCCCAATGCTACACGTCGTCTAATGTCTTGACAGCTGCTTCCATTGGCTTTGAATGTAGAACTAAGCAATGTGAATTCTTTGACAACCCCAATCATTTCTCCATTTATCATGATGCTGCTTATTGGTTCAATTGTGAGGATTTTTGTCTTCTTTATATCAAGATGTAATCCATACTGTAGACTATAGTCTTCAATCTTCATCAGTAAGTGCCTCAAGTCACCTTCACTTTCAGCAAGCAAAGTTGTATCATCTGTGTATCTCAGGTTGTTAATGATTCTTCCTCCAATCCTGATGCCACGTTTTTCTTCATATAGTCTAGTTTCTCGGATTATTTACTCAGCATACAGATTGAATAAGTATGGGGAAAGGATACAACCCTGACGCACTCCTTTCTTGATTTTAAACCATGTAGTGTCTGTCCCCTTGTTCCATTCGAACGACAGCCTCCTGGTCAATGTACAGCTTCCTCATGAGTACAATCAAGTGTTTGGGAATTCCCATTCTTTTCATTGTTATCAGTAATTTGTCATGATCCACAATCAAATGCCTTTGCATAGTCAATAAAACACAAGTAAATATCTTTCTGGTATTCTTTGCCTTGAGCCAAGATCCATCTGACAGCAGTTATGATATCCCTTGTTCCATGTCCTCTTCTGAATCCAGCTTGCACCTCCAGAAGTTCTCTGTCAATACTGCTGCAATCATTTTTTGAATTATCTTCAATAAGGTCTTATTTGTGTGTGATATTAATGATATTGTTT
>NW_006921658.1:6174859-6175384 GCF_000298275.1 Orycteropus afer afer
CATTACCTTATACATATGAATAAGGCTGGGTTTACTCTGATTATGCAGCTCTTTCCCAGTCCTATTTTGAGAGCCTTCTAACCTATCTAGACTATTCATAAAGTTGTGCAGTAATGTATCAAACAGTGTTTCTTTGCTATTCATAAGGATTTCCCTGGCCAATTCTTTGAGAAATTGATGGCCTCTTCTTTCTTCCTAGTCTATCTGTCTGTAAGCTGGGCTGATACCTGTGCACCCTGCTGGGTTTGAAACACCAGTGGCTCAGCCTCAAGACTCCCATCAACACGTCACCATGGTAGCACAAACAAACCGACAAGTTTGTCTCCCCATTGGAAACCTCTTCTACCACCCTTACCTGGGTCCCTGCAGCTGACTCCTCACTCTGTCCCAGTCCCCTGGCCTATTCCTCTCTTCTCTCCCCTTCTGCCATCCCACAGCTTTGGGGCATGGCCTACGTTCCTTCTCCTCACCTGGATCCCTGCGGCTCACTCCTTTTCTGTCCCAGTTCCTGGGCCTTTTTTGTTA
>NW_006921658.1:6175564-6178692 GCF_000298275.1 Orycteropus afer afer
GTTTAAAATGTTTCTGACCTATCTAAACACATTAACAGGTAATTTCCAGTATGGTAAGCCCAGCAATAGAGGTCTGAAGAAACTGTTATATGAGCAGTGGGAGAGCCACCCTCTAAGTACCTATAGTTGACATACCTTGACAAAAGGAAAATAAGACATCTTTCTCCTAACACCAGAATGTCTCAGAGATCATGGGCCTTCTCCCATACCCTACCATCATTTTCCCAATCTGATACTCAGCTTTAGTACCCAATGTAAGTGTTCAGTAGCCAAGGAAGCTCTTATCTGTTAAGGACCAGAGCCATCAGAATGAGATTTGCTCTAGATGCCAGAGAAACAATGGGATAGTCTTTACGCTTTAGATATTTAACTACACCATGATGAGGTAGATGCATGTCCATGTGTGAGTGGTGAGACTATTATGGATACTAATTTTCCCAGCTCTATGTCACAATCACAGAACACAAAACACCAAATGCTACTGACAGGGAAAAATGTTGTTGGCACAGAGTTACTGGGCGCTTCAAAAGAGCAGTTTCAGTGCCATGGGAAGGGTAAAAGGCAAATGGAAGAAGGCTGAAGAATGTAAAGATTCAGAAGTGAAGACAGAGTAAACAGGTACTTATTTTGAAAAGTTTATTTCTTTAAAAAAGTAGATAGGAAAATTGCAGAGTTAAGAGAAGTTTGACTTTCTTTTTTTTTTCTTTTTTGCTTGTTTTTGTTTGTGTTAGGAAGAGCTGGCTGAATGGATTATGGGAGTTGATATAATAGTTAATTTTGTGTGTCAGCTTGTCTGGGCCATGGTTTTGAGTGGCTTGGCAGCTAGATGTAGTTATTCCCCATGATGAGTTTGTAATCACCTCCATGGTGGATTTTGCTGTGAGCACCTAATCAATTGAAGGTAAGTTGCCTTTGAGGCATGGCTTACTTCTAGTATATATAGAGAAGCTTCAAGAAAACTCACTAGCTTTTTGGCACATCTGGATTCTACATTAAGGAACTCTGGTGGCATAGTGCCTAAAGCATTTGACTGCCAGACAGAAGGTTGGTGGTTCAAACCCACCAGCCACTCCATGGAAAGAAGACTGGGCAATCCACTTCCATAAAGATTTACCACCTCAGAAACCCAAAAGGGGTTACTATGAATCAGAATCAACTCAATGGCGGTGAGTTTGGTTTTTTGGTTTGGATCCTCCATACAGCAAGGTCCTCATCCCCAGTTCCTGGATTTAAACCAGTGGCCTGCCATGTTGCCTGCCAATCTTGGGATTGTGCCATTTTACCTACCAGCCTTTGGTTTGACACCCTTAGCAGCCAGCAGCTGCCTGTGTTAGGAGATGCCTTCAGTTTCAGTGGGCCTGAAATAAGAGCTAGAGCTGAAGCCAAAGGTGGAGGGACCTTTACCCAGCCCCTAGAGTGAGAACTCTGAATTTGCACTTCTAACCTTCTAAACTGTAAAAGAATAAATTCTTATTTGCTAAAGCCATCCATTGGTGTCATTTCTGATATAGTAGCACTAGAGAACCAAGATAGAATTTGCTACCAAGAGAGTAGGGTGTTGTTCTAACAAATAGTAAGATGTGGAAGCAGGAGTGGAACATGTCCTTGAACCCAATGTCATGGATTACCAGTGCATTCAGTTCAGATTTCTGGATCTGGTTCATCCAGATAGTTCTTCCAATAAAAACACAAATCCATTGTTCAAAAAACATCCACTTGATGTCTCCACATCAAAGTATCTTCTCTAGATACATTATTTCATTGACCAATTTGACAAAATATTATCAACCATAATTTTTTTAAAAAGTTTATAGTTTTTATGGTAAAAAACTTAATTTTTTTAAGTTGAATAAAACAACCAAAGATAAAGATCTTCCCACCATATTTTAGGTCAAAAAATAGAACAAGGAGCTAAATAATTAATAAAATCATTGTTTTAGTCAAATGTGCTAAATCAAAAACATCTTTTCCTCTTCTTAGTAAGGGTAACTTACACTTTTTGTGAGAGAAATCTTTAGATTCATGGTATTTACTCAAATTTTGATCCCACAGTTCTTAATATAGGTAGACTCGTGTGTTCAAAACCTGCAAAACATACCATAGGGAGTAAAACCTTATAGATACTCCAAATTATTTGTGTAGCTTGAAATTCAGAAAAACTAATCATGGTCTTCATTTTCTGAATGGCGTTTTATCATTATGGTTTTCTTAAAATAGTTTGCTGAATACACGAGTGACTTATGTTCATAATATAAATAATTTTCAGAATAGAACAAGCCCAGATGTTGGGACCATAAAGGAGAGGTGGCACAGCAGTTTTAGAGTGACTGAGGGAGACCAGGAAGTGAGTGGAACAGTTTGGAACAGCTAAAGGAGACAAACATGTCTCTCAGTTTGTTGTACTTTGGTGGCTTGCTTGTTGCTGAGAGACTGGAAGCTATACCACTGGTATTTCAAATGCCAGCAGGGTTATCCATAGTTGACAGGTTTCAGCAGAGCTACAAGACAAGACAGACTTGGAAGAAGGAAGAGGCCATCGACTTCTCAAAGAATTGGGTAGTGAAAACCTTTTAAATAGCAGTGAAACACTGTTTGATATATTACTGGAAAACTTTAGGAATAGCCCTGAAATAATGTCCAATATAGTGCTGGAAGATGTCCCTCAGGTCAGAAGGTACTCAAAATATGACTGGGGAAGCATTGCCTCCTCAGAGTAGAGCCAGCCTTAATGATGTGGATAGAGTAAAGTTTTCAGGATGTCCATTTGCTATTGTGGAATGACTTAAGATGAGAAGAAACAGCTGCAAACATTTATTAATAACCTGAACATGGAATGTACAAAGTATGAACCCAGGAAAATTAGAAGTTGTCAAAAATGAAATGGAATCCATAAAGATTGATATCCTCTACATTAGTGAGTTCAAATGGACTGGTTTGGGCCATTTTGAATCAGACAGTCAGATGATCTACTATGTTGGGAATGACAAATTGAAGAGGAATTATGTGACATTCATCATCACAAAGAATGTATCAAGATCTATCTTGAAGCACAATGCTATCAGTGATGGGATAATATTCACACACCTACAAGTTCGACCAATTGATAATACTATTATTCAAATTTACTC
>NW_006921658.1:6178977-6198550 GCF_000298275.1 Orycteropus afer afer
TTGACAAAACAGACAATCAAGATGTGTTGATTATAACTGGTGATTGGAATGCAAAAGTTAGAAAAAAAGAAGAATCACTGGTAGTTAGAAAATTTGGCCTGTGAGATAGAAATAACACTGGAGATCTCATGATAGAATGTTGCACGGTGAACAAATTATTCATTGCAAATACCTTTTTTCAACAACACAAATGGTGGCTATAATGTGGACTTTGCCAGATGGAGTACACAGGAATCAGAATGACTACATATGTAGCAAGAGATGATAGAGAAGCTCAATATCTTCAGCCAAAATAAGGCCAGGAGCTGATTGTAGAACTGACAATCAACTGCTCATATGCAAGTTCAAGTTGAAGCTGAAGACAATTAAAACAAGTCCATGAGAGCCAAAATATGATCTTGACTATATCCCTCCTGAATTTAAAGACCATCTAAAGAACAGATTTGATACATTGAACACAAATGACCAAAAACCAGAGGGATTGTGCAATGATATGAGGAACAGCATTCACGAAGAAAGCAAAAGGTCATTAAAAAGACAGGAAAGGAAGAAAAGACCAAAAGGGATGTCAGAAGAGACTCTGAAACTTGTTGTTTAACAGAGAGTAGCTAAAGAAAATGGAAAAACTGACAAGATAAAAGAGCTGAACAGAAGATTTCAAAGACCAGCTCAAGAAGACAAAGTCAATTATTATAATTTAATGCGCAAAGACCTAGAGTTAGAAAACCAAAAGGGAAGAACACACTCAGCATTTCTCATGTTGAAAGAACTGAAGAAAAAAATTATGCCTCAAATTCTAATATTGAAAGATTCTATGTGCAAAATGTTGAATGATGCAGGAAACATCAAAAGAAGATGGAGGGAATATACAGAACATTGTACCAAAAAGAATTGATTGATGTTCATCCATTTCAGGAGGTGGCATATGATCAAGAACCAATGGTATCAAAGGAAGAAGTCAAAGATGCACTGAAGGAATTGGCAAAAAACAAGGCTCCAGGAATTGACTGAATACTCATTGAGATATTTCAACAAACAGATGCTGTGCTGGAAGCACTTATTCATCTATGCCAAGAGATTTGGAAGACAGCTACCTGGCCAACTGACTGGAAAAGATCCATATTTTATCCATTCCAAAGAGGGGTAATCCTACAGAATGTGGAAATTAGTGGACAATATCATTAATATCACATGCAAGTAAAATTCAGAAATGGTTGCAGCAATATATTGCCAGAGAACTTCCAGAAATGCAAGATGTATTCAGAAGAGGATGTGGAACAAGTGACATCATTGCTGATGTCAGATGGATCTTAATTGAAAGCATAGAATACCAGAAATATGTTTACTTGTGTTTTATTGACTATACAAAAGCATTTGATTGTGCAGATCAAATCAAATTATGGATAACATTGAGAAGGATGGAAATTTCAGAACACTTAATAGTACTCATGAGGAACCTGTACATAGACCAGGAGGCTGTCATTCAAATACAACAAAAGGATACCGTGTGGTTTAAAATCAGGAAGGGAGTGTGTCAGGGTTGTATCATTTCACTGTACTTATTTAATTTGTATGCTGAGGAAAAATCCAAGAAACTAGACTATATGAAGAAGAACATGGCATCAGAATTGGAGGAATGCTTATTAACAACCTGCGATATGCAGATGACACAACTTTGCTTGCTGAAAGTGAAGATGACTTCAAGCACTTACTGATGAAGACTGTAGACTACAGTCTGCAGTGTAGATTATACCTCAATATAAAGAAAACAAAAATCCTCACAACTGGACCAATAAGCACCATCACAATAAATGGAGAAAAGATTGAAGTTGCCAAAGACCTCATATTACTTGGTTTTACAATCAACACCAATGGAAGCAGTAGACAAGACATCAGACGATGTATTGCACTAGAAAAATCTGCTGCAAAAGACTTCTTTCAAGTGATGAAGAGAAAAGATCTCCCCTTGAAAACTAAGTGTGCCTAACCTGAGCAATGTTATTTGCAATCGTCTCTTACACATGTGAGAGCTGGACAATGAATAAGGAAGACCAAAGAAGAGTTCATGCTTTTGAGTCACGGTGTTGGCAAAGAACGCTGAAAGTACTGTGAACTGTTAAAAGAACTAACAAATCTGTCCTTGAAGTGCAGCTGGAATTCTCCTTCAAAGCAAGAATGACCAGACTTCATCTTACCTATTTTGTTCATGTTGTCAGAAGGAACTATTCTCTGGAGAAGGACATCATGCTTGGTTAAGTGGAGGGTCAACGAAGGAGAAGGCCCTCAGCAAGATGGACTGACACACTGGCTGCAATGATGGGCTCAGGTATTAAAAGCATCACGATGCTGGCGCATTTCGTTCCATAGTACATAAGGTAGCTATGACTTGGAGATGACTCAACAGTACCTAACAACAACAACATGGAATAAAGGTGTTTATATACTCTCATAGAGTTAGAGTTATAGGTCTATTTCAATTCTAGGACCTGTAGAAGAAGATTGTTATAACTATACATGGCATAGTAAAGAAGAGATCAAATTTTGAATCTACCTTTAATATTTTACATATTTTAACATACTAAAACCTGAAATTGATTCAAATAATATAAAGCACTTAAAACAATTAGTCAGTTCATACTGGAAACTTCATCTTTAATATTGCATTAAAATTATAGCTATGGGTACACAAAATGAACTCTATCTGATTTTTCTCCTTTTTCAACAATGAAAAACAGCTTTATTTCTTAAGGTAATCAATGAAAGATAAAATTGCTGGAAGAGATGATCTCTACTCCCTAACAAATATAATAGCTTAATTTCCCTGATTATTTTTAAAGAGAAAAACCTTTTTAAATGTATTGTTTTGAATGAATTTATTATTAAAGGCATATTTTAGAATGAAAAAAAGAACCAAAACATAAAATTACCCAGAGAAAATATGCTTTAAAGAAAGCATATGCTCAGTTTAGCATGGCGCTTGCTATGCATGATTTTTCACACTGACTGTGTGACAAAATAGAAGATAGGCCAGATTATAGCAATTGAACATATTTGTAACCATATGAACAATTATTAACAAAGAATTTTTACAGAGGGACTGATACCAACATGGAGAAAAGTTTATAATATTGCCCTTTAGGATCCTGTCTGCTTCCCTATTTCTATCAAATAATTTAATGAAAATATAGAAACTGTGTATGCAATGTATGACTCTAACAAACCTAAGTGTTACAGCTAAAACACTGGACCTTGGAATCAGTTTTCAACAATTGTCATAAGCTGGAATTCTGGGCTGAATTTACAGAGATAGATTTAACTAGGAGGAACATCTTTCTTGTGTTAAAAGAAATTTTTCACTAAATAGAGAAGCTATTTTTAGTTCATGCAAATAGCTTGACAGTTCTTTGCTTTAAAAAAAAAAAAAAATGGTGAAGCCCCAAGGAGGGTCACATTGCTCTGGAAATAAGGGAGAAGAGAAGACCTGGAAGCCCAAAAAGAGGTAAAAGGAGAAGACCCAACAACTGGATGTTAACTTGGGCTCTTTGCCAAAAAAAAATGAACCTGTAAGGAAATTTGAGTAGCAAGAATGAGAATGAGACTTTTGAGGTCTAATATCTGTTTTCGGTTACTGTTAAGTTGCACATTATCTCCTTCCATAAGTTCAGGCCTTCAGTAAAATTCTGCATAGATGGCAGAACTTTGGGGGAATGCAAGAATTAAGGGGTCCAGCATGGGACAACAGAGCACAGAAAAGGGACAACAGTGTGAAAGATGTGATGCAGATTGGCAGTTGACAGTTCAGTAGAAATATAGGATTAGCCACAAGTGACCAATCACAGCATAAACTTCCCCAAAAGACCTTGGACATACTGAGAAGGATGATGTGATTTCCTCCATCCTTAAAATGTTGTTGTTGTTATTTGCCATCGAGTTGGCCCCTACTCCTAGCAACCCCTCCTTGGGTTTCCGAGGCAGTTATCACTATGGAAGTAGGATTGCCCAACCTTCCTTCCGAGGAGTGGCTGGTGGGTTTGAACCTCCAGCCTCCTGGTTAGCAGTCAAGTGCCTTAGGCACTATGCTACCAGAGCTCCTATCCTTAGAATATGATCCTGAAAATTTTATTTCAATGTGAAAGGTGACCCCAGCAGGTTTCAGGACTTCAGGGGCATCTAGGAAGCTGACATTTGAATTACTTGTGTTACCTTCATGTAAAGTCCAAAACAGTGTCTGGCAGCTAATAGGATATGAATACACCTTTGCTGATTTTTTTTTTTTTTTAACACTCTTGCAAGAATACAGAATGTGAAAAACCTCAGATACTAGTAATTTATATGAAAAAGGTCAAGGGATTTTAGTTGGTAAAAAGATCAGTATTAGTCAACAATGTTCCCCCAAGAAAATAATGAAATCTTGAGATATATTAATACGAGTATCCAGAAGGAGAAAAATGTTAGCTTCATTGAATTGGTCTGAGTCTGATCAAATCTATGTTCAGTCTGGACATTAAGAAGATATATTGGCAAAAGGCAGTAAATCAGATGATGGCAATGAGGATAGTAATGAAATTCGGAGCCATGTCAAATATGTGAGAATGAGAAATTTTCTTATGTTTAACCTAAGAAAAGTTAAGTCATAGAGAAGATATAACATTTGTTCATATATTTATAGAGGTATCATACAGAAGAGTGTGGTAGTCTGAAAATTGCCCCTTCCCAAAGGTATCCATATCCTAATTCCTGGAAACTGTGTTACCTTACTTAGCAAATGGAATTTTTCAGATGTGATTAAGTTAAGGATCTTCAGATGGGGATACTATCTTGAGTTATCTGTGTAGGTTCATTTTGATTCCTAACATCCTTAAAGGTAGAAAAGAGAGGCAAAAGGGAAGAGTCAGAATGTGACAAGAGAAGCAGAAGTCAGAGTGATGTGAGACCATGGGCCAAGGAATGTGGGCACCACTGAAAGCTAAAAAAGTCAAGGAAACAGTTTCCCCTACAGCCTCTAGAAGAGACACAGCCCTGCTTACCCGTTTTAGACTTCTAACCTCCAGCTCTGTAAATAGTAAATGTGTGTTGTTTTAAGCAGCTAAATTGATGATAATTTTTTACAGCAGCAATATGAAGCTAATACTAAGACTAGTCTAAATAGTGCTAAACCACAAAATGAGAACTAATGGGATAAAATTTCAGTTCAATGCAAATTCACAGTGCACCAGCACCATTGGCAGGCAGATTGACATGTTCAAGGCAAACACAGGAGTTCAGTTACCAGCATTGGGGAGTGTCTGGACATTTCTGCTGCACTCTGTTTCCCTTCACAGTCTTCCCTAAAGATGTACAATTTTCAAGACCATTGGAACATTGAAAAAAAAAAAAATCAGGAGTTTTTTTAAGATATAAGAATAAGAACACATCATGAATATAGATGCAAAAATCTTCCACAAAATTCTAACCAATAGACTTCAACAACATATCTAAAATATAACACATCATGACCTAGTGAGATCCATACCAGGTATGCAAGGATAGATAGTTCAACATTAGCAAAACAATCAACATAAGTAAAATAAAGGAAAAGAACCACATGATCATATCATTTGATGCAGAAAAGGCATTTGATAAGATCCAACACCAATTCCTGATAAAAACTCTCAGAAAAATAGGAATAGAAGGGTTATGCTTCAACATTGTAAAGGGCATATATGCAAAATGCACAACCAACGTTATTCTCAATGAAGAGAGATTGAAATAATTCCCCTTGCAAAAAGGAACTAGACAAGGATCATTTCTGTCACTGGTTCTATTCAACATTGTATTGGAAGTCCTAACAAGGGCAATAGGCAAAAAAAGGGATGTAAAAGGCATCCAAATTGGTAAGGAAGAAGTAAAACTATCCCTATATGCAGATAATATGATCCGATACACTGAAAACCCATAAGACACATCAAGAAACTCTGGGAAAATAATTGAAAAATTTAGCATAGTGGCAGGATACAGGATCAACAGGCAAAACTCACTTGGATTCCTCTACACCAGAAAAGATATCTCTGAAAACAAAATCAATACCATTTGCAATAACCACCAAAAAGATTAAATACTTAGAATAAATCTTACCAGGGACACAAAAGACCTATACAAAGAAAACTACAAAACACTACTTCAAGAAACTATAAGAGATCTACATAAATGAAAGAAAATATGCATGTGGATAAGAACATTAAATATTGTGACAATGTCAATTTTATCAAAAGCAATTCATATACTCAATGCCATTCCAATCCAGATTCCATCAACATTCTTTGAGGACATGGAAAAACCAATCACTAATTTTACATGGAAAGGAAAGAGACCGGGATAAGCAAAGCACTATTGTAGAAGAAGAAGAAAGTAGGAGGTATCTTACTCCTGGATCTAAAAACCTGCTATACAGCCACAGTAGTCAATACAGCCTGGTATTTGTACAAAGACAGACACATGAACCAAAAGAACAGAATTGAGAACCCAGAAATAGGATTGTCCCCCTATGGTCAGTTGAGCCATAACAAAGGCCCAAAATCCATTAAATGGAGAAGAGACAGTCTCTTTCACTAATGGTGTCAGGAAAACTGGATATCCATTTGCAAAAAATAAGTAAATAAAATGAAACAAGATCACTACCTCACACAACACACAAAAGCTAACTCCAGATGGATCAAAAACTTAAATGTAAAACATAACACTATAAAATTGATCAAAAAAAAAAAAAAATAGAGACAAACTACTTGTTGTTGTTATGTGCCATCGAGTCAGGCCGAACTCATAGCGACCCCTCCTTGGGTTTCCGAGTCAGTATCTCTATGGAAGTAGATTGCCCAATCTTCCTTCCAAGGAGTGGCTAGTGGATTTGAACCTCCAGCCTTCTGGTTAGCCATTAGAGAGATGCAAATCAAAACAACAAAGAGATACCATCTCACTCCAACACTGATAGCAAAGTTCAACAACACAGAAAATAACAAATGCTAGTGAGGATTTGGAGAGATTGGGACTCTCCTACACTGCTAGTGGGAGTATAAAATGATACAACCACTGTGGAAAATGACATGGTGATTCCTTAAAAAGTTGGAAATAGAATTACCATTTGATACAGCAAACCCATTACTAGGTATATATCCTAAAGAAATGAGAGCCAGGACATGAATAGATGTATGCACATCCATGTTCATCGCAACACTATTCACAATAGCAAAGAGATGGAAACACTGTAAGCAGCCAACAACAATGGAATGGAGAACAAAAGTATGGTGCATAGACACAATGGGATACTACGCAACACTAAAAAATAGTATAGAATCTGTGAAACACCACATAACGTAAATGAACTTGGAGGATATTGTGCTGAATGAAATAAGTCAATCACAGAAGGACAATTACTGCATTAGTGCACTATCGTAAAAAGTCTAGGGAAGTTTTACATATGGAAGAAAATTTTCTTTGTTGGTTACCAGGAACGGGAGGGGAGGGAAGAGAAAATTGTCAAGAGGCAAGTATTGATTTGGGTTAAGGGAAAGGCAGTATACCAAAAGTGAGTGATGAACACAATAAAACTAAGGAAAAGGAAGACACAGAGAGATGCACAAGAGGTACAGGCAACAAAGATAAGCAGTTTTACATACACAACACTACATTATCCATAATAACAAACATTAATCCATGGGTGGATATATAGATAGAAAGGCTGAATGATCAGGTATGTCTAAGCAAAAGGAAATATACCTATGACCATATGTAAGTGAGGCAGGATATCCAAGTAAAGGGGTGGGAGGCAAGGCTAAGCCCCAAGCCCCCTATAACCAGGAAAGGGAGGGAGCAGGAGAGGCTGGGGAGTGGCAGGATCCAGGTAAAGGGGAAGGAGGCAAGGCAGGTCCCAGCCCCCAGCCCCCTAGAGCCAGGAAAGGGAGGGACTGGCTGAGGACCACAAAGTGGCAGGTTCCAGGTAGGAATTAGGTAAGGGGAGGGCGAAGAGATTTCCAACAGCTAAGGGAGACAAACTTGTCTGTCAGTTTGTCATCCTGTGGGATTTGTACATTGCTGTGAGGCTTGAGGCTGTGCCACTAGTGTTTCAGACACCAGAAGACTTGCACATGGTGTACAGGTTTCAACACACCTTACAGACTAAGACAGACTAGGAAGAACTAGGAGGCCCTCCACTTCTCAAAAATTGGCCAAGGAAAATCTTATGAATAGCAGAGAAACACTGTCTGATAAATTACAGGACAACTTTATGAATAGCTTGGAAACATCATCTGACACAGTGCAGGAAGATGAGCCCCTTGGGTCAGAAGGCAATCAAAATAGGACTGGGAAAGAGCTGCCTCCTTAGAATAGAACTAACTTTAATGATATGGATAAAGTAAGTCTTTTGGGACTTCCATGTGCTGACGTGGCTGACTCAAATTGAGGAGAAACAGATGCAAACATCCATTAATAATCAGAACATGGAATGTATGAAGTATGAATCTAGGAAAATTGGAAGTTGTCAAAAATGAAATGGAACTCATGAAGATTGATATCTTATGCATTAGCGAGCTGAAATGGATGGGTTTGGGGCATTTTGAATTAAACAACCATATGTTCTACTATGCCGGGAATGACAAATTAAAGAGGAATGGCGTGGCATTCATCATCACAAAGGATGTTTCAAGGTCTGTTCTGAAGTACAATGCTGTCAGTGATAGGATAATATCCATAAGTCTACAAGGAAGACCCGTTAATACTACTTTAATCAAATTTATGCACCAACCACCAAAGCCAAATATGAGGAAATTGAAGATTTTTATCAACTTCTGCAGTCTGAAATTGACTGAATACGCAATCAAGATATGTTGCTTGTCACTGGTGATTGGAATGCAAAAGTTGGAAATGAAGAATCACAGGTACTTGGAAAATTTGGCCTTGCTGACAGAAATAATGCTGGAGATCGCATGATAGAATTTTGGAAGACCAACAACTTATTCATTGCAAATACCTTTTTTCAACAACACAAATGGCAGCTTTACACGTGGACTTCACCAGATGGAGTACAGAAGAATCAGATTGACTACATCTGTGGCAAGAGGAGATGGAAAATCTCAATATCTTCAGCCAAAATAAGGCCAGGAGCTGATTGTGGAACAGATCATCAACTGCTCATACAAAAATTCAATTTGAAGTTGAAGACAATGAAAACAAACCACTAGAGCCAAAATATGACCATGAATATATCCCTCCTGAATTTAGAGACCATCTAAAGAATAGATTTGATGCATTGGACACCAATAACCAAAAACCAGAAGAATTATGGATGATATCAAGAGCACCATCCATGAAGAAAGCAAGAGGTCATTAATAATACAAGAAAGAAAGAAAAGACCAAAATGGATGTCAGAGAAACTCTGAAACTTGCCCTTGAGTGAAAAGTAGCTAAAGCAAATGGAAGAAATGACAAGATAAAAGAACTTAATGGAAGATTTCAAAGAGCAGCTCAAGCAGACAAAGCCCATTACTATAATGAAATGTGCAAAGACCTGGAGTTAGAAAACCAAAAGGGAAAGCATGCTCTGCATTTCTCAAGCTGAAAGAACTGAGGAAAATATTTAACCCTCGAGTTGCAATATTAAAAGATTCTATGGGCAAAATATTGAATGATGCAGGAAGCATCAAAAGAAGATGGAAGGAATACACAGAATCACTGTACCAAAAAGAACTGGTCGATCTTCATCCATTTCAGGAGGTGGCATATTTTCAAGAACCAGTGGTATTGAAGGAAGAAGTCAAAGCTGCACTGAAAGCAAATTGGCAAAAACAAGGCTCCAGGAATTGATGGAATACTCATTGAGAAGTTTCAACAAAAGGATGCCCCACTGGAGGCACTCACTCAGCTATGCCAAGAGACTTGGAAAACAGCTACCTGGCCACTGACTGGAAGAGATCCACATTTGTACTCATTCCAAAGAAAGGTGATCCCACAGATGTAGAAATTATTCAACAATATCATTAATATCACATGCAAGTAAAATCTTACTGAAAATAATACAAAAACAGTTGCAGCAGTATATTGACAGAGAACTTCCAGAGGTGCAAGCTGGATTCAGAAGAGGACATGGAACAAGGGATATCATTGCTGATGTCATATGGATCTTGGCTCAAAGCAATGAATTCCAGAAGGATGTTTACTTGTGTTTTATTGACTATGCAAAAGCATTTGATTGTGTGAATCATAACAAATTGTGGATAACATTGAGAAGAATGAGAATTCCAGAACACTTAATTGTACTCATGAGGAACCTGTACATAGAACAGGAGGCTATTATTCAAACAGAACAAGGAGACACTGCATCATTTAGAGTCATGAAGGCAGTGAGTCAGGGTTGTGTCCTTTCACCATACTTACTCAATCTACATGGTGAGCAAATAATCTGAGAAGTTGAACTATATGAAGAAGAAGGTGGCATCAAGATTGGAGAAAGAATCATTAACAACCTATGATATGCTGATGACACAACTTAGCTAGCTGAAAGTTAGCATGACATGAACCACTTACTGATGAAGATTCAAGAATACAGTCTGCAGTATGGATTACATCTCAATATAAAGAAGAAAAAAAATCCTCACAACTGGACCTATAAGCAGCATCACAATAAATGGAGAAAAGATTGATGTTGTCAAAGACTTCACATTGCTTGGTTCTACAATCCAATGGAAGCAGCAGTCAGGACATTAGATGATGTACGTTGTTGTTGTTGTTGTTGTTGTTTGCCGTCGAGTCAACCCCTACTCATAGTGACCTCTCCTTGGGTTTCCGAGGCAGTATCACTATGGAAGTAGGATTGCCCAACCTTCCTTCTGAGACGATGTATATAGCACTGGGCAAGTCGACTGCAAAAGACCTCTTTCAAGTGCTGAGGAACAAAGATGTCTCCTTGAGGACTAGGGTGTGCCTGACACAAACATGATATTTTCCATTGCCTCATATGCATGTGAGAGCTGGACAAAAAGGAAGACTGAAGAAAAATTGATGCTTTTGAGTTGTGGTGCTGGCAAAGAATGCTGAAGGTACCATGGACTGCTAAAAGAACTAACAAAACTGTCCTGGATGAAGTGCAGTCAGAATGCTCCTTGGAAGCAAGAATGGCCAGACTTTATCTCAGCTACTTTGGTCATCTTATCAGAAGGGACCATTCCCTAGAGAAGGATGTCCTGCTTGGTAAGGTGGAGGGTCGATGAAAGAAGGGAAGGCCCTCAACAAGATGGATTGACACAGTGGCTGTGGCTATGGGTTCAAGTATAGCAAGAAACATGGAGCTGGCTCAGGACCAGGCGGTGTTTAGTTTGATGTGCATAGGGTGGCTATGAGTCAGAGATGCCTTGACTGCAACTAACAACAACAATAACAGAAAATATTTCTATATACTTATTTGTATGTGTCATAAGAAAGTCTGTATATATAATAGAGCTGACATGGGCAAACTTCAGATAATTTCTTAGCCACAGTCAATCACCCTGAAGGAGCAAATTGTTGGGAACTTGGGCTTGCAATCAGGGTTGCAGGGGATATCAAGCTCAATTGGCATAACATGCTACACCAAAATATTGTTTTATATCCAACTTTGGAGAAGTTCTGGTGGCGTAGTGCCTAAGGCATTTGACTGCTAACCAGAAGGCTGGTGGTTCAAACCCACCAGCCACTCATTGGAAGGAAGACTGGGCAATCTACTTCTGTAGTGACATTACCTTAGAAATCCAAGGAAGGATTGCTATGAGTCAGATCCAACTCAACAGCAGTAAGTTCAGTTTTTTGTTGTTTTTTTTTTTTTAATCCAACTTTGGTGAGTAGCAACTGGGGTCTTAAAAGCTTGCAAGTAGCCATCTAAGATACAACTACTGGTCTCTCCATGTCCAGAGCAAAGAAGAATGAAGAAAACTAAAGATTCATGGTAACAATTAGTCCAAGGGACTAGTGGGCCATGTGGACCTCAACCTACATGACCCTGAGAGTAGAAGAACTAGATGGTACCCAGCTACCACTGTCAACCACTTGGAAAGGGATCAGTATAGGAAATCCTGGAGAGAGTGGGAGAAAAATGTGGACCAAAACTCAAAACCATAAAAAAGACCAGACTTACTGGTCTGATAGCAACTGGTGAAACCCCTGAGACTATGACACCTAGCTACCCTTCAGGCCTAGAATTGAACTCATTCCTGTGCTTTCTAGCCAAACAATAGATAAGTATATAAGTTGAACATTTACACCAGGTAGGTACACGCCTGAGAACACTCAACCATGGGAGATCAGAAAGACAGTATTTGCACAAGGAGATAACTCAATGCGCAGGAATGCATAGGAAAGAAGGACACAGGAGAAAGGTAACCATAGGGAGGAAGTGGGAAGAGAGCTATTACATTATGGTGATTGCAATCAATGTCATGAAACAAAATGTGTATGAATGGTTGCATGGAAAATGAATTTGCCCTGTAAACTTTCACCCAAATCAAAATAAAAAATTAAATTTAAAAAAATGAGAAAACAGGTAGTGAATGGGAGTTGTCAATAAATTTTTGGAAGATTGAACATAAATGAAAGAATAGCCAACCGTTATATTAACTGATTCATGGACTATGTGTTGGTGGGAAGCTTTTCACAGATCTGACAAACAGATCTTTTCAGTATTTGGAAAGAATTCTCAATAAATACATAGAAAATTAACTACTGAAACAGGAGATATTTTTAACTCCAGAAAATATTAACCCCAGATGGAAAATGTTGTTCAATGAAGATTACATAATCCTAGTATACCACCAGATTACTTCAGTGAAATAGCTACAAAGTCATAATAGCACCAAAACTGAATAGTAATTTAACCATAATTTATGATAGAGGTATATCGGGAATGGAAGTACAGGGATAGTCGTAAAAAAGTTAAGTCCTCAACCAAAAAAATGTGTAAATCAATAAATGGTGTTTAAATAGCCCCTATTTGTAAATATTGAGTGTATTCCAGGAAATATGACAAAAAGAGCTGAAAATAGTTGTCTCTGGGGAGAAGAACTGGGGTTATTTTTCACGTATATCTTTCCAGATTTACAAAGTAGAAAAAAGGAACCACATTTCCATTCTGGAAGAATATCTAGAATAAAAATACTGATGTGAATCAATTTATTTCATCTTGCAGTTTATTGAAACACATGTTGTTTCCTAAAATCAAAGGGGAAATAAAACAACCAAAATACATAGAAAACTGGCCACTAATGCATTTGTTCTTTAAGAGAGTGGAATAAAGGAACAGCATCAAGGACTACATATATGCCTACATGAGAAAGGAGATAGAATGTATTGAGCTTTCCCTGCTGTCAAACTAAAAGTTATTTATACAAATATTCCATATCATTATCACAATAACTGTTCCCATGGGATTGGAATTATTATGCTCATTTTATGGTTAAGAAACCTAAACTCATTGCCGTCAAGAGAATTCTAACTCATAGCAGTCCTATAGGACAGAGTAGAACTGCCTCAGAGGGCTCCCAAGACTGAGACTCCTGAGATTATGACACCTAGCTATCCTTCAGGCCTGGAATTGAACTCATCCCTGTGCCTTCTAGCCAAACAATAGATAAGCATATAAGTTGAATATTTACACCAGGTAGGTACACTCCTGAGAATATTCAACTATGGGAGATCAGAAGGACAGTATTTGCACAGGGAGATAACCCAACAGGCAGGAATGGATAGGAAAGAAGAACACAGGGGAAAGGTAAACATAGGGAGGAAATGGGAAAAGAGCTGTTACATTATGGTGATTGCAATCAATGTCATGAAACAAAATGTGTATGGATGGTTGTATGGAAAATGAATTTGATCTGTAAACTTTCACCCAAATCACAATAAAAAGTTAAATTAAAAAGAATGAGAAGACAAGTAGTAAATGTAATCTGTAATCTGTTCAGAAAGGAGCTCTGGTTGTGCAGTAGATAAGGCATTTGCCTGCTAACCAGAAGGTCAACTGCTCTGTGAAAAAATAAGAGTCAATCTACTTCTATAAAGATTTACAGCCTTGGAAACTAAATGGGGGTTGCTGTGAGTTGGAATTGACTCATTGGCAGTGAGTTTTTATGGTTTTAATCTGTACAGAAGTAGACTGTCATATCTTTATTCTGTGGGGTGGCTGGTGGGTTCAACCACCAATCTTTTGGTTAGCAACCAAATACTTTAACCACTATGCCACCAGGGCTCCTATGGTTAAGAAAGCTAAGGTTAAATAGAGACTTATACAGGGTCATGTGGTAAGGAAAGTACAAAGTTGGGATAAAAACCCAACTCTGTCTGACTTCACAGCCTATGCCCTTCCTACTACATAGTGTACCTTATTTATTGACCAGTGGTAGAATTGGCTACTACTTGAGAACATGCTAAGTGTCCCAATAGGCGACCTGAAGGGCCAAGGCCAAATAAATAGAAAGAAAGTAATGCCAAGCCACATGATATCAGAACTGTTCAGAGCTGACATTAGGCTGTAAGGAAACAGACCAAGGGATCCCTGTGAAAAATCAAAACTAGCACAGACCTGAGAGGTTAGGGACTCCAGAGTTTACACGGACCCCATAGACCTTCCTTGGATGCCAGAGAAATAAGTAAGGATCAAGTCCTAAGTCCTAGCTGAACTGACTTATATCAGAGAAAAATAAATCAGGACTCAAGGCCAGAATAGGAGACTTCAGTTCTAGGACTGCTTCAGGAGAAAAACACAAGTTTCCCAAGAATTATTTAACCACAAAAAGAAGAGGGTTAGTTTTCTAGGAGCCTGTCTCTTAAATCAGAAATTAAAACCCAAAATAAAAAATAAAAATAAAAAAACACTGCCATTGGGTCAATTCCAACTCACGGCAACCTGAAAGGACAGAGCAGAACTGCCCCACAGGGTTTCCAAGGCTGTAAGTCTTTATGAAGCAGACTGCCTCATCTTTCTCTCATGGAGCAGATGTGGGTTTGAACCACCAACCTTTTGGTTAGCAGTTGAATACTTCAACCACTGCACCACCAGAAGTCCTTTCTCTTAAGTTAGGGGCACAAAATACTTGAGCTAGTAAAGACCTCAGAGACCATACATGCAGATTATAATGCTCCATTCAAGGAAACTACACATTTCATCCTAATAGATTTCACTCCTAGAGAGAAGGTATCTATCTGCCTTACTTCAAGTCCTTAAGAAAACTCATTTATGGACCCTTCCAGTGGAGTCTACAAGTAATTGCTGATCTGGTACCTACCAGGAACACTCAGAGGTCAGAGTCCCACCAGGAGAAGGTGGCTACAATATGACATTTTCAGACATGAGGAAAAGGGAGCAAGGAACTGAGAAGGAAGCAAGGACAAGCAAAAGGAAGGAGTGAAAGAAGAATGACGAGACAACATTGCTGAATGCTGGCAAAAAGAATCGTAGAAAGAAATTAATCAATAAGCTGACTGTGAAGTATTTTACATACATTTGTCTTTTGACTCTCAGATTATTTCAATATAACGTTTCCTTTGTTTCCTTTTTGTTATGCATTGAAGTAAAAATAATTTGTCATTAATAATACTTCAGCTAAAGATTATACCAATTCAACTTTATTACTTTTGCTCTCATTTAAAATGCAATATATTAAAGTTGGGTGTTTCCTAGTCTATGATATTCTGTTTTCATAGGCTATAGAGTCCTAAGGAAATATTGATTTGGGATAAAACACTGATCTAATTTTTTGAAAACAATAGATTCACAGAAGTTAAAGCATATCTAACCTTGGTTATTGACCGCTTTCTTTGTAATCCAACTTTGGATTAAGAAAATACATCACTATCCAAATAAAGAGGTTTGAATACCAATTGAAAACCCAGGAATAGATCCATTATCCTATGATCAGCTGATTTTTGACAAAGGGCTGAAATCCGTTAAGTGGGGAAGAGATTGTCTCTTTGAAAAATGGTGCTGGCAAAACTGGATATCCATTTGCAGAAAAATGAAACAAAACCTGTACCTCACACCATATACAAAAACTAACTCCAGGTGGATCAGACTTAAATGTGAAACCTAAAACTATAAAGTTCCTCAAGGAAAAAATGGAGGCAAATTTAAGGTCCCTATTTTATGGCATAAATAGATTATCAAGCATAACCCAAACTGTACAAACAGCAGAAGATAAACTGAGACCTTCTAAAAATTAAATTTTTATGTGCTTCAAAATGCTTCTCCAAAAGATTAAAGAAAACTACAGACTGGGGAAAAATATTCGACAATGACATACCTGACAAGAGACTTATCTCTAAAATTTATAGAGAACTCTAACACCTCAACAACAAAAAGACAAATAATTCAATTAAAAAAATGGCTGAAGATATGAATAGACACTTCACCAAAGAGGATATTCAGGCAGCCAACAAACATATGAATAAATGCTCACAATCATTAGCCATTGTTGTTGTTTTGTGCTGTCAAGTCATCTCCAATTCATAGTGACCCCACTTTTGGGTTTCTGAGGCAGTATCACTATGGAAGTAGATCACTCAGTCTCCCTTCCAAGGAGTGGCTGATGGGTTGGAACCACCAACCTTCTGGTCAGCAGTCAAGTGCCTTAGGCACTACGCCACCAGAGCTCCATTAGAGAGATGCAAATCAAAACAACAATGAGATACCATCTTGCCCCAACACTAATAGCAAAGTTCCACAAGACAGAAAATAACAAATACTGGCAAGGATGCGGAGAGACTGGGATTCTCATATGCTACTGGTGGGACTGTCAAATGATACTACCACTGTGGAAAGCAGTATGGCGATTCCTTGAAAAGCTGTAATTAGAAATACCATTTGATTCAGCAATTCCATTAAGTATATATCCTAAACAAATAAGAGCCAGGACTAGAATAGATATATGCACACTCATGTTCCTTGCAGCACAATTCACAATAGCAAAAAGATGGAAACAAACTAGGTGCCCATCATCAGAAGAATGGATAACCAAACTATGGTATAGACATACAATGGAATACTATGCAACACTAAAGAAAAATGTACAATCTACAAACACCACATAACGTGGATGAACTTGGAGGACATTAGGCTGAGGAAAATAAGTCAATCACAAAAGAACAAATATCATTTTTATTAGTTCATTATTGTAAAAAGTGAAGGAAAGGTTTATATATGGTAGGAAACTATCTTTGTTGGTTACCAGGGAAGGGAGAGGAAGGGAGGGAACACTGCTAGACAGGTAGAGACAAGTATTGATTTGGGTGAAGGTAAGGGCAAAATACCAAATGTGAGTGATCAACATGATAGCATTGAGGAAGAGGAAGACATAGAGTGATACATGGGAGGTACAGACAACAAAGATGAACACTTTGCCTGTAGAGTACTGCATTACCAGTGATGGCAAGCATTAATCTACAGGTGAATAGATGAGTAGACCTGTTGAATGATCAGGTATGTCGAGGCAGGGCACAGCGTGCCCATGACCATGTAAAGGGTTAGCAGACAATGTTTCTACATGTATATTTGTATGTGCTGTAAAAATGTTCAGGTATGCAGGAGAACTGACAAGGGGCAAGGTTGAGGTGGTTTCTTGGCCAAAGCCAGCTTCCTGGAGGGAGTGAGTAGTTCAAACTTTGGGCTTGGGACCATGGTCACAGGGGACACTGAGCTCAACTGGCATAGGATACTACACAAAAACATTGTTCCACATCCTACTTTGGTGAGTAGCAACTAGAGTCTTAAAAATCTTGCAAATGGCCATCTAGATGCAATGATGGGTCTCTCCTTGTCCAGAGCAAAGAAGAATGAAGAAAACCAAAGATGCATGAAGGCATTTAGTCAGTGGGACTGGTAGACTATACAATCCTCAGCTTATATGAACCATGAGACCAGAAGAACTAGATGGTGTCCAGCTACAACTGTCAAACACTTGGAAAGGGATCAGTACAGGAGATCCGGGATAAAGTGGAAGAATAATGTGGAATAAAGAACAGTGTGGAATAAAACTCAAAATCATTAAAATAAATAAATTAAAAAAAAAACAGTTTTGCTGGTTTGATAAAGCCTGGTGAGACCCCTGAGACAACAACTCCTAGATACGCATTAGGTCTGGAATTGAACTCACTCCTGTGGTTTCCAGCCAAACAATAGACAGGCATATCGGCTTAACATTTACATCCACCTGATGTGTAGATACACTATTTGGAGTGATCGATCATGAGAGAACAGAAGGGAAGTGTTTGCACAGGGAGACAGCTCAGCTGGTGGGAGTGCATGGGAGGGAAGAACACAGGGAGGAAATGGGAAGAGAGCTGTTACACTGTGGGGAATTGCAGTCAATGTTATGAGACAAAATGTGTATGAACTGCTGTATATAAAATTAATTTGCTCTGTGAATTTTCACCTGAATCACTATAAAATTTTTTAAAAAATTAAAAAATGAGATTTGAATACCACTCCTAACTTTAACACTATTCTTATAGGCAAATTGCTATGAAATAGAAAGGATTTGGGGGTGAAGAAGAAAAACTAAGATTCTCACAAGTTCCAAGATTTATCTAAATCAGGCTTTGTGATTTAATAAAGGGATCTTTTATCAAGCCACACTTTTTCTGGAACAGCAATAATATAAAGAGATGGAAAACTCTAAGTTCAATGCAAGAATAGATATTTAAAACAAAAGCACATTTCTTTACTGTATTCTATTAATGTTAAATCACCCATTTCTTATTTTAAATCCATCATTTAGATCTCTCAAAATGACTGATATTCTATTTTACTTTTCTGAATGCAGTTGAAATTAGGGAATTCCAATTCAAGTCTATATACTGAACTTCTCAAGGACAGGGACCATGCATCACTCTTTTTATTTCCCAATCTTGGCAAAACACCTGTAACCTGACTTTCAATATTTGATTGTTAAAGTAAGTTGAATTATTACATATCATAAAAGAATGATAAAATATGAAAACTGAGAGTTCATCATTTTGCTGATGTGACTATTGAAAATGGCAAAAATGTTCAGCATCATTCAGCCCACCTGTCAAAAAGGAATTGCCTACAGATAATGGAGAGAAGCAAATTCAGAAGGGCTTTGATGTCCTATTCCTGTGAAGTAATATTTTAATTAAAGAAAATGGCAACAATAAGTTTAATTTTAAAAAGCCAAAATTATAAACACATTTTATCTTATGAACACATGTATTTAACATTGAATAATATTGTGAACTAAAGTTTAAGTGGAAGCTTAAGGTTAATAAAACAAAAACAGAGTAAATATTCAAACAAATCTTTAAAAGTAGTAACCCAATGCAATAAACAACTGCATAAAAAGGACAGGTGATTAAAAAGGGCCAAAGGAACCACATACTAATTGCTTTCTGGTCATGATATAAATATTAATAATTGCTTAATTGCATCCTATCATACCAGATCATGCTGACCTAAAAGAAAATTATGGCAGATATTAACGGGACATTTTATTTCTGACATGAAATCTAACCACAATGTTGTTGTTGTTGTTAAGTGCTGTTGAGTTGTTTCCGATTCATAAT
>NW_006921658.1:6201835-6209482 GCF_000298275.1 Orycteropus afer afer
GGCTGACTGCTCTTCTGTCCGGGTTCCTGGCTTTTATCCCCTTTCTCCTGCTCTTCCGGCCTGCTACTCTGGGCAGGCCTGAGTTTCCTCTCCTCACCTAATCCCTTCGGCTGATTACTCCTCTCTGGCTTCCTGGCTTCTAATCCCCTTTCTCCTGCTCTTCCAGCCTGCTACTTTGGGCATCCCTGAGTTGTCTCTCCTCACCTGTAACCCTGGGCTGACTGCTCTTCTGTCTGGGTTCCTGGCTTTTATCCCCTTTCTCCTGCTCTTCCCGCCTGCTACTTTGGGCATCCCTGAGTTGTCTAGCTACAATATGTATAAATGATTTTAAAAAGTGAAATCTCTGCAAATATAATTAAAATGACTTGACTATTTTAACTGAATATTCATTATAAATTTAGAAACTGTTACCTTATTTGCATACATGTTGTTGTTGTTGTTATTATGTGCCGTCAAGTCGGACCCAACTCCAAGTGACTCCTCCTTGGGTTTCCGAGGCAGTATCACCACGGAAGTTGTTGTGTTGTTGTTTTGATTTATACTGTTGTTATGTGCCATTGAGTCAGACCTGATTCATAGCGACCCCTCCTTGGGTTTCCAAGGCAGTACCACTATGGAAGTAGATTGCCCAACCTTCCTTCCGAGGAGTGGCTGGTGGGTTTGAATTGCCAGGCTTCTGGTTAGCAGAAGGCACTATGTTACCAGAAGGGAGTATTTTGACATTTCAAAATTACAAGCTGTATTAACCTTTGTTAAATTGGAAATTATACATGCAGTACAAAGACAACCCATGCCAGCATTGGGAATTAATGTCTTTCTGATCTCTTTTACATGCATTTGATGAAGGATTCAATTCAGTTGTTGTTATACTGATTTCATTCTTCAATGGCTTCCCCTTGGGTAACCTAGTGACCAGTTTCCACTGGTTATTCATGTGCTTTATTGATTGACACCCCTGAACCCATTTATTACATTCTTTTTAAATACATGGCTTTCTAGTGAGGAAAATAACTTTTGCAGAATACAGTTGATATATCTTATTTAAGATAATACTTCACAGAGAACAACATAAACTTACTACTAAAGACATCTATACTTTTGCCAGAAACAATAATAATTGTTCTTTGATTTAATAATAATTGTCCTATGACTGATCACTCCAAATAGTGTATTTACACATCAGCTGAATATAAATGTTCAGCCCATATGCCTGTCTATTGTTTGGCTGGAAACCACAGGAGTGAGTTTAATTTCAGACCTAATGGGTGGCTAGGAGTTGTATTTTCAGGGATCTCACCAGAATTTATCAGACCAGCAAACCTGGTCCTTTTTTTTTTTTTTTTTTTTATTTTTTTTGAGTTTTATTCCATATTGTTCTTCCACTTTATCCCAGACCTCCTGTACTGATCCCTTTCCAAGTGTTTGACAGTTATAGCTGGACACCATCTAGTTCTTCTGATCTCGGGGTCATATAGGCTGAGGATCATATGTAGTCTACCATTTAGTTCCATGGACTAAATGTCTCCATACATCTTTGATTTCTTTATTCTTCTTTGCTCTGGACAAGGAGAGACCCATCATTGCATCTAGATGGACACTTGCAAGCTTTTAAGACCCCAGTGGCTACTCACCTCAAAGAAGGGGAAGGTTCTCAATAAAATAATAGCTTAAAAAAAATTACAGAAACTCAGAAATGCAAGTTAGGCTTCAGTATCAGATGTAACTTCTCTTTGTAATTGCACATATTTACAAACAAACTAACAAAAAACCTCCACAATATTGCTCCAAATTAGCTGCTATTTGTTTTTAGATTCTGAGACATATTTCAAAATGTCTCTTTATTGTTCCCGTGCCAAAGAATCTAAATTTTCCACAAAATGTGTTCTCCTCCTCATGGTAATCAAACCTCTGATTGTTAGCAGGGCACATGGGACTAAAGTTTAAGTGCATTTTGCAGCCTCCTTTCTTGCTAGGTATACCTAGATAACAACATTTCTGTCCAATGGAATGTTGGCAGAATTGTCATGCAACATTTTTGGAAACTTTTCTTAAATTATTGGTAAGGCACACCTTTTCATTTCTTTTGACATCCTGCCCTCCTTCCTACTAGCTAAAATGTGGATATACGTGATGACAAGAGCAGAAGCAATTATCTTGAGCCACGAGGTAATGCAAGTAATAGAGCTACACACAAAGGAATATCAAAATAGAAGGAGCTGGGTACCTGAGGACTTCATGGAACAGAACTACCATATTGGCCTTAAACTACTTATCTATAAACCTTTTCCCATCAGAGAATAGGAATTGTAATTTCTGTTGAGACACTATATTTTTAGTGTCTGTTACTAACCTAATCTGGCAAAAATTAGATCATAAATAATAGTGTCCAATGGAAATATAAAATTTGGAAAAGAAATTATCAACCATGGACCTTTTAAAATCCTTTCTTGGAGAAGATAGATATGTCTGGCTTGTAATAATAGCAAATATAATAGCTACCATTTTTGAGGCAGAGGAAAACTGAGGCTCAGAAAGATTAGGTAGCGTGTACAAAGTCACATAGCCAGTAAGGAGCAGAGGAAAGACAAAGAAGTCTAGACTCAAAGAAAGGAAAGTATCAAGCTAGATAGTTTATGGTACCATGTCTGCCACAATCTTTATATCAACAAGTAGATCACTCCTGTAAATAAAATATAGTGTCATACAGCATTCCTCAGATATATTCCTACTCTGCTAATGGCTGCTGCAGTAAGCAGGGTAGTGCTTTGCTTTAAGACTAAAACAATACTGCTTGTATGAGAGTTACTATGAGTGCAGCAGGGTCTCTATCCAAAACTGACATTCCTAAAATATTACTGCTCACTTCCTGACAGATGGAAATAATTCACCTATCACAGAATGAAAATTAAACTATAACATTTCAGGTGTTTTTGCATTTTATGTTGTTGTTGTTGTTATGTGCCGTCGAGTCAAACCCTACTCATAGCGACCCCTCCTTGGGTTTCCAAGGTAGTATCACTATGGAAGTAGGATTGCACAACCTTCCTTCCGAGGAGTGGCTGGTGGGTTTGAACTGCCAGCCGTCTGGTTAGCAGGCAAGTGTCTTAGCTACTATGCTACCAGAGCTCCCTTGCATTTTATAGCTTGCATAAAGTTTTTTTTTAATATAAGTAACTATTTTTCACATGACACTCACCTTGTAGCATACACAGAACATGTAAAGTATTATACCCATTTTAACAATGAAAAAATTAAACATCAGAGAAATTAAACCAATGTCCCATAGCTATTATACATAGGGTCAAAATACAAAAGGTATATTTACAAGTTTAGTATTCCTTAACCTACACTAGAGGAGCTCTGATAGCATAGTGCCTAAGGCACTTGACTGCTAACCAGAAGGCTGGCAGTTCAAACCCACCAGCCACTTCTTGGAAGGAAGGTTGGGCAATCTACTTCCATAGTGACACTGCCTTGGAAACCCAAGGAGGGGCCACTATGAGTGCGGTCCAACTCTATGGCAAATAACAACAGCAACAACAACAACCTACACTAGAAGAGTTCTATGAATTTTTAAATAATTCTTATCTCACAAAAAATTCTAAAGCTATAATTATGCATATTGATATCATACCTAGGGCCAGATCCTCCAAGAACTAAAGCAAATCTCTATAATTAATCAAGAGATTCCAGAAGTTGTTCTTTGTTTTTTGTTTTTTGGGTTTTTTTTTTTTTTTAATCTCTTTCAGGTTAATAAGATGTCAATGAATGCACCACAATTTTCAAATAACTTTAAGTTAGTCCTAGAGATTAACATTAATGTATCATATAGTCATCTTGGTTATATAATACAGGTATGCAGCCATGAATACATCATACAATGGATATTCAAATTTAGGAAATAGAACATCATAATCTAGATCTGGAGACAGTCTTGAGCATCATCTAATACAACTTCTTTAGAGATGAGAAGAATGATCCTGCAATGTTTGATGATTTTCTCAATGTCACACAGCCTGTCACATAACTCTGATGAAGACTGGAACCAAGATCTCTTAGGCCTAAGGTTTGCTTCTTTGTACCACAACATGCTACTTCCCAACACAAATTTGGATAAGTAGGTAATGTAGCAGATATTATTTTTATATTTACAGTATTCTTTAGATATGTTTTATTTCGAGAAGGAACTCTTTTAAAATATTTCAAATGTGATTACATTTATAAAATTTAATGTTATATTTGAAGAATGCTAGGAGTATCATGGTCTGCTAAAAGGACTAACAAATCTGTCCTGGAAGAAGTGCAGCTGGAATGTTCCTTGGAAACAGGAATGGCCATACATCGTCTCACCTACGTTGGTCGTGTTGTCTGAATGAACCATTCCCTGGAGGAAGATATCATGTTTGGTAAAGTGGAGGGTCAATGAAGAAGGGGAAGGCCCTCAATGAGATGGATTGATACAGTGGCTGCAATGATGGGCTCAGGTATAGCAAGGAACATGAGGCTGGCACAAGACTGGGCAGTGTTTCATTCTGCTGGGCATAGGGTAACTGTTAGTAAGAGATAACTCAGTGGCACCTAACAACAACAAGATTATATTCAACTTTTTAAAACTGATCATTACTAGTGCTTGTAATATGAAAATTGAAAACAAAGAAGAAGGATCCAGACTTGGAAAATATAGAAATGACACTGGAGATCACACAATAGAATTGTGCAAGACTAATAACTTATTCATTGCAAATAATTTTTTTCAACAACATAATTGGCAATAGTTGTTGTTGTTAGGTGCCATCAAGTCCTCTCTGACTCATACTGACCCTATGCACAGTCCGGTGCCAGCTCTGCGATCCTTGCTATCAGCAACAGTACACATGAGTTTTATAAGATGGAATACAGTAATCAGATTTACTACATCTGTGGGGATATAAGGGGGGGGGGTGGAGAATAAAAGAAAGAAACAAAAAAAATGCATGTCAGAAGAGATTCTACAACTTACTCTTGACCATAGAATAGCTAAAGCAAATGGAAAAACTGATTAAGTAAGAGCTAAACAAAAAAGTTTAAAGAGTGACTTGACAAGACAAAGTAAAGTACTATAATGAAATGTGCAGAAACCTAGAGTTAGAAAATGAAAAGGTACAAATATGCTCAGCATTTCTCCAGCTGAAAGAACTGAAGAACAAATCCAAGCCTCAAGTTGCAATATTTAAGGTTTCAATGGGTAAAATATTAACAACACAGAAAGCATCAAAAGAAGGTGGAAGGAATACACAGAGACACTGTACCAAAAAGAACTGATCAAGGTTCAACATTTTAGGAAGGAGCATATGATCCAAAACTGATGTATTAATGTGAAGAAGTCCAAGTTTCACTGAAGGCACTGGTGAAAGACAAGGCTCCAGGAATTGATAGAATACCAATTGAGAAGTTTCAACAAATGAATGCAATGCTGGAAGTGCTTGCTTATCTGTACCAGCAAATTTGGAAGAAAGCTACCTGGCTAACTGAATGGAAGATAATCATACATGTGCCCATTCCAAAGAAATATGATCCAACAGAATACAGAAATTATCAATTATCATTAATATCACACATAAGAAAAATTTTACTGTGATAACTCAAAAACAGTTGCAGCAGTACATCAACAGGACACTGCCAGAAATTCAAGCCAGATTCAGAAGAGGATATGAGACAAGGGATATCACTGCTGATCTCAGATGAATCTTGGCTGAAAGCAGAGAATGACAGAAATATATTTACCTGTGTTTTAGTGACGAGGCAAAGTCATTCAGCTGTGTGGATCATAACGAATTATGGATAATATGACAAAAAAAAAATGGAAATTTGAGTGTACTTAATCATGCTCATAAGTAATCTGTATATCGATCAAGAGGAAGTTGTTTGAACAGAACAAGGAGATACTACCTGATTTAACATTAGGAAGGTTGTGTGTCATGGTTGTATCTTTTCACCATAGCAGTTCAATCCGTATGCAGAGGAATAATTCCAGAAGCTGGACTATATGAAAAGGAGCATTGCAACAAAATTGAAAGAAGACTCATTAACAATCTGTGATATGCAGATGACACAGCCTTGCTTACTGAAAGCAAAGGGGACTCGAAGTACTTACTGATGAAGATCAAAGTCTACAGGCTTGAGTACGAAGTGTAATCACACTTCAAGATAAAGGAAACAAAAATTCTCATAACTGGACCAATAAGCAACATCATGATACACAGGGAAAAGATTGAAGTTGTCAAGGGTTTCGTTTCACTTGGAACAGCACTAAATGCCCATGGAAGCAACAGTCAAGAAATCAAACAATGTACTGCATTGGGAAAATCTGCTGCAAAGGCTTCTTTACTGTGTTATAAAGAAAAGATATCATTTTGAGGACTAAGTTGTGCCTGACCCAAGCCATGGTATTTTCAATTGCCTCATGAGCATGTGATAGCTGGACAATTACTTAGGAAAATTAAAAGAAAAACAATTGATACCTCAGAATTATGGTGTTGGCCAAAAATGTTGAATACATCATGGACAGCTGTAAGAATGAACAAATCTATCTTGGAAGATGTACAGCCAGAATGTTCTTTAGAAGCAAGAAGGAGAGACTTCATGTCATGTACAATGGACATGTTATCAGTAGAGACCACTCCTTGGAGGAGGACATTATGCTTGGAAAAGTGGAAGGTCAAAGAAAAAGGAGATCCTGAATGAAACAAACTGACTTAGTGTCTGTGCCAATAGACTCAAATATAGCAGATTGTTAGGATGGCAGAGAACTGGACAGTGTTTCATTCTATTGTACATAATGTTATAATCAGTTGGAACTAACTTGACAGCACCTAACAATAACAACTATTTTTTTCCATTCTAGGTTGATAGGACTCATTTTCTGTGGAATTACATCTAGAGCACAAGATCCCTCTGTAAGCAACCAAGAGTTAATCATCAAATTCACGACAGATTTTGAGATTAAATAACTAGCATTATTTGATATATTGGGAGATCTGGTGGCATAGTGCCTAAGGTATTTGACTGCTAACCAGAAGGCTGGCAGTTCAAACCCACCAGCCACTTCTCAGAAGGAAGATGGGATGATCTACTTCTGTAGAGAGACCGCCTCGGAAACCCAAGGAGGGGTCGCTATGAGTTGAGACCAACTTGACGGCAGTGAGTTTGTTTTTTGTTTTTTTTTTTTTTATATATATATTGCTGATAATTGCCCATATGCATACATAATTGACAAATTTTACCAGTTGAATGTTCTCTCCACTAACCTTGAGTGCATGCATTCTTGCTATGTTACTATGGGATACTTCAGAAAGCAATTCAACAATTACACAGGACATTTGAGGCTTAAACCTATGTTATGAAACTTCTCAGTCGCATTCCATATCCCCTTTTACCCTTGCCTCCATTAAAATATATTTTAAAAACTCGTCTATATATATATACACACACATATTTGTTGTTGTTATTTGCCGTCGAGTCAGCCCGGACTCATAGCGACCCCTCCTTGGGTTTCCGAGGCAGTATCATTACGGAAGTAGGATTGCCCAACCTTCCTTCCGAGAAGTGGCTGGTGGGTTTGAACCGCCAGCCTTCTGGTTAGCAGTCAAGTGCCTTAGGCACTATGCT
>NW_006921658.1:6209646-6212023 GCF_000298275.1 Orycteropus afer afer
AAATCCAAGGAGAGGTCATTATGAGTCAGATCCAACTCAAGGGCAGTGATTTTTTTTTTTTTTTTTTTTTGCTTGTTTGTTTGGGGTTTTTTGCTTATAATTGCTATTCTAAGTAGAGTCTAAAATAATTAAAACAATTTTCTTACCAAATGACTTGACTATAACCTGTCTTTTGAAACTAAATGCTTCCTCCTTTATTCTACAGGAACGATATTATCATGTACAAACCTAGTATGTCAAGAAGCTAAAAGTCACTTTGTGAATATCTACAACTTCTATTTGACCAGGTTAGAATTCTACATACATGAATCACTCCAAATGATGCAATTGTGGTCCTGACTTGCTTGGGCAAGGAATAGAACAACAGGAAATAGCCATTCATATCCCTAGATTCATAGTCTCTTGAAATTATAGCTGAAAAGTAGAGTTCCATAGTTAGACATATTTATGGAAACTCCTTAGCCTAAATTTTAAAAAATATCATAGTAAAAAACCTGAAATGCATTACTTTGGATTTTGTGGTGACTGGCACAATGGTTAAGCATTCAGCTGTTAATTGAAAACTTGGTAATTTGAACCAACCAGCCATTCAGCAAGAGAAAGATGTGGCAGTGTGCTTTTTCTTTTTAAAAAATAACTTTTTATTGTGATTTGGATGAAAGTTTACAGAGTACATTTGTTTTCCGTTCAACAGTTCATACACAATATGTTTCATGACATTGACTGCAATCCCTACAATGCAACAGCTCTCTTCCTACTTCCTCCCTGTGGTTACTTTCCCTGTGTCCTTCTTTCCTGTGCATTCCTGCATTGTGAGCTTTCTCCCTGCTCAAGTACTGCCCTTCTCATCTCCCACTATTGATTGTTCTAAGGAGTGCCCCTCCCTAGTGTAATTGTTCACCTCACTGGCCTGCCTATTGTTTGGGTGAAAGTTAACTCATGGGAGTGAGCTCAATTCCAGGCCTAAAGCATGACTAGGGACCATAGTCTCCAGAGTTTCACTAGTCTGTGTCAGACCAGTAAGCCTGGTCTTCTTTTGATTTTGAGTTTTGTTCTACATTTTTCTCTCATTCTATCCAGGATCTCTAATTTTTATGCCTTTCAGAGTGGTTGGCAGTGGTAGCCAGGCGCCATCTAGTTCTTTTGGTCTCAAGGTGGTGTAGGCTGAGGTTTCCATGGTCTACTAGTCCCTTGGCCTAATTGTTCCCATAAGTCTTTGATTTTCTTCACTCCTCTATGCTCCAGACAAGGAGAGACCAATAGTTGCATCTTAGATGTCCGCACTCAAGCTTTTAAGACTCCAGTTACTACCCACCAAAGTAAGATGCAGAAGAATATTTTTTGGTACTATGTTATGCCAATAGAGCTTGACAACCCCCACAACCATGGTCCAGAGCCAACAGTCCCACCAACTCACTCCCTCAAAGTGTTTGGTCATGGCTAAGAAGTTATCATAACTTAGCCCCCTGTTAGCTTTTTTGTATATGTATTTTTATACAAATGGTGTTAGGTGCCATTGAGTCAGGTCCAACTCATAACAACCCTGTGCACAACAGAACAAAATACTGCCTGGTCCTGTCCCAGCCTCACAATCTTTGCTATACTTTAACCCATCATTGCAGCCACTGTGTCAATCCATCTCATTGAGGGCCTTCCTCTTTTTCATTGACCCTCCACTTTACCAAACATGATATCCTTCTCCAGAGAATGGTTCCTTCTGACCAAAGTTGGTAAGATGAAGTCTGGCCATTCTCACTTCCAAGGAGCATTCTGGCTGCACTTCTTCCAGGATAGATTTGTTAGTTCTTCTGGCAGTCCATGGTACTTTGAGTATGTTTCACCAACACCACAACTCAAAAGCATCAACTCTTTTTCAGTCTTCCTTATTCACTGTCCAGCTCTCACATGCATATGAAGTGATTGAAAATACCATGGCTTGGGTTAGGAACACCTTAGTCTTCAAAGAGACATCTTTGTTCTTCAGCACTTGAAAGAGGTCTTTTGCAGTAGATTTGTCCAGTGCAACGCATCATCTGATGTCTTGACTGCTGCTTCCATGAGTGTTGACTGTGGAACCAAGTAATATGAAATCTTTGACAACTTAAATCTTTTCTCCATTTACTATGGTGCTGCTTATTGATCTAGTTGTGAGGGTTTTTATTTTCTTTATGTTAAGGTGTGCAGTGAATTCCTTGATGTGGCCCTTCTAGCCATTGTCCTCCATTCTGTGGTGTTTCGTAAATCCCATTATCCATGCCTGTTTGGGGTGGTGTGGTAGTTAAGGTCAGGTATCAACTTGGCTGGGCAGCTGGTAGTAGTCATTCCCTACAATGACTGGCAATCGACTCTGTGATGGGATTTAGGTTAATTCTGTTGG
>NW_006921658.1:6212468-6213626 GCF_000298275.1 Orycteropus afer afer
CATGGTAGTTTGAACATTTGGGACATCTTTGACCTCCGCTTCATGGGGACCAGCCTTGTGCTGATCTTTCTAAGAGAAATTGTTCAAGCAAGGTGTAATCCATACTGCAGACTGTAATCTTTAATCTTCATCAGTAAGTGCTTCAAGTCATCTTCACTTTCAGCAACCAAAGTTGTGTCATCTGCATATTGTAGGTTGTTAATGAGTCTTCCTCCAATCCTGATGCCACACTCTTCTTCATATAGTCCAGCTTCTTGAATACAAATATTTCTTTAGAAATGTTATCTGTGGCAGTCTGCTTCTGTAGAGTATTGTTGTTATGTGTTGAGTCAGTTCTGACTCATACAGAAAATATTGTCCAGTCCTGCACCATCCTCATAGTCATTGCCATGTTTGAGCTCATTGTTACAGCGAGTGTCAATTCATCTCATTGAGGGATTTCCTCTTTTTTTCCTGATCTTCTACTTTACCAAGCAGGATGTCCTTCTCTAGGGACTGATCCCTCCTGATAAGAAGTCTACAGTACAAGAGAAGAAGTCTTGCTATTTTCACTTCCAAGGAGCATTCTGCCTGTTCTTCCAAGACAGATTTGTTTGTTCTGATAGTCCACAGTATATTCAGTATTTTTCACCAACACCATAATTCAAATTCATCCATTCATTAGTCTTCCTTATTTATTGTCCAACTTTCATATGCATATGAGGAGATTAAAAATACCACGCCTTGGTCAGGTGTACCTTAGTCCTCAAAGTGACATTTTTGCTTTTGAACACTTCAAATAAGTCTTTTGCATCAGATTTGTTTAATGCAATGTTTTTGGTTTTTTGTTTTAGTTCTTGAATGTTGCTTCCATGCATATTGATTGTGGATCCAAGTAAAATGAAATCTTTGACAATTTCAATATTTTCTTTGTTTATCAGATAGATACATAGATAGATTTCACAGACACACACACACACACATGCACATATCTCACTGGTATTGTTTCTCTAGCGAATCCTGACTAAGACAATGGGTTAATTTAGGGTTTCCTGTGAAACATCAAAATGAAGACATTAAGTATTTAAATCCAGGGTTTGGATTTCAGAAACAAATCTTGGGTATGAAATAGAAATCTTGGGTATGAGATAGAAAGTCATCAGTATATAATGACAAAAA
>NW_006921658.1:6213795-6221753 GCF_000298275.1 Orycteropus afer afer
AAAAAAAAAAAAAAAAAGACTAGGTTTGCTGGTCTGATAGAGCCTGGAGAGACCTCTGACTCTATGGTCCCTAGCTACTTTTCAGGTCTGGAATTGAACTCACTCTTGTGGCTTCCAGGCAAATAATATACAGGCATATGGGCTGAATATTTACATCAGATAGATACACTACTTGGAGTGATCAATCATCGGAGAACAGAAGGGCAGTGTTTCCACAGGGAAATAGCTGGGGTGGGGGGAGTGGGACTGCATGAGAAGGAAGGACACTGGGAAGAGGTAACAATGGGGAGGAAGTGGGAAGAGAGCTGTAACACTGTGGGGAATTGCACTCAATGTCATGAGACAAAATGTGCATGAACTGCTGCATGGAAAATTTTCTCTGTAAATTTTCACCCAAATCAATAAAAATTAAAGAAAATAAATAAATAAATTTTTAAAAAAATGCAAGAAAAGAAGCCTGGAAAGAAACAGAGAAACAAGAGTTGATGGATCCAGAGGACTACCAGATTTCTATATAAAGGATTTAATGATGGGGAAGACTGCTTATGTGGAAGGGGAAAAACAATAAAGCCATATTGGTTTGAAATTATTGTGTCTTCCAAATAGAAATATAAAAAAAACAATAGCTACTTGAGTCTATAGCTCAAAGAAGTCTGGGGAGGAGATATAAATGTGTGGAATTTTAGCATATATGGTGTTTACACTCATGAAGTTGTCTTAGATCATCCTGGGGGGAAAAAATCTGGAAAGAAATGAAGATCAGGCTAAGCCCTGAAGATCTTTAGTATTTAGAGAATGAGTCAAGGAAGAAGGCCCAGAAAATGAGACTGAGACTGAGTTGCTAGTGAGGCAAGAATGAATAAGAAGGGTGTGATAACATGGAAGCTAAGATAGAAAAATGTTTCCAAATGAAGGAAACAATCACCTGTGCTAAATGCTACTGGGAAGCTAAATAGGATAAGAATAGAATATATACCCTAAATTTGGCATGAACAGATTCAGCGAAGAGGTAAACATGCAAGCCAAATTTGAATGATTGCAACATATCCTCTCCACACTTATCAACTATCTCATTATCCAACATTTCATATTTATGAAAATAGTACAAAATGTACTACTATCCAACTATTTTGCATATTAACAATGTACAGTTGGTGGTAGCAAATGCCAAGATACAGAGTGAGAATAATGCTAGCTGTGATGGTTAAAGATATGAGTCAACTTGGCTGGGCCATGATTCTCAGGTGCTTGGCAGTTATGTAATGATATAATTTAGCAGTTATGTAGTGATGTGATTTGGCAGTTATATAATGTTGTAATTCGGCAATTATATAATATAATTTGGCAGGTATGCAACGATGTGTTAACCTCCATTCTGTGATCTGATGTGGTCATCCTCCATTTTTGCATAAAGCTGAGTTTCATATACTGGGAATCTAACTATGTCAGTAAATGTGGAAAGTGTGCACATGTAGAGTACTTCTTTAAGGAACACGACCAGAAAGGATGACAGAGAAATGAAAGAGTAAATGGAATGAGAGACGTTGGGTCACTGGGGGGCTTTATATTTTCTTTAAGAAGAAGGATACTGTAGCATGTTTTTATACTGATGAGAATAATAAGTAGAAAGGGAGATATTCATAAGGTAAAAGGAAAAGGAAGATTTGAAGCATTTAAAAAGACAACAGGGAATAGGCTCTCAAGAAAATTTGGAGAGATTGGCCTTTGATAGGAAAATTAACTCTTCCTCCATTTTTTTCTGTAAGAAAAAGATTCAGATTATTTATAGATTTATCAGTGAGAGTTCTCTGATGACTAATCTTTCTCAGTGATATATGGGATGAGATCTTCTGAGAGCTGGGTAGAGAAGAGGGGGAAGGGTAATGAGAGCTCTGAAGAGAAATTACACAGACAAAATCATCATTTTGTAGGGTAGAAAAATAAACTTAGTAGTGTAACAAGAATAACAATTTTTGATATATATTAATGTGTTTTTCTCTTTTGCAGTCCCATAGACGTGACCTTCTCTCTACTAAGAGGCATCCATTTATAGGGGAGTTGGAGAGTAGGTGTCAGTTATAAGACAGATTAGGACAGTTATAGTAGGAATAAAAAGAAAGCAGTAAATGTTCAATTGAATCTCTAACAATATCACAAATTTGAAAAACAGACTGTCAAGAGGAAAAAGAAATCTAAATGATATAAACTCTCAACAATGTATCAAATGTGAGGCTGGCTGACTTGACCAACAAGTTTATTATTAGTAGAGATAATGCAAGATAGGGCACAGGAAATGTCCCTGACATATGGGAAGGGGAAAGCTAGACCCCATCTAGTCCTTTGGGAATGTAGAAAGAAAAGGAAGAAGTAGGGTAGGGACTTTGTTTTTCCTCCTCTTTGGATTGAATAACAGCGGTGGTGTAATGAAATGTTCTGATAGGTGCAGAGGCACTCAAGAACATAGTCCTGCCAGTTTGCTTCTCTAGGCAGGATCTAAAAGAGACATAAACTTTTAGCAGAAGTCTTTCATTTGCCTCAGCACCATGTTCAGTGTGCATGGAATCAATAGCACATATATTATTATTGGTTTCTTAAAGCTTATGTGGTTTATGAGTAGATAAAAAGGTACTGAGAAGGCTGGTTGACCAAAAGAGACATGGCACCAGAATAAAGAGGGAAGAAAGCATGGGGCCCCTACAATCAGGGCAAATGGCTAGGAATACAAACTTCAGAAACAGAGGCCCATACAAAATTTCCAAAAGGCCAAAGGCATTCTTAGCATCAGTGACAACAGGTAATACAGGCAAGACTTCCCTCTTCCCCAGCAAAGAGAGCAGGGGTCCAGAGTTCATTAAGTAAATCCGAGATCTCCTTATCCTCCATCACAAAGTCAAATAAGCTGTTCCATATACCCAGATATCATAAAGAGGAGCTATAGAGAGTTAAGAGATTTAGAGGACAAAGCACCAAAAAGTTATCCAAAGCAAGGGGATCTGTAATTGAGATTGTATTAATTAAAGTTTATATCTAAGCTTCCCTTATCTTGCTATCTCACCTCTCCAACTTTTTCTCATTCTACTAAGAAGATGGAAAAGTCCCTGGGTGGTGCAAAGATTATTGCACTCAGATGCTAACTGTAAAGGTTGGAGGTTCAAATCTACCCAGAGGTGCGTTGGAAGAAAGGTCTGGTGATCTACTTCCAAAAAAATCAGTCATTGAAAACACTATTGAAGCATAGTTCTTCTCTGACACACATGGGGTCACCATGAGTCAGAGTTGACTCAACAGCAACTGATTTGGTTTTCCTTTTGTACTTAGTAGGTGACAGCTGGGAGAGGGATATGATATCAGTTATTAAAAAATATATACATGAGCCCTATTTTTTTTTTAAAATCAGAGTTTCAGTGTATAAAATTTTGACCCAAAAATCTGAGGGAAAACTAAACCATAGCCACTGTCATTGAGTCAATTCTGGCTCATACAGACCTTATAAGGACAGAGCAGAACTGTACCCATAGGGTTTCCAAGGCTATGAATCTTTACTGAAACAGGCAGCCACATCTTTCTCCTATGGAGCAGCTGGTGGGTTCAACCATCATCCTTTTGGTTAGCAGCTAAATGCTTTAACCACTGTACCACCAATTTCTAAGTTGTATTTGAGCCTATTTAAAATTTGAAATCAAGAATTTAAAATTGTAGAAATCAGCCTCATGGCAAGATTTTTTTTTTCTGTAAATAATGTTCAAAGAAAGGAGATTGTTAGGTTCAATAAGGGTTGAACTTTCCCCAGTCAAGTGTGAAGGCAGAAAGAGGGAAGGGGGAGTTTAAGGTATTAGCAAGGGAGTGATAATAATGATGGAACATGACATTATATTGGACAAGAAAGGAAGTGGAGACAGGAGGGAACTAATGGATAGGGAATGTAGGATGAGAGTGGGGATCTCAAAGACACTGAAGAATTGTTTCAGTGAGTGTATTAGTGCAATTGAGCTAAAAGAATAAGAGATGGGAGTCAGACAATGAGATATTTAAAAATATTAAAGGTGGTGGTGCTATTGCTTACAATATTTTATATGCTCACAATTTACAAAGTATAGTCACATATATAATAGTGTTTATTTAACTAATCCTGCCTACAAGGAAAGGGAAATTTAATAGTGACTAAAACTTCAGGAAATTTACAGTATTTAAAAAGAAAACTGGATTCAAATACACTAAGATAATTTTAAAACAACCATATAATTACCCACATTTACAATATTGGTTACAAATCCACCTTTTCTTTTCTCTGATTCAGGTCTCCTGTAGTGACATAGTGCCTAAGTCATTTGACTCCTAACAGAAGGTTGGTGGGTCTAACCTACCAGTCACTCTATGGAAGGAAGACTGTGCAAGCTACTTCCGTAAAGATTTATCGCCTCAGAAACCCAAAGGGGTTCACTATGAGTTGGAATCGACTCAATGGCAGTGGGTTTGGTTTGACTTTTTTGAAAGAAGCTATTCTACAATTTTTATAAAATTAATAATTGGCTAATTATTTGATTAACTATGCAAAAAAAAAAAAAAAACATACAACCACTGCTGTGGAGTCAGATCTGACTCACAGTGACCCCTCCTTGGGTTTCTGAAGCAGTATCACTACGGAAGTAGATTGCCCAACCTTCCTTCTGAGGAGTGGCTGGTGAGTTTGAACCACCAGCCTTCTGGTTAGCAGTCAAAAACCTTAGGCACTATGCCACCAGAGCTCCCATTTGATTAACTAGTGGGAATTATTCTACTAGCTTGTTTTAAAATAATACAACTGCTGCTGTTTCTCTATATTTTCAACTCATCACTGCAACTAAACCAAATTGTTGTTGTTGTTGTTATGTGCCGTCGAGTCCGCCCCGACTCATAGCGACCCCTCCTTGGGTTTCCGAGGCAGTATCACTACGGAAGTAGGATTGCCCAACCTTCCTTCCGAGGAGTGGCTGGTGGGTTTGAACCGCCAGCCGTCTGGTTAGCAGGCAAAGTGTCTTAGCCACTATATTAATCTAAATATCTAGATTTAGAGCTCATCCAATTGAATCATTGCCAAGTTCCTTTTACTTATTGCACCATGATCAAACATCCTAAATTCTCTCCATTTTACCAATTGACCAGCAAAAGTCAGTTTATTACAGAAATGAGATTAAGTAGCCCCTGAGGTTTGTCTTTCTGTCTTTCCTTATCTAGATCACTGTAAGACAGTTTTTCCCCCATCTCTCCATAGATTGTAGACATTTTGTATTCTTAAAAGGAAGCATTCATAATATTTCTATATTTGGAATTTGAGACATTGAGAAGCTGATCAACTGAATCATTCTATATATGCACACTAAAAGTGAAAACACAATTTGGTAGCTAGTTAAATCAATGCTTAAAATTAGCAAAATCAATGGAACAAATGTATTCATGAAATTCAAGTTAAATATAATGATTTAGTTTGAAATGTGTAATAAACTGATGAAACCACCACCTTTTTAACGGACTTTACCTAAATCAAGGAGGACAATGTTGAATACAAAGGCCTTATCTAGCTTGGCCATTATGCTAAGCCAACACAGTACTCAAAAATAATTTGAATTTGAATACTTTAGACAGGGCAAGCCACTCTGAAGTTCCTACCAAAAACAAAGACAAACAAACAAAAAAGTCACTGCCATTGAACAACACCCCCCCAGCCCCACCCGCCCACCCCCAGTTTTCTGAAGAGGTATCTCTGTGGAAGCAGATTGCCCAATCTTCCTTCCAAGGAGTGGCTGGTCTGGTTAGCAGACAAATGCCTTAGGCACTATGCCACCAGAGCTCCCAAAGTTCTTACAGTATCCTATAATCCTTATGTTTTCAACCCAGGAACTTTGTTCCCAACCAATAAATGATCTTTAAGTTGAGGCCTCTGCTCTCCATTATTCATTCACTCGCTAGCTCTCTTTCTCTCTTTTTTTTAAAGCCCTTGTAAATTATATCCTTCTCATTTTTAGTTTTAACATATTAAGAAATCTTACATTTTTAAATCTAAGTTACTCCTTTCCATTTAAAATTGTGGAAAATGCTTCAATATCTTCTAGCAATAGATTGACCTGAATTCCTTAAGTAGATACAATATTGCCAAAGATTTGAGAAGATGATTCTTGAGTGTCTTCCAGTTTCAACCACAAAGAAGTTAACCATTTTTGCTAACATTTGAAAAAAAAAAAAAAAAAAATACCTGTTATTTTCTTAGATTCAAATTCCTTGAGGCATCTTTCAAATTTCACATAAAGTTCAGAGTGTAGTAATTAGCAGTAGGCTGCTCATATTTGCTGATATATTTGTACAAACATATGTTGGCACTCAGTTCCACATCAGCTACACATCAAAGAAGGGGGCTGAGGAGGAAATATTCCACCTCAGGGCTGGATTAGTGCCTGCGCCTGAAATAGGCCTCATTTAACAGTATAGTTTGAGGGAAATTAAAGAACCTGCATGGCCTGGGTATTGGAGTGAACCCATAACAAAAAGTGTGCTGAATATTTCTGCCATTCTTTTTCCAGGGCTGCCACTATGATCCTGGGACAAGTTGTAACCTCTTTTATCTTCAGTTTGCCAGTTTGAAAAAGGAGGAATCATATAACTCTCTCTCTGCCACCTCACAGAAGGATAGACATGTCCAGAATCCTCATGCTGAGAATATTGGTGTTTCTTTCTGGTAACGTCATTTTTCAAGTATCCACAAGACTTTAGGTTCAAACCCACCAGCCACTCTCCGTAAGGAAGGTTAGGCAATCTACTTCCGTAGTGATACTGCCTCAGAAACCCAAGGAGGGGTTGCTATGAGTCAGATCCGACTCCATGGCAATGATGCATGCCAGTTCCATATCACCATACCTCCTTGTAAAAATTAAAGACTTGAGCCCCCAACACAACCAAACCAAGGACCAAAATAGAAAATCTAGTTTCCATTTTATTACTTTGAATTTTAATAACACTACTGCCAAAATTGTTGTTCTTAGATGCTATCAAGTCACTTCTCACATGGACACTACATACAACAAAACGTAAGACTGCACCATCCTCAGAACTGTTGCTGCTGTATTTGAGCCCCGTGCGGCAGCCACTGTGTCACCTGATCTCTTTGAGGGTCTTCCTCTTTTCACTGACCTTCTACTTTAATAGGCATGATGTCCTTCTCCAAGAACTGGTTCCTTCTGATAACATGTCCATGGTCCATGAGACGAAATCTTGCCGTCCACACTTTAAAGAAGCATTCTGATTCTATTTCTAAGACAGATTTGTTCATTCTTTTGGCAGTGTCTGGTATATTCTCAACAACAACAAAAATAAAACATATTTTTTAAAAAAAAATTAAAAAAGGAATTCTCATTCAGCAGTGTACTAGAGCTAGCCTACACTAGTGTTCTGGTTACCTAGTGCCACTCTGACAGGAATATATACCACAAATGGGATGGCCTTAACAAACAGGAGTTTATTTTCTCACAGTTTTAGAGGATTTAAGTCCAAGTTCAAATAGGCTCTAGGGGCTGGGTGAAAGCCTCTCGACTTTGGGCTTCAGCTCTGTCTCTTGTTTCCAGCCCACTGAAGCTAGAGGCATCTCTTCACTCAGGCAGCTACTGGCTGCTGAGGCTAACAAGCCTAAGGTCGACAAATGAAAAGGCCCAGTCCCGATGTTACCAAACCACACAGCAGGCCATTACTTCAAGTCCATTGTTGACAGTGCATGGCAGACTGCTGAACAACGACATAGCTACATGCAGGGTCCAAGCATGCCATAGGCCAGAGAGCATTTCCCAAGCCTTCTGCTTATATACAGGAAGCAGACCACATTCCCTAAGGCAGTTACTCAGCTGCTTGTGGTAGATCCCACCATGAAGTTGATTGCCAGTCTCATCATGGAGAATAACTACCACCAGCTGCCCAGCCACTCAACCAGGCCCAGC
>NW_006921658.1:6227383-6230058 GCF_000298275.1 Orycteropus afer afer
CTTTGGCGAGTAGCGACTGGGATCTTAAAAGCTAGCAAGCTGCCATCTAGATGCAACGATGGGTCTCTCCTTGTCCAGAGCAAAGAAGAATGAAGGAAACCAAAATTCATGGGAACAATTAGTCCTAGCAACTGAGACACCATCCGATCTGCAGCCTATACGACTATGAGACCAAAAGAACTAGATGGTGCCCGGCTACCACTGTCATCCACTTGGAAGGGGATCTGTGTAGGAGATCCTTGATAGAGAGGGAGAACAATGTGGAACAAAACTCAAAATCATTTGGAGAAAAAAAAAGGGGGGGACCAGTTTTGCTGGTCCAATAGAGCCTGGTGGAACCACTGCGACTATGGCCCCTAGTTGCCCTTCAGATCTGGAATTGAACCCACACCTGTGGTTTCCAGCCAAACAAAAAGCAGGCATATGAGTTGAACATTTATCTCAAGTAGGTACACTCCTTGGAGAGAATAATCATGGGAGAAAGAAAGGCTGCTTATGCACAGGGGACAGCTCAGGGGGCAGGAGTGCATGGAGGGATAGACACAGGGAAGAGGTAACTATGGGGAAGAAGTGGGAGGGGAGCTGTTGCATTGTGGTAAACTGTGGTCAATATCATGAGACAAAGTATATGTGAACCGCTATATGGAAAGTGAAATTGCTCTGTAAACCTTCACCCAAATGACAATTGAAAAAAAAAAAAAAGTCAGAGTATGCCAAAATCAGGGGTGTAGGATTAGAAAGGAGGGAGGTGCAGTGCAATTACCCAGAAAGAATAAAAACAAGCAAACCTGCCCTGAGGAGCACAGACCAGCTGGTGAGAAAGGGCATCAGAGGGCTCCCTGAAGCAGTGGAGAGAACACACTTCAGGACCTGCAGTTCTACCTTTAGCACCCACTTTTATTGGTAAACTTGGGACCACTTGGAGGAAGCAGAGAACTCTCTGGCTTGGGGTGCCACTGAATTAGGAGGAGAGAAGGAAACACACCACAAGTGGGCAGGCCCTGAGATGAACTCACAGTGCAGATCAGGGCAGCTATTCTAGGACAGCTTTTTTGGCCCAGAGGGGCCTGGAGTATGGGGTTTTTGTGGCTGTCTGAACCTAGAGAGAGTGGCAGCCCCCTAACCATTGGGGTCTTTGCCAAACTTGAGCTGCAGGCTTGTGAGTAACAGTATAATGTCATCATTAGCAGCCTACTCGAAGTCCTGGAAATGGCTACTGGTGCCTTAGAGCTTTTGTTTTTGTTTTTCCCCTCCCTCTCTCTTTTCTTCCACCTTTCCCCGCCTCTCCCCTGCCTCATCCAGTAGAAAAACCACATCAAGCCACCACCTGCCAGCTCAAATCTTAAACCCCCTTCACAAAGAACAGAGACCTGTATCCACATTCCACACAGTGGTTCCATCATCACTAAGAAAACTGCAGAGCAACCCAGCATACCTGAATTAATAACCAAAAAAATAAATAAATAAAGTATACCAGTTACACTTTCCAAAAATATTAAATCATAAAACAAAGACAAAATAAATCAATCCATAACTAACACTTAAAGGCAACTTCAAAATGTCTAGGAAATAACAGGCAACCTCAAATTAAACAAACAAGGGAAAAAAAGGGTAAGAAAATAGAAATAAAATCCCAAACAAAAGTCTCATTAAACATAGAGAAGAGGAGGCAATAGAATTATCTGAGAAGTTTAGAAGGTATGTTTACAGACTGCTATAAGAGCTTAAGGAAGCCCCAAACAGAATCAAGGAGAACATAGACAGTACCCTGGAAGAATTCAGGAAAACCATTCAAGAACAAAATAACAAGACTAATACACAATTAGAACTCATACAAAAACAGCAGTTAGAAATCCAGAAGATGAATAGCAAAATTACAGAATTAAACAAACATAGTGGAAGCACAAAAGAATAGGCTAGAATGGCTGAAGAATGCATTTTGCAACTAGAAGATAAACCCCTGGACACAAGCCTGTATGAAGAAAAATCAGAACAGAGATTTAAGATAAATGAAGAGAACCTAAGTGATATATGGGACAACATGAAAAGAAACAACATATGCCTCATTGGAATTCCACCACAAGAAGAGGTGAAAAAATCCACTGAGAAAATTGTGGAAGACTTACTAACAGAAAATTTCCCCCATATCATGAAGGCAGAAAAGATATTTGTCCAAGAAGCTCAAAGAACCCCACACAGGATAGATCCCAAGAGAAAAACACCAAGACATATCATAATCAAACTCTCCAAAACCAAAAACAAAGGAAGAATCTTGCAAGCTTCCTGGGACAAAAGAAATATCACTTATAGTAATCAAACAATTAGGCTGAGCTCTGACTACTCAGCAGAAACCATGCAAGCAAGAAGGCAACGAGACAGCATATATGAAACACTGAAGAAAAAGAACTTCCAACCAAGAATCCTATATCCAGTCAAATTCTCCATCAAATATGAGGATGAATTCCATACATTCTCAGACAAATAGAAATTAAGGGATTTTGTGAAAACCAGACCAACCCTACAAGAAATGTTTAAGAAAGTCCTTCCAACAGAGAACCCGCAACAGAGAACAACAAAATCAGGACACATGACATCAACACTAAAACAAAATCAGAAATAGATGCTCAAAATAAGACCACAAAACATACCACATGCATACAGTTAAGGTATTGCCA
>NW_006921658.1:6230158-6234277 GCF_000298275.1 Orycteropus afer afer
TTGTGGTAGATCCAACCATGGAGCTGATTGCCAGTCTCATCATGGAGAATAACTACCACCAGCTGCCCAGCCACTCAACCAGGCCCAGCCAAGTTGACACACAAACATAACCACCACAACTGGTTTGTGAGAATCAGCTCTTAAATTTTCAGAAATTTCATGACAGTCACTACTAAAATTTAATTATATAAATGTATAGCAAAAAAACACCACTTGTCAGTTTGCTGTATTTTGGTGGTTTGCAGGTTTCTGTGATGCTGGAAGCTATGCCATTGGTATTTCAAATGACAGCAAGGTCAACCTATATAGGACACGTTTCAGTGAAGTTTCCAGACCAAGACAGCTGGGAAGAAGAACTTGTTAATCTACTTCCATAAAATTTGGCTAGTGAAAACTTTGTGAATAGCAATGGAATATTTTCTGATATAGTGACAGAAGATGAGCTCCTCAGTTTCTAAGGCACTCAGAGTATGACTAGAGAAGAGCTGCCTCTTTGAAATAGAGCTGACTGTAGTGGCTTGTCTGGAGTAGTTTCTGGGACCATCATTGGTCAATGTGGCACATCTCAAAATGAAAAGAAACTGCTGCAAACATCTATTAATAATTGGAACATGGAAGGTACAAAGTAAGAATCAAGAAAAACTAGAAGCTGTCAAACATGAAATGGAACACTTGAAGATCCATATCCTAGGCATTTGTGAACTGAAATGGACTAACATTGGCCATTTTGAATAGGACAAATTATATGGTCTACAATGCAGGGAATGACATAATGAAGAGGAATGGAGTCACAAGCAACATTTCAAGATCTATCTAAAATTCAATGTAGTCAGTGATAGGATAAAAGGAAGACCAGTTAATACAATTATTATTCAAATTTATGCACCAACCACTAAAGCCCTTTCAATGAGGAAATCAAAAATTTTTACAAACTTCTACAATCTAAAATTAACTAAACATTCCATCAATATGCATTGATAATTACTGGTGATTGGAATGGGAAAGTTGGAAAAAAAAATAAAGGATTAGTATTTGGAAAACATGATCTTGGTAATAGAAATGATGTCAGTTATTGCATGACAGAATTTTGCAAGACCAATGACTCCTTCATACTTTTTTTATAGTAACATCAACGGTGACTATACACATGGACCTTGCCAGATGGAATACCCAAGAATAAAATCTATTACTTTTGCAGAAAGAGATGATGGAGATGCTCAATATTATCACTCAGAACAAGGGCAGAGACCGACTAAGGAACAAACCAATTACTCATATGCAAGTTAAAGTTGAAGCTGAAGAAAATTGAAACAAGTCCACAAGAGCCAAAGTACAACCTTGAATATATCCCACATGATGTTAGAGACCATTTCAAAAATAGATTTGACACATTGAACACTATGACTGAAGACCAGAAAATTGTGGGGTGATATCAAAGACATCATACAAGGAGAAACCAAAAGATAATTAAAAACAGTGTAGAAAAAAAGTGGTCAAAAAGGATGTCAAAAGAGACTCTGAAACTTGATCTTCAACATAGAATAGCTAAAGAAAATGAAAGAAATGAAGAAAAAAGCTGAACAGAACATTTGAAAGGGTTACTCAGTAGACAAAGTAAAGTACTATAAGGACATATGCAAAGACTTGGAGTTAGAAAACAAAAAGGTATGAACATGCTCAGCACTTTGCAAGCTAAAGGAACTGAAGAAAAAAAATTAAGTCTTAAGTTGCATTACTGAAGGATTCTATGGGCAAAATATTGAATGATACAGGAGACATCAAAAGAAGATGGAAAGAATACAGAGAGTCACAGTATCAAAAAGAATTTCTCAACATTTAACCATTTCAGGAGGAGGCATATGATCAACAACTAATGGTACTGGCAAAAACCAAGCCTCCAGGCATTGAACATCATGGAACACCAGTTGAGATATTTCAACAAATGGATGCAACCCTGGAAGCACTTACTCATCTATGCCAAGAAATTTGGAAGACAGCTATCTGATCTACCTACTGTAAGAGATCCATATTTCTATGCATTACAAAGAAAAGTGATGCAACAGAATGCAGAAATTATCTAACAATATCATTAACATAACATGCAAGTAAAATTTTGCTGAAGATAATTCAAAAGCAGTTCCAGCAGTGAATCAACAAGGAACAGCTAGAAACTCAAGCAGGATTCAGAAGAGAATGTGGAGCAAGGAGCATCATTGTTAATGTTAAATGAATCTCAACTGAAAGCAGAGAATACCACAAAGCTGTTTACCTGCATTTTATTACCTGTTCAAAGGCAATCTATTGTGCAGCTCATAACAAATTATGGATAACATTCCAAGAAAGAGGAATTCTAGAACACATAACTGTGTTCTTGCAGAACCTGTACAGAGACCAAGAGGCAGTCATTTGAACAGAGCTATGAGATACTGCATAGTTTAAAATAAGTAAAGTCCTTTCATCTTTCTTATTTAGTCCTGATGCTGACAAAATAAACCTAGGAGCCAGACTACATGAAGAAGATTGCAGCATCAGGATTGGAGGAAGGGTCATTAAAAACCTGTGGTATGCAGATGACATAACCTTGCTTGCTGAAAGTGAAGAAGACTTGAAGCACTTACTGATGAAGATCAAAAGCTACAGCCTTCTGTATGGATTACACATCAACATAAAGAAAACAATAATTGTCACAACTGGACTTAAAAGCAACATCATGATAAATGAAGAAAAGATTGAAGTTGTCAAGAATTTCATTTTACTCAGATCCACAATCAATGCCTATGGAAGAGGCAATCAAGAAATGAAATGATGGGTACAACAATAGAAGTATAGACCAGTGGAACAGAACTGAGAATCCAGAAATAGATTCACCCACTTGTAGACAGGTGATCTTTGACAAAAGACTGACATCCATTAAATGGGGAGGAGACAGCCTCTTTCAGAAATGATGCTAGCAAAACTGAATATCCATTTGCAGAAAAATGAAACAAGTCCACAGCTTACACTATATACAAAAACAAACTCAAGATGAATCAAAGACCTAAATATAAAACCTAAAATTATAAAGTTCATCAAATAAAAAATACAGGCAAACTTTGAGGGCTTCACCTCAAAAAGACAAACAATCAATTAAAAAATGGGCAGAAGACATGAACAGATATTTCACCAAAGAATATATTCATAAAACCAACAAACACATGAAGAAATGCTCACAATCATTAACCATAACAGAGAAGCCAATCAAAACAACAATGAAATATCTTCTGTCCCCAGAAATAATAGCAAAATTCAAGATAGATAACAATGAATGCTGGCAAGTGTGTGGAGAGATTGGGAGTTTCATGCACTGCTTGCAAGAGTGCAAAATGGTACAACCACTAGGAAATAGAGGCAAATGAGAAGATGGGGTCTTAACTGTAGCACACACACTTATTCCCTCTAGCATCTTATTGTTATTGTTGCTGTTATGTGCCATGGAGTCGGACCCGACTCATAGCGACCCCTCCTTGGGTTTCCGAGGCAGTATCACGACAGGAATAGACTGCCCCATCTTCCTTCTAAGGAGTCCCTGGTGGGCTTAAATTGCCAGCCTTCTGGATAGCAGTCAAGTGCCTTAGGCACTAAGCTACCAGAGATCCCTCTAGCATCTTAGTGCCTAAAAAACTAGGTGCAGCAGTTTGAAGCAGGGATTCTGCCATTCTGAACAGCTCATTAAGTCAGAGTATGCCGCAGACAAGGATGCCCACTATCACCACTTCTATTCAACATTGTACTGGAAGTCCTAGACAGGGCCATAAGGCAAGAAAGGGAAATCAAAGGCATCCAAACTGGTAAGGAAGAAGTCAAACTATCCCTATTTGCTGATGATATGATCCTATACCTAGAAAACCCAAGAGACTTAGTCAAAAACCTACTGGAACTAATTGAGATATTTAGCATTGTGGCAGGATATAATATCAACATCAAAAATCAGTTGGATTCCTCTATAACAGCAAAGAGATTGCTGAAAAAGAAATAAGGAAATCAATACCGTTTACATTAGCTACCAAAAAAAATAAAATACTTGGGAATAAATCTTACCAGGGACACAAAAGACCTCTACAAAGAAAACTATAAAAAACT
>NW_006921658.1:6239532-6241286 GCF_000298275.1 Orycteropus afer afer
AAAAAAAAAAAAAAAAAAAGATAATTTGGAAGCAATGAGGCCTAGGACATGCTGGCCCTCAAGAACAGAAGAACTAGATGGTGCCCAGTTACCAATGCCAACCACTCAGGAAAGGATTAAATCTGGAGATGCTGCAGAGTGGGAGGAAAAACATGGAACAAAATCTAAAAACTCAATAATGACCAGAATTACTGGTCACATGGAGTCTGGTGAGACCCCCAATATTATGGCCCTGGAATATATTCTGCACCTGGAGTAAAACTTACTCCCAGGGGCTGGCTCAGCTAAATAGTTAACAAGATGTGCATACAGACCACTCAACCCAGGATGACACACCCACATACTCTATGGAAATACATCCTTAGATCAGTAGACCACAGGGCACCAGAAGGGAAACAGTTATATGGAGGAAATGTAGGACAAACAGGAGTGCATAACTATGAGGGGCACAGAGGGAAAGTTACTGAACAGGGAGGGGAGTAGAATGGGTTAGGTTTGGGCATGGTAAATGAGGAGTGAAACTAAATGTACATGTAATGTTGAATGTAAAAGAAACTCTTAAAATAAAATAAAAAGAAATAAATGAATTACAAAAGGGAAAAAAATAGAGAGAGAGAGACAAGAATCACTGCAAGGTAACCACAGAGAAAATGAACAATCCCCCTAAGCATACCCAGAAGGAAGGAAAACATATGGGTTTAATAAGCACAAAACCAACAATAAAGAAGAAAACAGAGGAAACACTTGACAACAAAACAAAGTCAGCACAGAAAAGTATATGGACCAAGGAAACTCCAACAACATGACCAAAAAAACACAATAGAATGGCAGCAATCAATTTATACCTATCACTCATTACCCTCGATGTGAATGGACTAAATGCACCAATCAAGGGAAAGAGAGTGGCAGACTGGATAAGAAAAGACCCATCAATAAATTGCCTACAAGAGAACTATCTTAGACACAAAGATAAAAACAAATTAAGAGTTAAAGGGTGGAAAAATATACCAAACAAACAATAAACAAAAAAAGAGCAGGAGTGGCAATATTAATTTCTGAGAAAATAGACTTTAAGGTGAAAAACAAATAAGAGACAAAGAACGTCACTATATGATGCTGAAAGAATCAATTGGCCAAGAAGACATTATGATAACAAATATCTATGCACCCAATGAAAGTGCTCCAAAATACATGAAGACAATATTAATTGAATTAAAAGAGAAAATAGAGAACTCTACAATAGTAGTAGGAGACTTTAACATACCACCTCCAAGGAGGGACAGATGAACTAGAAAAAAACTCAGCAAAGGTACAGAAGAACTCAACAACACAATTAACCAACTCAACCTCACAGACATATACAGAGCACTCCACCCAACAAAAGCACAATTTGCAGTCCTCCAGTGCACCTGGATCTGTCTCCAGAGTAGATCATTTGTTAGGACGTAAAACAAGCCTCAATAAATTCAAAAACATGAAATACTACAAAGCTATTTTATAGCACTTGGACCAGTGCTATAAAATTACAAATTAATAATAGGAAGATCAAGGAAAACACATCAAAAGAGGAAATTGAACAATACCCTGCTCAAAAACTATGGGTAATAGAAGAAATGAAAAGCGAAATTTTAAAAAATCTCTGGAAATAAATGAGAATAAAGATACATCTTACCAAAACCTATGGGACACAGCCAAATCAGTACTCAGAGGTCAGTTTACAGCAGTAAATGCATTCTTCAAAAAAGAGGAAACAA
>NW_006921658.1:6241677-6242648 GCF_000298275.1 Orycteropus afer afer
AGGAGTTTAGTATTCTCTTTAGGCCAGCGGGAAAAAAAAAAAAAAAAAATCCCACAAGAAAAAGTTCTGGCCTGATGGCTTCACTATAGAATTTTACCAAATATTCAGGGAAGAGTTGACACTTATACTACTCAAGCTATTCCAGAACACAGAAAAAAATGGATTACTTCCAAACTCATTTTATGAAGCAAGCATAAAATGAATACCAAAACCAGGGAAAGACACCACTAACAAGGAAAACTACAGACCAATATCCTTCATGAACATAGATGCAAAAATCTTCAACAAAACCCTAGCTAACAGAATCCAATAACAGCAAAAAAATAATACATCCTGCCCAAGTAGGATTCATACTAGTTATGCAAGGATGGTTCAACCTCAGAAAAAACAATCAATGTAATCTACTACTTACACAAAACAAAACGAAAGAACCATATGATTATATCAATTGACATAGAAAAGGCATTTGATAGAATACAACACCTGTTCCTGTTCAGAACTTTCAGCAAAATAGGGATAGAAGGGAAATTCCTCAACATAATAAAGGGCATATATGCAAAGCCTTGAACCCGGACAGAAGAGCAGTCAGCCCCAGGCATACAGGTGAGGAAAGACAACTCAGGGACACCCAAAGAAGCAGGCCAGAAGAGCAGGAGAAAGGGAATTAAAAGCCAGGAAGTCAGACAGAGGTACAGTCAGCCACAGGGACCCAGGTAGGGGTGATACGAGAGGTCTCCAACAGCAGGACAAGCTTGTCTGTCAGTTTATCCTACTGTGGTGACATGTAGTCGTGAGTTTTGAGGCTGAGCCTCTAATATTCTAAAACCAGTGAGATGCACCTGGTGCACAGGTAACAGCCCAGCTTATAGACTGAGACGGACTAGGAAGAAGGAAGAGGCCGTCCACTTCTCAAAGAATAAGCCAAGGAAAACCTTATGAATAGCAAAGAAACACTGTTTGGTACATTACCG
>NW_006921658.1:6245047-6253466 GCF_000298275.1 Orycteropus afer afer
GTTTATGGGCTCAAGTATAGCAGGGATTGTGGGGCTGGCACGGGATTGGGCAGTGTTTTGTTCTGCTGTGCATGGGGTCGCTATGAGTTGGAAACGACTCGACGGCACTTAACAACAACAACAACATGCAAAGCCAATGGCCAACATCATTATTAATGGAAAAGACTCAAAGCATTCCCCTTACAAATGAGAACAAGACAAGGATGCCTCTATCACCACTCCTATTTAATATTTTATTGGAAGTCCTGGACAGGGCAATCAGGTAAGAAAGAGAAATAAAAGGCATGCAAATTGGCAAAGAGGAAGTAAAACTATCTCCATATGCAGATGATATGATTCTGTACGTAGCAAACCCAAGAGACTTGGGAAAAAAACTACTCTAACTAATAAAGAGGTCTAGCAAAGTGGCAGGATACAAGGTCAACATACAAAGTCAGTTGGATTCCTGTACACCAACAAAGCGACCTCTGAAAAAGAAATAAGGGAAACAATACCATTTACAATAGCTACTAAAAAGATAAATTATCTAGGAATAAATCTTACCACAGACACAGAAGACCTATACAAAGAAAACTATAAAACACTACTACAAGAGACAACAAGGGAGCGACATAAATGGAAATACCTGTCTTTTTCATGGATAGATAGACTGAACATTATGAAAATGTCAATACTACCTAAAGCAATGTACACCTTTAATGCAATCTCACTCCAGATAGCAATAAAATTTTTTAAGGACATGGAAAAATCCAATTACTAACTTCATATGGAAAGGAAAGAGACCTTGGATAAGCAGAGCACTACTGAAGAAAAAGAACAAAGTAGGAGGTATTACACTCCCAGATCTTAAAACCTACTATACAGTCACAGTAGGTAAAACAGCGTGGAACTGGTACAATGATAGACAGATAGACCAATGTAACAGAATTGAAAGCCCAGAAATAGACCCATCTATTTATGGACAGCTCTTCTTTGACAAAGGTCTAAATTCCACTAAATGGGGAAGAGGTAGCCTCTTTAGCAAATGGTGCTGGCAAAATTGGATATCCACTTGCAGAAAAATGAAACAAGACCCATATCTCATCCCATACACAAAAACAAGCTCAAGTTGGATCAAAAACTTAAATGCAAAACCCAAAACTATAAAATATATCAAAGATAAAATAGGGGCAAATCTAGGAGCCCTAATTTATGGCATAACTAGACTAAACATAACCCAGAATGCACAGAAAGTAGAAAACAAGCTAGATGACTAGGACCTTTGAAAAATTAAATTCTTATGCACATGGAAAGGCTTCACCAAAAGGGTAAAAAGAGAACCTACAGATGGAGAGAAAATATTTGCTTATGACATATCTGACAAAGGACTTATCCCCAAAATCTGTAGAAAACTTTAACACCTCAAAACCGAAAAGACAAACAATCCAATTCAAAAATGGTCAGGAGACATGAACAGACACTTCACTACAGACGATATGCTGGAGGCCAACAACACATGACAATTTGCTCGCAATCTTTAGTCGTTGTTGTTGTTATATGCCTTCGAGTCAAAACTGACTCATAGCGACCCCTCCTTGGGTTTCCGAGGCAGTATCACTACGGAAGTAGATTGCCCAACCTTCCTTCCGAGGAGTGGCTGGTGGGTTTGAACCGCCAGCCTTCTGGTTAGCAGTCAAGTGCCTTAGGCACTATGCTACCAGAACTCCCTCTTTAGTCATTAGAGAGATGCAAATCAAAACAACGATGAGATATCATCTCACCACAGCAATAACAGCAAAATTCAACAGGACAGGAAATAACAAATGCTGGCAAGATTGCAGAGAAGTCGGAACTCTTACACACTGCTGGTGGGATTGTAAATTGGTACAACCATTGTGGGAAATGCTATGGCATTTCCTTAAAAAAACTGAAAATAGAAATATCATTAGACCCAGCAATTCCGTTACTAGGAATATATCCTAAAGAGATGAGAGGCAGGACACAGACATATGCACACCTATATTGATCGCAGCACAATTAACTATAGCAAAAAGATGGAAACAAACAAAGTGTCCATCAACAGAGGAATGGATAACCAAATTGTGGTACATTTACACAATGGAATACTATGCTACATTAAAGAACAATTAAAAATACACAAATCATCTCACAATGGAGGACATTATACTGAGTGAAGTAAGTCACTCCCAGAAGAACAAATACTATATGTGTCCACACTGTAAAAAAAACAAAGATGGGTTCACTTAAGGAAAGGAACTCATTTTGTAGGTTACTGGGGTGGGGAGGGGAGGGCAGGGCTAGTTGAGGGCCACATGCTGAGGTGGGTAGGAGAGGGACGGTATGGAAAAAGTCTGTAACCACCATGATAACATTAGGGAAAGGGAGGACACTGAATTGTGCACATAATATATAGATGACAGAGGCTAATACCAGTATATCCACAATACTGCATACCATTTACACCAAAGACCAGGTTACAGGTAAACACATAAACATCTGAGATCAAATGGGGGTCAGTGAACAGGATTATACTCTAGACCAAGGATAGATTCAGCTGAGGCTAATCTTGCACAGATACCAGTTATACAAAATACTTACAATCCTTACAGAAACAACGGAAGACAGACATAGAGTAACCCCTCACAGACAGCCAGATACTGTGGGAGAGAGATCCAGTGGATCTACTGACTCAGGACCATAGTACTGAGGGACACCAGATTCAACTGGCACAACAAAATACATAAAAATCTTGTTCCACAACCTACATTGGTAAGTAGCAACTGGGGTCTTAAAAGCTTTCAAGCAGCCATCTAAGATACAGCTAATGGTCTCCTAGCATCAGAAGTGAAGAGTGCAAAAATCTAAGGTCATTTGGAAGCAATCAGCCCTAGGACATGATGGACCTCAAGACAAGAAGAACTAGATGGTGCCCAGCTACCCATGCCAACCACTCTGTAAAGGATCAAAACCGCAGATGCTGGATAGAGTGAGAGGAAAAACATGGAACAAAATCCACAACACAATAATGACCAGAATTACTGGTCAGATGGACTCTGGTTCATCTCCCCAGTATTATGGCCCTGGGATACACTTCGGGCCTGGAATAAAATTCATCCAGAGGCTGGCTCTCAGCCCAATAATAAATAACCAACTCAACCCAGGGTGAAACACCCACATACTCTATGGAAATGCATCCCTTGGAGCAATCAACCATGGGGCACTAGAGGGGCAACATTGGCATGGAGGAAAATGCAGGACACACAGGGGTGCATAACTATGAGGGGCACTGGGGGGGTGGTTACTAGGAACAGAGGAGAGGAGAGTGGGTTAGGGTTGGGGATGGTAATTGGGGAGTGAAACCAAATGCACATGAAATGTTGAATGTAAAACAAACTCTGCTCTGTAAACTTAATCTAAAACACACACAAAAAAAGTTGGAAATAGAAATACCTTTTAATCCAGCAATCCCACTACAAGATATATATCATAAAGACGTGGGAGCAGGGACATGAATAGATATATGCACACCCATGATCACTGTAGCACTGTTGACAGTAGCAACGACATGGAAACAACCTAACTGCCCATCAACAGATGAATGGATAACCAAACAATGGTATGTAGACCCAATGGAATACTTATTTCATAATTCTTTTATAATGAAAAAATCTGCAAAACATCTCATAACAAGGATTAACTTGGAGGGCATTATGATGGATGAAATAAGTCAATCATAGAAGGATAAATATTGTATGAGTCCACTATTACAAAAAGTCAAGGAAAAGCACATACAGAAAGAAACTTTCTTTTGTTGGTTACCAGGGATGGGAGGGGAGGAGAGGGAAAATTGTTAGCTAGGTAAGTTGCTGTTATTGTTATGTGCCATCGAGTCAGACCTGACTCATAGCGACCCCTCCTTGGGTTTCCAAGGCTGTATCACTATGGAAGTAGATTGCCAACCTTCCTTCCAAGGAGTAGCCAGGTAAGAGACATTTATTTATTTGGAGCAAGGGAAAGGCAATATTAGAAGAAAGAAAGAAAGAAAGCAAACAACATACTGCATTGGGAAAATCTGCTTCAAAAGATTTCATTAAAGCATTAAAAAACATAGTTGTTGCTTTGAGAATTTAGGTGCACGTGACCCAAGCCATGGTATTTTCATTCACTTCATATGCATGCAATAGCTGAAGAATGAATAAGGAAGACCAAGAAGAATCAATAGATTTGAATTATGGTGTTGGTGAAGAATATTGAATATACTGTGAATTGCCGAAGAGATCTAGTGGCATAGTGTTTAAAGCATTCGGCTGCTAACCAGAAGGTCAGTGGTTTGAAGCCATTGGCCCCTCCCCACGAGAAAGAGGAGGTAGTCTGCTTTCATAATATTCACAATCTTGGAAACCCTATGGGGCAATTGTACTCTGTCCTTATAATGTCAATATGAGTCAGAATCAACCCAATGGCAGTGGGTTATGGACTGCCAAAAGAACAAACAACCCAGTCTCGAAGATGTGCAGCCACAATGTTCCTTAGAAGCAAGGATGGCAAGACTTTGTCACACATACTTTGGACATGTTATCAGTAAGGACCAGTCCCTGGAGAAGAATTTCATACTTGCTATACTAGAGGGTCAACAAAAAAAAAAAAGGAAGACCCTCAACAAGATGGACTAGCACAGTGGCTGCTACACTGGGTTCAAACACAGCAACGATGGTGAAGATAGCATAGAACCAAGCAATATTTCATATTGTTGTACATAGGCTCACTTTAAATTGGAACTATGACTTGATGGCACCTAACAACATCAACATAGTTAAATAAGGTCCCTGGGAAGCACAAGTGGTTTGCACTTGACTATTGGCATAAAGGTTGATGGTTCACACCTACCAAGCAGCACCTCAAGAAAGTCTGGTTGTCTCCTTTTGTAAATATTACACACATTGAAAAACCTATGGAGCTTTTCTACTCTAATGCATGGGTCACCGAGAGTCAAAATATACTTGACAGCAACAGATTTTGGTTTATATTAAATAAACTATATTTAATACAATGGTAATAAATATTTAAAACTATTACTATTATCTATGATCTCAGGGTTATTTATATCTATTGTACCTGTCTATTCAAAATACATGTAATTATGTCCTATTGCACATCTTTTCCCAATTCTACATTCAGTGACATCATATGGGTAAATTGAAATCAGCCATGGCTGGAGGATATACACCATGTTGTTGTTGTTAAGGGCTGCAAGATGGCTCTGACTCACAAGGACCCTTTGTACAAAAGAATGAAATACTGCCAGGTCATATGTGATCCTCACAATACTTACTATCCTTGAACTCATCTTTGCAGCCATAGTGTCAATCAATCTCATTCAGGCTTCCTCTTTTTTGCTGACTCTCTACACTACCAAGCATGACATCCTTCTCCAGGACTGATCCCTCTGACAACATAACCAAATCAAGTGAGACAAAGTCTAACTATTCCCACTTCTGAGGAGCATTCCAGCTGTACTTTTTCCAAGACAGATTTTTTCAATCTTCTGTCAGTCTGTAGTATTTTCAGTACTTTCCCCCAACACCACAATTCAAAGGCATCAACTTCAATCTTCCTTACTCATTGTCCAGCTTTCACATGCATATGAGGTGATGAGGCAGTTGAAAATACTGTGGCTTGGGTGGGGAGCACATTAGTCTTCAAAGTGACACTTTTGCTCCTCAACGCTTTAAAAAGGTCTTTTGCAGCAGATTTTCCCAGTGAAATAGAGCATCTGATTTCTTGACTGCTGCTTCCATGGGTGTTGATTGTGGATCTAATTAAAATGAAATTTTTGACAACTTCACTCTTTTCTCCATTTGTTGTGATGCTGCCTATTGATCCAGTTGTGAGACATTTTGTTATCTTTATGGCTGAGGTTTGATCCATACTGAAGACTGTAGTCTTTGATCTTCATCAGTAAGTGCTTCAAGTCATCTTCACTTTCAGCAGGAAAATTGTGATGTCTGCATATCACAAGTTGTTAATAAGTCTTCCTCCAATCTTTGCTGTGTCCTTCTTCATACAGTCCAGCTTCTTGGATTACTTGCTCACCATAGAGATTGAGTAACTATGGTGAAATGATACAGTCCTGAGACACAACCTTCCTGATTTGAAACCATGCAGCATCCACTTGTTCTGTTCCAAGGACAACTTCCAGGTCTATGGATAGTTTCCTCAAGAGCACAATTAAGCATTCTGAAATTTCCATTCTTCACAATGTTAACTGCAATGTGTTATGATGCACACTGTCAAACGCCTTGGCATAGTCAATAAAGCACAGGTAAACATCTTTCTGGTATTCTTTGCTTTAACCTAGGATCCATCTGACATCAGAAATGATATCCCTTTTCCACATAATCTTCTGAATCCAGCTTGAATTTCTAGCATTTCCCTGTCATTATCCTGCTGCAACTGTTATTTTTAATTATCTTCAGCAAAATTTTACTAATGTGTGATGTTAAAGATATGGTTTGATAATTTCCACATTCTGTTGGATCACCTTTCTTTGGAATGGATCTTTTCCAGTTAGTTGGCCAAGAAGCTATCTTCCAAATTTCTTGGCATAAAAGAGTAAGCACCTCCAGCGCTGCATCCATTTGTTTAAACACCTTAGTGGGTATTCCATCAATTGCTGGCGCATTGTGTTTTTGCCAATTCTTTCATTGAAGCTTGTAATGCTTCCTTCATTAAGTGGTTCTTCATAATATGCTACCTTCTGAAATTGTGGAATATCAAACAATTCTTTTTGGTACAGTGACTCTGAGTACTTTTGCCATCTTGATTATTCAATATATTGTCCTTAAAAATCTTCAATATTGAGTTCTGGCAAGATGGCGGACTAGGCAGAAAGACTCCACAGACACTCTTTAACAAAGAAAAGGGAAACCGATTAACACAGACACAGAAGATAATCCTGGACCCCTGAGCCTTGAAGGGAAGGATATAGAAGTGGACTAAACCCCAACTAGCAAAAGAATTTACGTGAAAATACCTAAAAAGGAGACAGACGGAGCTGCGGTCTGGCAGTGATCCTGAGCAATCCTGATGGCACAGACAGCTTGGAGATTCCTGAGTGGTTGTAGGACCCAAGAATTAACTTAAAAATCACCCTGCTAGCCTGGGACTGCATGGAGGACTGTACAGGGTGGCTGGGGAACAAACGAAGAAGGTGAAGAGAAAGGTGGGCTAAACTGTGGACTTTTGCCGGTCTGGAGGACGCCGCAATTTTGAAGGTTTAAAAAGCAGCTTGACTATTTTGGATATTTAAAGAGACAGTGCTCTCGCAGATTCCTGGAGTTTAAGAACATGTTCTGCTTTCCAGCAACCCCAAGGACACTCAGGACCTGCAAGACTGAAAAGGTACGACATTCCTCTTGTTATTCTTATACTCCACACCCATTTGGTGAACGAAGGTGTGGCCATCCCCCACTCCCACCTACCTTCTGGGTCTACAGGAACTCCATCACAGACTATGTTCTCAGACGGAGCCTGGGTGCCCTTCCCTGTCCTCCACCGATTTTTTTGTCTCTCGTTTTTTATTTGTATTTGTATTTTTTTCTTTTTCTTTTTTGCTTTCTTTTTTCTGATGATTAGTTGGCTTGTATTTGTCTGTTTTAAAACAACTAATATTATTAATACTTTTGTCCTTTTTATAATTATTCTTAATCTTCCCCTACCAGGTCCCAGTATTCAGCATTTTTTTCTTTTCCCTGTGCCAGGTTGAAATTTTTATTTTTTAATTTAAGGTTGTTTTTTTTTTCTTTTCCCCCTTTTGTTCTCATGATTAATCCCATTCCTTGTTTTTCTTTTTGCATTTTTACCATTTTTTCTCATTTATTATTCTCCTTCCCTACTTTTTTTTTTTCTTAGTGCCCTATCCACAGGTATTGTAGGTTTTCTTGCTTTTTTTCCTTTTTTTCCCTTTCTTCTTTTTATGGTTATATTCCTGGGTGATTACATGCTGTGTTTTCATCCATGGACTTTTAGTTTTTTTATGGTTATTCAGTTGTAATTTGTGTCTAACTGAATGAGAGAAAACAAGAGTCCCCATAAGACACAACTACACCCAGAACCTATTGCAACTTCATTTACTGAGTGAGAGCCACTACCTCCTTCTCCACCAATGGGACAATGATAAAAAACCACCAAGAAGAGCCTGAATCACCCTTGGATGCTCTTCACAAACAGTTAACAGAGATCTAAATATGACAAAGCCACAATGCCTCAGAAACAGACAATCACAGTCCACACAAAGAAGCAGGATAAAGTGGTAGAAACAAGGGAGCAGAATACAAACCCAGAATAAGCTCTGATTTCTCAGCAGAAACCATGCAAGCGAGAAGGCAATGGGATGGTATATATAAAACCCTGAAAGAGA
>NW_006921658.1:6255125-6256037 GCF_000298275.1 Orycteropus afer afer
GACAAAAACCACCATAAAAGACAAAGAAGGACATTATATAAAGACTAAAGGATCAATTGAACATGAAGATATAACCATAATAAAAATCTATGGACCCAATGAAAGAGCCCCAAAATACATAAATCAGACTTTAAAAGAGGTGAAAAGCCAAATAGATGACTCCATACTCATAGGGGGAGACTTTAATATACCACTTTCTTTGAAAGATAGAACAACTGGAAAGAAACTCAACAAAGATGCAGAAGAGCTAAACAATACAATCCATCATCTTGGCCTTATAGACATCTATAGAGCACTTTATCCAGCAGCAGCACAATATACATTCGTCTTCAGTGCACATGGAACTTTTTCGATGATAGACCATATATTAGGCCTTAAATCAAGCCTTAATAAATTTACAAACATCAAAATACTGCAAAGCATCTTCTCAAATCATAATGCTATCAAAGTAGAAATCAACAATAGGAAGATCAACAGGAAAAGAGTAAACACATGGAAACTGAACAACAACCTTCTTCAGAAAGACTGGGTAAAACAAGAAATCAAAATTGAAATTCAAAAATTCCTTGAGTCAAACAAGAATGAAAACACAACATACCAAAATCTTTGGGACACAGCATAAGAAGTGATCAGAGGCCAATTTATAGCAATAAATGCACACATCAAAAAAGAAGAAAGAGCCAAAATCAACAATATAAATGAACATCTCCAACAATAAGAGAAAGAACAGCAAGAAAAGCCTATAGTCACCAGAAGATAGGAAATAATCAAGATTCGAGCAGAAATTAATGAAACACAAAATAGAAGGTCTACAGAAAAAATCAACCAGAAGTTGGTTTTTTGAAAAGATCAATAAAATTGACAAACCACTGGCAAATTTAACAAAGGAAAAGAGGGAGAGAATACAAATAA
>NW_006921658.1:6259886-6268867 GCF_000298275.1 Orycteropus afer afer
GGAGAAAGAAGGGCTGCTTATGCACAGGGAGACAGCTCAGGGGGCAGGAGTGTATGGAGGGATGGATCCTGGGAAGAGGTAACTATGGGGAGGAAGTGGGAGGTGAGCTGTTGCATTGTGGTAAACTGTGGTCAATGACATGAGACAAAGTATATGTGAACTGTTGTATGGAAAGTGAATTTGCTCTGTAAATCTTCACCCATATCACAATTTAAAAATAAAACTTAAATATTGCAATTTGAGGCTTGAATTTTTTCTTCCATTCTTTCTGATTGAGAAGTGCTGAGTGTGTTCTTCCCCTTTGGTTTTCTAATTCCAGGTCTTTGCACATTTCATTATAACACTTGACTTTGTCTTCTCGTGCCACCTTCTGAAATCTCCTGTTTCATTCTTTTATTTCATCATTGTTCTATTCAATATAGTTACTTTCTATTCAAGAGCAGGTTTCACAGTCTCTTCTGACATCCATTTTGGTCTTTTCCTTTTTTCCTGACTTTTTAATGATCATTTGCTTTCTTCATGTATGATGTTCTTGATATCATCCCACAACTTGTCAATGCATCAAATTTATTCTTCACATAGTCTCTAATTCAAGTAGGATATAATCATCATCATATTTTGGCTCTCTTGTTTTAATTGTCTTCAGCTTCAACTTAAATTTGCATATGAACAATTGAGAGTTTATTCCATAATCAGCTCCTGGACTTATTTTCACTGATGTTATTGAGCTTCTCCATCACCCGTTTCCACAGATGTAGTCAATTTGATTCCTGTTTATTCCATTTTGTGAGATCAGGTGTATAGTTGCAGTTTATGTCATTGAGAAAAGTATTTGCAATAAAAAAGTCATTCATTGGTCTTGAAAAATTCTATCATGCAGTATCCATTTCTGTCACTAAGGCTATATTTTCAACTATTGATGCTTCTTCTTTGTTTCCAAATTTCACATTCTAATTGCCAGTTATTATCAACACATCTTGATTGCATGTTTGGTCAATTTCAGACTACAGAAATTGGTTTAAAAAAAAATTCAGTTTCTTCATCTTTGGCTTTAGTAGTTGGTCGGTAAATTTTAATAATAGTAATATTAATTGGCTTTCCATGGAGGTCTATGGATATTATCCTATCACTGACAGCATTGTACTTCAGGATTGTGGTAGTTAAGGTTGTTGCCAACTTGTCTGGGCCTTGTTGAGTGGCTGGGCAGCTGGATGTAATTATTCCCCATGGTGAGATTGGTAGATAACTCCATGGTAGAATCTACAGGAGCAGCTGAGTGACCGCTTTAGGGATGTGGACTGCTCCCAATATTTAAGAAGCAACTTTGAGGAAGGGCTGCAGTTGATACCAGTCTTGAACCCTGCATGCAGCCTGCCACATTTCCCTGCTGATCTTGAGACTTTTAATGGACTTGAACTAATGGCCTGCCATGTGGTTTGGTAATATCAGGACTGTGTCTTTTCACTCATTGACCTTGGGTTTCTCAGCCTCAGCAGCTAGCAGCTGCCTGAATAAAGAGATGCTTCTACCTTCAGGGGGCCAGGAGTAAGAGACAGAGCTGAATGAAGCACAAGGTCAAGGGGCTTTCACTCATCCCCTACAGCCTGGCACCTGGAATTCAGACTTCTAACCTCCAAAATTGTAAGAGAATAAACTCCTGTTTGTTAAAGCCATCCCTTTTCTAGTATATTCCTGTCAGAGAGGCACTAGGTAACCAAAACAAGGATAAATCTTGAAACATTCTTATTAACAATGGATGCAATGTCATTCCTCTTCAATCCGTTGTTCCTGGCATAGCAAACCACATGATTGTCTGATTCACAATGACCAGTACTGGTCCATATCAGCTCAGTAATGCCTACATTATTGATCTTTATCCATTCCATTCCATTTTTGACAACTTTTAATTTTCCTAGATTTGTACATTGTACATTCCATGTTCCAATAATTAATGAATATTTGCAGTTGTTTCTTCCCATTTTGAGTTGTGTCCCATCAGCAAATGAAGGTCTTGAAAGCTTTACTCCATTGACATCATTAAAGTTGACTCAACTTTGAGGAGGCAGCTCTTCCCCAGTCATGTTTTGAGTGTCTCCCAGAATGAGGGCTTCGTGATTGTGCACAATATCAAACAATGTACTAGGGCCATCCATAAAGTTTTCCAGTAATATATCAGTCAGTGTTTCACTGCTATTCATAAAGTTTCAGTGGTCCCTTCCTTCTTCAAAATCTGTCTTGCCTGGAAGCTCTGCTGAAAGCTGTTCAACATGAGTAACCTTGCTGGAATTTGAAATATTGGTCACATAGCAACATGCAAGCCAACACTGTACAACAAAGTGACCAACAATTGGTGAATTTACATCATAAGAATCAGTAAATATTTGAAACCAAGGCTTAACTGATTGTTGAGACTAAAAGCATTGCATAAATGTTTAAAGTGCAGATTGAACTTCTAAGAAGAGTAACTGCACAGTGAAGAAATGACAAACACTGCTTCAGCCAAGTAGTCAAGGTTAACATTAAAAATGATAAGTCATTCTGATAATATATACTTAGAGAGGTATCTGAGTAAGACATTTTGCCTCTGTGGTCTATCTCCTCAATCTAATAATGAGAAAAATATCAGATAAATCATTATTCAAGGACTTTTGTGAAGTATCTGACCAGTATGACTCCAGACTTTCAAGGTTATCAAATACAAGGGAAGTCTCAAAAAAACTATCACAGCCTAATGAGCTTAAAGAGATAGGATGACTAGACATAATGTAGTGTCCTGGAAGAGAAGTGGTAAAAACTATTGAAATCTAAATAAAGTATGAACTTTAGTTAATAATAAAGTATCAATATTCGTTCATAATTGTGACAAATGCACTACTAATATAAGGTGTTATGATAAATGGAGAAAAGGTTGATGTTGTCAAGGATTTCTTTTTACTTAGATCCACAATCAATACCCATAGAAGCAGCAATCAAGAAATCAAATAACATATTGTATTGGGCAAATCTATGGCAAAAGACCTCTTGACAGTGTTTAAGAGGAAAGATATCACTTTGAAGACTAAACTGCACCTAACCCAAGCAATAGTATTTTCAATCGCCTCATGTGCATGTGAGAGTTGGACAATGAATGAGGAAGACTGCAGAAGAATTAATGTATTTGAATTGCAGTGTTGGCAAAGAGTATTGGATATGCCATGTTCTGCCAAAGAACAAACAAATCTTCTTGGAGGATGTATATCTGGAATGCTCCTTAGAAGCAAGAATGGCCAGACGTTGTCTCTTGTATTTTGATCACGTTGTTAGGAGGGACCAGTTCCTAGAGAAGTATATCATGCTTGGTAAAGTGGGGGCTCAGTGAAAAGGGGGAAGAACCCTCAAAGAGATGGATTGATACAGTGGCTACAACAATGGACTCAAGCATTGCAACAATTGTGATGATGGTACAGGATCAGGCAGTGTTTTATTCTGTTGTATATAGTGTCCCTGTGAGTTGGAACCAACTTGAAGGCACCCGGTAACAACATTTTAAGGTGCTGATAACAGGGGGAAACAGGTATATGGAACGTGACAATTCTTTGTACTATCATGGTAATTTTTCTGTGAATATAAAACTATTATAAAATTAAAAGTTTATTTTTTAAAAAAGAAAATATCTGATTCTGCAGTATGATGAGAATCTTCAAGATCTAGAGCTTTGAAGTAATTTCTCTTGTCCACATAGAAAAGACTTGGAAGCAACACAGACTTGCCCTTTGACCCACCCTAGACTACTGTCAGATCTGATTATAAGACTGAAGGAGATAATATCAAGAGAGAAACTCACTTAATGAAATTGTTACCTTATTTCAGTACCTAATATACTCCCATATGGGGTTACATTCCTGCCCTATAACACAAAGCAATTAAGAACTACGATCTACTAATGGAACCAAAAGACAGCATAGGTGCCAAAAATAGCCTCAGTTATAAAACACACAACATTCAGAAGATATAAAGAAATTCATCCATCTTCCAAAAATGTCAGAACACAGACTTTCATAGACTCCAAGAGAATGTAGATCAACATGTTTCTTGGCATCCTGGAAAGAACTAATTCCTTTACAAACACAAAGATTTATTTAAAAGTCTAAGCAATAACCCTTCATTGCCATCAAATTGATGCCAACTCATAGTGAACCCATGCATAGAGTAGAACTGTGCTCCAAGGGTTTTCAAAGGCTATAATCTTATGAAGTAGGTTGCCAGGTCTTTCTTTCATCACGCTGCTGGGTGGATTCAAACTGCCAACCTTTCGGTTAGTAGTCTGGCATAAACAATACCACATATCCTCTTAAATATGACTACTTTGGAGTCTTCTCAAGTCTAGGAGAAAAGGTGAAGCAGTGATACCATCCTTAACCTACAACAGTCTCATATTCTGAATATTTAACCACACCATTATGAGGGGTCAATCTTTCCTCTCATTCTTGCAAAATCATGGTATTCTCACTCCTCAGGATACCATTGATAAGTAGCTGTATGCATCATGGAGTCCCACTTAATCATTGTGTCTCACCATAATAAGCCTGCCTCTAATGCTGATATTTTTGCCTAACATTGAGAGCCACCACTCATCTCTCACTTTGTCATACTGTAGTGGCTTTCATGTTGCTGTGAGGCTGGAGGCTATGCCACTGGTATTTTAAATACCACCAGGGTCATTCATGGTGGACAGGTTTCAGTAGACCTTACAGACTAAGACAAACTGAGAAGAAGGAAGGGGAGATCCACATCTCAAAAAAATTGACCAGTGAAAACCCTATGAACAGCAATGAGATACTGTCTGAGACAGTACTGGAAAACTTTATGATCAGCCCTGACACACTGTTTGATATAGTGCCAGAAAATGAACCCCTCAAGTCAAAAGTCACTCAAAATATGACTGAAGAAGAGCTGCCCCCTCAAAGTACAGTTGACCTTTATGACATGAATGGACAAAATTTCAGGACCTTCATTTGCTAATGGGGCATGACTCAAAATGGGAAGAAACAGCTGAAAACATCCATTGGTAATTGGAATGTGGAATGTATGAATTATGAATCTAAGGAAATTTTAAGTTGTCAGAAATGAAATGGAATGTATAACAATCAATATCCTAGGCATTGATGAGCTAAAATGGACAGGCATTTTGAATAAGACAGTCATATGATCTACTATGCCGGGAATGAGAAATTGAAGAGGAATGGTGTTGCATTCATCACCAAAAAGAATGTTTCAAGATCTATCCTGAAGAATAATGCTGTCAGTGATAGGATGATATCCATACACCTACATGGAACACCAGTTAATACTACTATTATTAAAATTTACCCACCAACCACTGAAGCCAAAAATGAATAAATTGAAGATTTTCACTAATGTCTCATCTCTGAAATTGACAAGCATGCAGTCAAGATGTATTGATGATTAACAATGATTGTAATGCAAAAGTTGGAAACACAGAAGAATCATCTGTAGTTGGAAAATAGCCTTGGTGATAAAAATGACTCCAGAGATCAATCACATGATAGAATTTTGCAAGACCAACAATTTATTCATTACAAATACCTTTTGTCAACAACATAAATGGCTGCTATATATGTGGACCTCACTAGACAGAATACACAGGAATCCGATCGACTACATCTGTGGAAAGAGATGTTGGAGAAGCTCAATATCTTCAGCCAAAACAAGGCCAGGAGCTGACTGGAAAAGATTATCAATTGCTCATATACAAATTCAAGTTGAAGCTGAAGAAAATTAAAATAAGTCCATGAGAGCCAAAATATGATGTTGCCTAGTAGGACAGCATTCACACAGAGGAAAAGCTGGACAGACTGGAGTGTATAGTTAAGAAGGGAACAGGAAGGACAGGGATGGAGAGTTTGTTATAGTTGGGATGGTAATTGGGATGTGAAATCAAATGTACGTGAACTGTTGAATGTAAAACAAATTTTTCTCTGTAAATTTGCACCCAAAGCACAATAAAATTTTTTTTAAAAAATACGATGTTGATTATATCCTACCTGAATTTAGAGACCATTTCAAAAATAGATTTGATGCGTTGAACACCAATATCCAAAAACCAGACCTGTTGTGGGATGACATAAAGAACACCATACACAAAGAAAGCAAAAGGTCATTAAAAAAACAGGAAAGGAAGAAAAGACCAAAACAGATATCAGAAGAGACCCTGAAACTTGCTCTTGAATAGAGAGTAGCTAAGACAAATTTAAAAAATGATAAGATAAAAGAGCTGAACTGAAGATTTCAAAGAGCATGTTAAGAAGAAAGTCAATAACTATAATGAAACGGGCAGCAAAAATCTGGAGTTAGAAAACCAAAAGGGCAGAACATGCTTGACATTTCTCAATCTGGAAGACCTAATTCAAGTCTCAAGTTGTAATATTGAAGGATTCTATGGACAAAATATTTGAATGATGCAAGAACCATCAAAAGACAATGGAAGGAATATACAGAGTCACTGTACAAAAAAGAATTGGTCAATGTTCAACATGATGGGAAACCACAATTCTGGCTAGACACTTCATAGTTTTTTTCCATAGGGGATGTGAAGCTAGAAGGGAGCATCAAACTTGCTTATACTTAACATATATTCTGTGGATTTGCATATCTGTATGAAGTTCTCTAGAAAAGGACATCATGTGTGGTAAAGTAAAGGGTCAGTGAAAACAAAGGAAATGCTCCATGAGATGGATTGACACATCAGCTATCATGAAGATGACCTGGGATTGGGCAAGGTTTCCTTCTATTATACATAAGGCTGCCAGGAGTCAAAGATAACTGGAGGGTACCAACTGACAACAGCAACAACAACAACAAAACAATGAAGGTCTACTAATATATGTTGGGAAAAAATATTAAAAACTTATAAAGAGGAAATCAGAAATTTTCAAATAATAACTCTATTAATTAAAATCCAGCAAATCAATCTAACCAGGTACTTTTTACAACAAATTACAAAGAAAAAAAAAAACAAAAAACAAAAAACTAGCTTATATTCACATTACTGAAAAAACAGAAGGTCTTTATCTTCAACTAGCTTCAGATGGGCTTGAGCCAGGCAAACAAACAATATTATCAGGAAGTGGCCTCTTTCCATTTCTCCACTCTTCTCTCCTCTGTGGTTTTACTCTTAGCCTCTAGGTGATAGCAAAATGGCTGTCAGGCTCACAATCTTTGAAGCCTAAACCCCTTCACTGCCGCTCCCTTATATATTACAAAATTCACTTAGGTCATGTGTTTATCCCTTTAGCTACCATTGTGAGTGTGGGGATGAAGTACCCTAATTGATCAGGCCTGGGTCATATATCCATGCCAGAACCAACAACTACACCAAAGAGGATTTGGTGCTTCTATTGAGTATGTCTGGGTAAAAGGCTGAAACTCCAGAGCCAGGGACAGATCTCCATGGAAACCCAGGGGGCTGAGAGTGAGGAAGGATGGTCTGCAAAGGAAATTCAAGATACTGTTTACTCAATAAGCAAGAAATTGCCAAGCTCCAAATCATCTACAGTTCACTTATGCCCTACACCAAAATGTTCTGTAGCATGGAGCTTTGAGTGAAAGTTAGGTCAAATGGATAATTTAGGCTGGAGAACTAAAAGTAATCTTGCTGAAACAATTACTGGATTTTTGTGTCTAAACATTGTATCGATCTGGTTAAGAACTATTTTTCTATTTCCAAAAATGGAACTAACCCTTTCCAACGTAGCTTCCATGACATGTCCCCACGGAAACAGTATCCTTCTTCCTTGAGCCAAAATGGAACGATACTTCAGACATCACATTTCAGGAAGCTCAAACGGGCTGACATTGGCTGAAAGTCATTTTTGTTGACTATTTCTGTGAGTTGTCTACCAGATGCTCCTTTAGGAGGAACCAAACCAAACCAAACTCACTGCTGTCAAGTTGATTCTGACACATAGCAACTCTGTAGGACAGAGTAGAGCTGTCCTGTATAGTTTTCAAGGCTATAAATCTTTATGAAAGAAAACTGCCACATCTTTCTCCCACTTAGGAGAATGAGTCGGATGTACTGCTGATTCATCAGAAATATCCAGTTGGTGACCAAATAAGCAGAGGGGAGAGGGGGCATTACAGCTCTGGCTGGGAATGTGTTTTAAGGTAGTAACCTATGTTGTCAGTCAATCTTCTTTCCTTTCTCCTCCTCAAGTAGGTCTGGGGACTTATATCTTAAGGAGGACATAGCAGCCTGGAGAACACAGAATGAATCACCAGGAAGATTTGTTAGACTCCATTTTTCTAAAGCACAGGAGTTGCAAATTGGCATCCATCCAACATACACCGATTGCATCCATCCAGATTTGTGTCCTGTCTTACCTATTCAGTACTTTATTTTTCATTTTTTGGATTAGTTGGTGATATTTTAATAAATACATTTTAATAAAATGAAGAGCAAAAAGACAAGCAACTTGATCAAAAAGTGGGCAGAGGATTTGAATAGATATTTCACCAAAGATGGCATACAAATGCCAACAAGGGTATGAAAAGATGCTCAATGTCATTAGCATTAGGGAAATACAAAATAAAGTAGTTACAATGAGATACCACCTTACCCCAACTACAATGTCTATGATAAAATTTTTTTAAAAAATGTAGAATAACGAGTGTTGGTGAGAATGTGGAGAAATTGGAATCCTTACCCATTGTTGCTGAGAATACAAAATGGTATAGTCACTGTGGAAAAGAGTTTGGTGGCTCCTCAAAATGTTAAACATAGAGCTACCATATGATCCAGAAATCCCAATCTTACATACATCCAAAAGAATTGAAAGTAGCAACACAAACATCAATGTTCACAGCAGCAATGTTCACAATAGCCGAAAAGTAGAAACCAAAATGTTCATCAACAAATTAAGGATAAACAAAAGTGGTGTATCCATATAATTAAGTATTATTCAGTCATAAAGAGAAATGAT
>NW_006921658.1:6272667-6277644 GCF_000298275.1 Orycteropus afer afer
AAAAAAAAAAAAAAAACTAAGGGAAACTTTATTTAATCTGTACCTGTATTATTTACATTCTAAGATATCTAATCCACCACTCATCTGTCAATATATCGTACTGTGGTGGCCTGCATGTTGCTGTGAGGTTGGAGGCTATGCCACCAGTATTTCAAATACCAGCAGAGTCACCCATGGTGGATAGGTTTCAGTGCAGCTTCCAGACTAAGACAGGCTTGGAGGAAGGAAGAGGCCATTCACTTCTCAAAGAATTAGCAAGTGAAAACCTTATGAATAGCAATGAAACACTGTCTGATATATTACTGGAAAACTCTATGAATAGTCTTGAAACATTGTCTGATATTATGCTGGAAGGTGAGCCCCTCAGGTTGGAAGACACTCAAAATATGACTCGGGAAGAGTCCTCAAAGTAGAGTCTATCTTATTCATACACCTACAAAGAAGACCACTTAATACAATTATTCAAATTTATGTACCAACCACCAAACCCAAAGATGAGGAAATTGAAGATCTTTACCAACTTCTGCACTCTGAAATTGACTAAACATGCAATCAAGATGTGATGACTGTTAGTGGTGATTGGACTGCAAAAGTTCGAAACCGAAAAGAATCACCAGTAGTTGGAAAATATGTCCTTGGTGAGAGAAATGACACTGGAGATTGCATGATAGAATTTTGCAAGGCCAAAGACATATTCATTGCAAATACCTTTTTTCAACAACATGAATGATGGCTATACACATGAACCTCACCAGATGGAATATACAGGAATAAAATCAACTACATCTGTGGAAAGAGGCAATGGAAAAGCTCAATGCCTTCAGCCAAAACAAGGCCAGGAGGTGAGTGTGCAACAGACCATTAACTGCTCATATGCAAGTTCAAGTTGAAGCTGAAGACAATTAAAAGAAGTCCATGAGAGCCAAAATATGACCTTGATTATGTACCACTTGAATTTAGAGACCATCAGAAGAATACATTTGACACATTGAACACCAATGACTAAAAAGCAGGTCAGTTGTGGGATGACATCAAGAACATCATGCATGAAGAAAGCAGAAGGACATTAAAAAGACAGGAAAGGAAGAAAAAAACAAAATGGATGTCAGAAAAAACTATGAAATTTGCCCTTGAGAGAAGAGTAGCTAAAGCAAATGGAAGAAATGACAAGATAAAAGAGCTGAATAGATTTCAAAGAGCTGCTGGAGAAGACAAACTCTTCTAAGACGAATTATTATAATGAAATGTGCAAAGACCTAGAATTAGACAACCAAAAGAGTAGAATATGCTTGGCATTTCTCAAGCTGAAAGAACTAGAGAAAAAATTCAAGGCTCAAGTTGCAACATTGAAAGATTATATGACAAAATATTGACTGATGGAGGAAACATCAAAAGAAGATGGAAGGAATATAGAGTCACTTTACCAAAAAGAATTGGTCAATGTTCATCCATTTCAGGAGGTGGCAAATGATCAAGATCCAATGGTATTGGGGCTCAAAATGATATCTCTTTTGTCGTCCTCACGCTAATTCCCTCTAGCATCTTAGTGCCTGAAAAACTAGGTGTAGCAGTTTGAAATAGAGATTCTGGTGCTCTGAACAGATCATTAAATCAGAATACGTCAAACTCAGGTGAGTAGGATTAGAAAGGAGAAAAGGGCAGTGCAGTTACCGGGGGGGTGGCGGGGGGTGGTGGAATATAACAAAAACAGATCTGCCCTGCGGAGTGCCGACTGGCAGGCGAGAAAGGCCATCAGAGACCTCCCTGGGGCAGTGGAGAGAACGCACCACACCAGAGAACTGATGGCCACTCCATGGATCTACCTTCAGCACCTGCTTTTATCAGTAAACTTGGGACTGCTGGGTGGGAGCAGAGATTTCTCTGGCTCTGGTACTGCCGAAGCCTGTGAGCAAGAGAACATTAATGCTGCAAGTGGGTGGGCCTTGGGAGGAACTCCCCTTGCAGATCCCAGATTGGGGCAGTTATCATGGGTCAGCTTTTGGGCATAGATGGGCCAGCATCTGCTTTTATGGGTAAACTGGGGACCGCTGGGTGAAAGCAGAGATTTTGCTGTCTCCAGCACTGCTGAAGCCCGACCAGAGAGAACATTAACGCTGCAAGTGGGTGGGCCCTGGGAGGAACTCCCACAGACGATCATGGAACAGGGCAGTTATCTTAGGTCAGCTTTTTGGCATGGAAGGGCCTTGAGAGTGGATTTTCTGCATTTGTCTGAACCTGGTGGAAAGTGAATGCCTCCTAACAATTGGAGTCTTTGACGAATTTGAGCTGTGGGCCTGTGAATAACAGTACAACATCATCATTAGCAGTGCACTCAAAGGCCTAGAAACTGGTCCTGGCATCTTGGAGCTTTTTTACATTCTCTCTTCTCCTCTCACTTTCTCCACCTGTACCCTCCCTCATCCAATAGAAAAACCACATTCAGCCTCATAATACCTGCTGACTTGAATCCTAAACTCCCTTTATGACAGAGACCTGCATCCACATTCCGCACAACGATTCCATCACCACAAAGAAAACTGCAGAGCAACCCAGTGCACCTGAAGTAGTGAACAAAAAAATAAAATACACCAACTCCACCTTTTCAAAATATTAAATCATATAACCAAGACAAAACAAATCAATACATAACAGCTAAAGACAACCTCATATCAAACAAAAAAATGGGACAAGACATTAGAAGTAAAACCCAAACAAAGTTCGCATTAAACATGAGTGAAAAGGAGGCAATAGAATTATCTGAGAAGGAATTTAGAAGGTATGTTTGTAGAGCTCTATAAGAGCCTAAGGAAACCCCAAACAGAAGGAAGGAGAACACAAACAATTCTCTGGAAGAACCCAGAAAAAACATTCAAGAACAAAATAACAAGATTAATGCACAGTCAGAACTCACAGATAAACAGCAGCTAGGAATCCAGAAGATGAATACCAAAATTACAGAATTACACAACACAGTGGAAGCACAAAAGAGTAGAATAGAACTGACTGAAGAACGCATTTCCCAACTAGAAGATAAATCCCTGTATGAAGAAATATCAGAACAAAGATTTGAGACAAATGAAGAGAACCTAAGAGTTATATGGGACAACATGAAAAGAAACAACATACGCCTCATTGGAATTCCAGAACAAGAAGAGGCAAAAATAAAAAAAAAGAAGAAGAAAAGAAAATTGTGGAAGACATACTAACAGAAAACTTCTTCCTTATCATGAAGGAAGAAAAGATATCTGTCCAAGAAATTCAAAGAACCCCACACAGGATAGATTCCAAGGGAAAAACACCAAAGCATATTATAATCAAACTCTCCAAAACCAAAGACAAAGATAGAATTTTGCAAGCTTCCTTGGACAAAAGAAATATTACTTATAATAATCAAACAGTTAGGCTGAGCTCTGATTACTCAGCAGAAACCATGCAGGCAAGAAGGCAATGGGACAGCTTTGTAAAACACTGAAGGAAAAGAACTTCCAACCAAAAATCCAATATCCAGCCAAATTGTCCATCAATTATGAGGGCAAAATCAAAGCATTCTCAGACAAACAGAAATTAAGAGATTTTGTGAAAACCAGACTAACCTTACAAGACATACTTAAGGAAGTTCTTCCAATAGAGAACCCACAACAGAGAACAACAAAATCAGGATACATGACATCAATATTAAAACCAAATCAGAAATAGAAATTCAAAATAAGATCATAAAACATTGTACACTAAAAATCAAGGAAGCCAATCTGCACATGACAAGTGCAACTAACCTAACCTAACCTATTAGAGGGAATAAAACTTCTAGGTACAAATTTCCAAATGCAGAGGAAAACAGGACAATGTCCTCATAGAACAGACTGTTCTAAAAATGCAGAGGCAAGAATTCAATCCAAGGTAACCACAGAGAAAATTTACAATCCCCCTAAGCAAATCTAGAAGGAAAGAAAACATATGGTTTTAATAAGCACAAAACCAGCAATAAAAAAGAAAAGAAAGGAAGCACTTGACAACAAATCAAACTCAGCACTGAAAAGTGTATGGACCAAGGAAACACCAACAACATGACAAAAAAGAAAACACAATAGAATGACAGCAATTAATTCATATCTGTCACTAATTACACTCAATGTGAATGGACTAAATGTACCAATCAAGAGAAAGAGAGTGGCAGACTGGATAAGAAAAGAAGACCCTGCCTACGAGAGATCCACCTTAGACACAAAGATAAATTCAAAAATATTGAAATACTACAAAGCATCTTCTCAGACCACAATGTTAAAAAATTAGAAATTAATAATAGAAAGACCAAGGAAAAAACATCAAACGTGGAAGCTGAACAATTCACTGCTCAAAAAATATTGGATAATAGAACAAATAAAAAGGGAAATAAAATTCTTAGAAACAAATGAAAATAAAGATACATCTTACCAAAACCTATGGGACACATCAAAAGCAGGACTCCGAGGTCAGTTTATAGCAATAAATGCATACATTAAAAAAAGGGAAAGAAACAAACTTAACATTCTAACTTAACAACTTCAACAACTACAAAAAAGAGCAACAAAAGAATCCAACAGTACCTAGAAGTAAGGAAATAATAAAGATCAGAGCAGAAATAGATGAAACAGAAAACAAACCAAAAAAAAAATAGAGAAAATTAACAAAACAAAAAGTTGGTTCTTCGAAAATGTTAACAAAATTGACAAACAATTGACAAATCTAACAAAAGAAAAGAAAGAGAAGATGCAAATTACAAGAACAGTAAACAAAAAGGGTGTCATGACAACAGAACCAACTGAAATAAAAAACATACTAACAGAATATTAAGAAAAACTGTACTCCACAGATATGAGAACCTAGAAGAAATGGACAAATTTCTAGAATCACAAGACCTACCTAAACTATCCCACTCAGAGATAGAATTCTCGAACAGACCTATGACAAAAGAAGAAATTGAACAGGTCATTTAAAAAA
>NW_006921658.1:6277744-6279114 GCF_000298275.1 Orycteropus afer afer
GACAAATATTGTATGATCCGCCTTATATAAAATATCTAGAATAGCAAATGCATATAGACCAAAGCCTATGAGTGGTTATGAGGAACAGATGGGAGGGATAGAGGAACAGTTATTGCTTAAGGGGCAGTGAGTTTCTGTCAATAGTGGTGGAACAATTTGCAAATGGGTAGTGGTGATGATTGCACAACACAATGAACATAATCAATGTCACTGAATTGTACCCGTGGAAAATGTTGAATTGACAAATGTTTTGTTGTGTATATTTTTGCCCCATTCTTTTAAAAAATAGTCAGCCCATCAATGGCCAGTTACATAAAGGCTTTAGACAGTTAGTATATAGGTAAACCCCCATCTTTGAAAAATAAATAGCTAAAATACAATCACATCCATAAATTTCAAATACAGCTTTAGCACTTAAATTCAATTTGTTGTAGTTCAATTAAATTCCACCAACCAGCTTTATATTTAAAGTTTGCAGACCTTAACAACTATAAGGAATAGTCCAAAGACTAAAGAAAATCTCATTAAAAAGTGGTATTTACTTGGACAGCCCTCAGGCACTCAAGAATATATTGTCCCAGAAACCATTCACCTAAACAGACATTAAATGAAATAAAAAGAAACCGTCTCTCATAGGCATGATGCAACAGGAACCAGAATATAAAGTGGCAGACATAGGTACATAAGATTGACTATAGATAATCTTCTCCATTTACAACTTTGATGGAATCTTAATTATGCTCTATTTACTAAAGTGGGGATAGATTGGTTATAGAATATAGAGATGTAGCTAATTGACATTTTAAAGTATTTGTTTTAGAACAACACAGTAAGTGGGCATCTATCAATTAATTGAACCAGTAAAAGAAATTTTACTAATCCAAATGAATGGCTTTTCTTAAGTATGACTTTTACATGAATAGTAATTAATTTCTGACTGATCATTCAGAAATGTTTGTAGTATTTAAGAGGGGAAAAATTCCCTTTTGAAAGTTTTCAGTCTTACTGAGAAAGCTATTAAATGGACAGGGCTTCTGCTTGGACATTTATGATTCCCACCTGAAAGAACAAGCTTAGTTATTAAGAAAAGGTGGATTTTTTAGTGGAGGATCACACTAATTATTTTACTTTTTCACTGCTTTTTAGTGTTGTGTTTAGATAACTCACTCTCTGAAAGTAAACAAAGAAAAATAGAGAAGTTAGCATTCATATCATTTCAAACTCCTAAAATACTCACATTGTTAAAAACTTTCCTAGACTGCTTAAAAACTAAGGGAATGGAGATCCATGTGCAGAAAAATGAAACAAGATCTGTACCTCACACCACACACAAAAACAAACTCCAGATGGATCAAAGACTTAAATGTGAA
>NW_006921658.1:6284594-6287447 GCF_000298275.1 Orycteropus afer afer
ATAGAGAGGTTCAGCAAAGTGGCAGGATACAAGGTCAACATACAAAAATCAGTTGGATTCCTCTACACCAACAAAGAGTCCTCTGACAAAGAAATAAGGCAAACAATGCCATTTACAATAGCTACTAAAAAGATAAAATATCTAGGAATAAATCTTACCAGAGACACCAAAGACCTATACAAAGAAAGCTGTAAAACACTACTACAATAGACAACAAGGGCACTATATAAATGGAAGAACCTGCCTTGTTCATGGATAGGTAGACTGAAATATCATGAAAACATCAGTACTACCTAAAGTAATGCATACTTTTAGTGCAATCTGATCTAGATGCCAACAAAATTTTTTAAGGACATGGAAAAACCAATTACTAACTTCATATGGAAAGGAAAGAGACCTCAGATAAGCAAAGCATTATTGAAGAAGAACAAAGTAGGAGGCCTCACACTCCCAGATTTAAAACCTACTATTCAGCCACAGTAGTCAAAACAGCATGGTATTGGTACAATGATAGAGAGATAAACCAATGGAACAGAATCAAAATTCCAGAAATAAACCCATCCATCTATGGACAGCTGTTCTTTGCCAAAGTCCAAAACCCATTAAATGGGGAAGAGAGAGCTTCTTTAACAAATGGTGCTGACAAAACTGGATATTCACCTGCAGAAAAATGAAACAAGACCCATACGTCACCCCATACATAAAAACAAACTTAAGCTGGATCAAACACTTAAATGTAAAACCCAAAACTATAAAACTCATCAAAGATAAAATAGGAGCAAATCTGGGAGCACAGATTTATGGCATAAATAGACTATCAAGCATAACCCAGAATGCACAGGAGGTAGAAGAGAAGCTGGATGACTAGGACCTTTTAAAAATTGAATTCTATGAGCATTGAAAGACTTCATCAAAAGGGTAAAAAGAGAACCTACAGATTGGGAGAAAATATTTGCCTATGACATAACTAATAAAGGACTTATCTCCAAAATCTATAGAAAACTTCAACACCTCAACACCAAAAAGACAAACAACCCAATTCATAAATGGGCAAAAGACTTGAACAGACACTTCACCAAAGATGATATGCTTGTGGTGACAAACATGAGGAATTGCTTGTGATCATTAGTCATTAGAGATGGAAATCAAAACAACAACGAGATATCATCTTACCCCAGCAATAATAGCAAAGTTCAACAGGACAGAAAATAGAAAATGCTGGCTGGGTCGTAGAGAGATTGAAACCCTGGTGCACTGCTAGTGGGATTGATTGTAAAATGGTACAACAATTGTGGCACACTCTATGGTGTTTCCTAAAAAATTGAAAATAGAAACAGCATTTGATCCGACAATTCCATTACTAGGAATATGTCCTAAAGAGGTGAGAGGTAGCACACAAACAGACATATCTTATCTATTCTAAGAAATTTGGAAGACAGCTACCTGGCCTACTGACTGGAAGATACTCTTATTTGTACCCATTCCAAAGAAAGGTGATCCAACAGAATGTGGAAATTATCCTACAATATCATTAACATAGCACACAAGCAAAATCTTGCTGAAGGTAATTCAAAAACAGTTGCAGCAGTACATTGACAAGGAACTTCTGGTAATGCAAGCTGAATTCAGAAGAGGATGTGGGAAGAATGACATTGCTGATGTCAGGTGGATCTTGGCTGACAGCAAAGAATACCAGAAAGATGTTTACTTGTGTTGCATTGACTATGCAAAATCATTTGACTGTGTGGATTATAACAAATTATGGATAACATTGAGAAGAATGAGAATTCCAGAACACTTAATATGCTCATGGGGAGCCTGTACTTAGACCACTAGGCTGTCATTTGAACAGAACAAGGGGATTCTGCATGGATTAAAATCAGGAAAGGAGTGTGTCAGCATTGTATCCTTTCACCATACTTATTCAATCTGTATGCTGGGCAAATAATCCAAGAAGGTGGACTATACGAAGAAGAATGTGTCATCAAGATTGGAGAAAGACTCATTAACCTGTGATATGCAGACGATACAACATTGCCTGCTCAAAGTGAAGATGAATTGAAGCACTTACTGATGAAGATTAAAGACGATAGCCTGCAATATGGATTACACCTCAACAAAAAGAAAACAAAAATCTCACAATTGGGCCAATAAGCAGCATGACTATAAATGGAGAAAGGATTGAAGTAGTCAAAGATTTCATATTACTTGGATCCACAATCAACACCAATGGAAACAGCAGTCAAGAAATCAGATGACGTATTGCATTGGGCAAACCTGCTGTAAATCCTCTTCCAAGTGCTAAAGAGTAAAGATTTCTCTTTGAAGGCTAAGGTGTGTCTAACCCAAGCTTTGGTATTGTCAATCACCTCATACGCATGTGAGAGCTGGACAGTGAGAAGGAAGACCGAAGAAGAGTTGATTCATTTCTTTTTTTTTTCTTCCTATTGTGATTTGGTTGAAAGTTTACAGAGCAAACTCACTTTCCATACAGCAGTTCACATACACTTTGTCTCACGACATTGACTATAATTTACCGCAATGCAACAGCTCCCCTCCCACTTCCTCACAACAGTCACCTCTTCCCTGTGTCCATCCCTCCATGCACAGGGGGATTTTATCATCTCAACTGTCTCCCTATGCATAAACAATCCTTCTTTCTCCCATGATTGTTCTCTCCAATGTGTGTATCTACCTCAGGTAAATGTTCAACTCATATGCCTGTCTTTTGTTTGGCTGGAATCTACAGGTGTGGGTTCAATTCCAGACCTGAAGGACAGCTAGGGGCCATAGTCTCTGGTTCCACCAGGCGCTATCAGACCAGCAAACCTGGTACCATTTTTTTTTTTTTTT
>NW_006921658.1:6288242-6289117 GCF_000298275.1 Orycteropus afer afer
ACATTTGGTACATTGCCCTTCTCTTCACCCAAATCAATACTTATCTCTATCTATCTAACAGTGTTCCCTCCCCTCCCCTCCCCTCCCACCCCTGACAACCAACAAAGAAAATTTCCTTCCATATATAAACCTTTCCTTGACTTTTACAATAACAGACTAATACAATATGTGTCCTGTGATTGACTTATTTCACTCAGCATAGTGTCCTCCAAGTTCATCACGTTATGTGGTGTTTTGCAGATTCTAGATTATTCCTTAGGGTTGCATAGTATTTCATTTGTGTGTATGTACCATAGTTTGGTTACCCATTCCTCAGTTGATGGATATCTAGGTTGTTTCCATCTTTTGGCTATGGTCAGTGCTGTGATGAAAATAGGTGTGCTTATGTCTCTTCATGCCATGGCTCTTATTTCTTTAGGATATCTACTTAGTAATTGGGCAATCCTACTTCCGTAGTGATACTGCCTCGGAAACCCAAGGAGGGGTCACTATGAGTCGGATTTGAGTCGACAGCACATAACAACAACAACAACAACTTAGTAATAGAATGACTGGGTCAAATGGTATTTCTAATTCCAACTTTTTAAGGAATCACCATACTGCTTTCCACAGTGGTTGGACCATTTTACACTCCCACCAGCAGCAGTGTATGAGAGTCCCAATCTCTCCACATCCTCGCCAGCATTCGTTATTTTGTGTCTTGTTGAACTTTGCTACTTGTGCTGGAACAAGATGGTGTCTCGTTGTTTTGATTTGCATCTCTCTAATGGCTAATGCTTCTGAGCATTTCTTCATGTTTGTTGGCCGCCTGAATATCCTCCTTGGTGAAGTGTCTATTCATGTCTTCTGCCCATTTTTTAATTGGATTGTTTGTC
>NW_006921658.1:6292280-6299530 GCF_000298275.1 Orycteropus afer afer
ATATTTATTATGGTTATATCTTCTTGTCAATTGATCCTTTAATCATTATATAATGTCCTTCCTTGTCTCATATGGTGGTTTTTGTCTTAACATCAATTTGATCAGAAATTAATATTTCCATGCCTGCTCTTTTATGGTTGCCATTTGCTTGATATATCGTTTTCCAACCTTTGATTTTTAGTCTATTTTTGTCTTTGTCTCTAAGGTATGTCTCTTGCAGACAGCTTATTGATGGGTTTTGTTTTCTTATACAATCTGCAACTCTCCGTCTCTTGAGTGGTGTGTTTAATCCATTAACATTCAGTGTAAATATCAAAAAGTATGAATTGGTTGTTGTCACTTTGTTATGTGTTTTTCCATGGTGTCCCTGGTTTCTTTGTTCCATATTATTTTCTGTGATGAGCTCATTATGATTATTAATTGTATTATCATTTTCTTTGTTGCTGTTATTTTAATATTTGCTGACTATTTGTGCTTCTCCACTTTTTTATTGTGATGTGAAGGCTTATCACTTTTCTTTGAGGTTACTCTGTGATTTATAATTTTTCTCCCCAAGTTTAGACAAGTCCATTCTATCTTGCAACCCTCTTGACTTCCTCACCATTTAGAAGTTCTGTAACTACACAGTATTTTCCCTCTTTTTGGTTTGCAGTTATCCTCATTTGCCAATTGATGTCTCTGGTTCCCTGTTTATAATCTTGTAGGTTTATTTTACTTTGTATATGTCCATAGCTTAGTTTCTGGGTTTTCTGAGTTTCTGGGTTATGTCATCTTGTGTATTAATGGTTGGTTGTTGTTTGCTATTTTTGGTTCTCTGTTCAAAGGACTCCCTTTAGTATCTCTTGTCAAGTTGGTCTGGTTTGAACAAATTCCCTTAGTTTCTGCTTATCTGGAAATGTCCTAACTTTACCATCATATTTGAAGGACAGTTTTTCCAGGTATATAATTCTTGGCTGGAATTTTTTCTCTTTCAGGGTTTAATATATATCATCCCATTGTCTTCTCACTTGCAAGGTTTCTGCTGAGAAATCAGAGCTTATTCTTACTGGTTGTCCTTTGTAAGTAACTTTTTATTTTTCCTGTGCTGCTTTCAGGATTCTGGCTTTGTCTTTGGTTTTGATGAATTTGATGATGATATGTCTCGGGGATTTTCTTTTGGGATCGATCCTGTTTGGGGTTCATTGAACTTCCTGAATGGATATATTTTCATCTTTCATCATAGCAGGGAAATTCTCTTCCAAGAAATCTTGGACAATTTTCTCAGTGGTTTTATATTTCTCTTCCTGTCTGCAATTCCAATGACATGTAGGTTAATTTTTTTTTTTTTTTTTTTTTTTTTGGTGATGTCTCACATGAACCTTAGGCTTTCTTTGTTTTGTTTTGATCTTTTTTCTGATTTATCCCTTTCCAAAGAAGTATTCAGGTATTTGTCTTCAATCTCATTAATTCTGTCTTCCATTGCATCAATTCTACTCCTTTGTCCTTTCAATGTGTTTTCTATTTCTGAAAATTTAGTAGTAATCTTCTGGATTTGTATCACTAGATTTTTAATCATTTCTAAGTTTTCATTTATTCTTTCATTTTGTTCTTATTTTTTCTTCAAAAATTCTTTTAGGGTTTTGTCCGTGTTTTCCTTGATCTGTCTCTCAGTCCTTTGAAGATACATAAATATAATTCTTTAGAATTCCTTAGAGAGTTCCAATGTTGCTTCTTCCTCCAGGATGTGTTCTGGCTCTATAATCTGCTCCCTTGTTTCTATCACTTTATCTTGTTTCTTTGCATGGACTGTGATGGTCTGTTGTCTCCAAGACATTGTGACATTGTTGTGTTTAGATCACTGTTAACAGTTTGTGAAGAGCAGATAAGGGTGAGTCAGGCTCTTGTTGGTGGATGTTTATCGTTGGCCCATTGGTGGAGAAGGAAGTGGTGGCTCTCACTTAGTAAGTGAAGCTGCATGAGGTGTGGGTGTAGTTGTGTCATATGGGGACTGTTGCTGTCTCCCACTCAGTTAGACAAAAATAACAATTGAATAACCATCAAAAAAGTAAAAGCAAATGGACAAAAAACACACCATTTAATCACACAGGAACAGTAATCATAAAAGGAGGTGGGGGGGGAATGAAAGAAAAAAGACACCATAATATCTGGGATTGTTGTTGTTGTTGTTAGGTGCCGTCGAGTCGGACTCAACTCATAGCGACCCCCCTTGGGTTTCCAAGGCAGTATCACTATGGAAGTAGATTGCCCAACCTTCCTTCTAAGGAGGGGCTGGTGGGTTTGAACTGCCAGGCTTCTGGTTAGCAGTCAAGTGCCTTTAGGCACTACGCTACCAAAGCTCCCTAATATCTGGGGAGAGGGCAATAAGAGAAAAAAAGGTAGAGTAAGAGAACAATGAAGGAAGAAAATAGGAAAGATGCAAAAAGAAAAATAAGGAATGGGATTAACCACGAGAAAGAAAAGAAAAAATTTCAACCAGGAACAGGCAAAGGAAAAAAAGCTGAAAACTATGTCCTGGGAAGGGAAGAATAAAGAATATTAATAAAAAGACAAAAGTAATAATAATAGCAGTAGCTTTAAAGCAGACAAAAACAAACAAACTAGAAAAAAGAAAATAAAATCTGGGCAGGGCACCCAGGGTCTTTCTGAGCACCCAGACTGGGATGAGATTCCTGCTGGCCCAGAAGGTGGGTTGGAGTGAGGGATGGCCACCCCTCCATTCACCAAGAGGGTGTAGGATGTAAGAGTAACAAGGGGAATGTCACACCTTTCCAGTCATCCATGTCCGGAATGTCCTTATGTCTCCTGGCAAGTGGAGCTGGTTCTTAAGTCCCTGGAATCTGGGTGAATGCTGTCACTTTAAACATTCAAAATGGTCAAACCACTTGTACACTTTCAAAATGGCTGCATCCTCTGGACAGGCAAAAGTCCACAGCTCAACCCACCTTCCTCTTTGCTGCTTCCCCTTTTAATCACCCGCCACCTGAGCAGTCCTCCGTGCAGTTGCTGGCTAACTGGGCTGATTTTTCAGTTAATTCTTACATCCTACCACCACTCGGCAATATCCAAGCTGTCTATGCCATCAGGATTGCTGCCAGATTGCAGCTCTGTATGTCTCTTTTTTTGGTGTTTTCATACAAATGCTTCTGCTAGTTGGAATTTAGTCCACTTCTATACCCTTTACTCAAAGCTCAGGGGTCCAGGATTATCTTATATAGCTGTGTTAATTGGTTCCCCTTTTCTTTGTTGAAGAGGGTCTGTGTAATCTTTCTGCCTATTCCACCATCTTACCGGAACTCTCAGAGTTGATTCTTTTGAGCTGTGGTGTTGGTGAAGAATACTGAAAGTACCATGGACTGTCAGAAAAACTAACAAATCTGTCCTAGAGGAAGTGAAGCCCAAATGTACCTTAGAAACCAGAAAGGCCAGACTTCATCTCTCCTACTTTGGTCATGGTATCAGAAGGGACCATTCTCTGGGAAAGGATATCATACTTGATCAAGTGGATGGTCAGTGAAAAGGGGAAGGGCCCTCAACAAGATAGATTAACATAGTGGCAAAAACAATGGGCTCGGCATAGCAAGGATTCTGAGGCTGGCACAGGACCAGACAGTGTTTTGCTCTGTTGTACACAGGATTGCTATGAATTGGAACTGACTCAACAGCACCTAAGAACAAGATATCTAATACAACTAGGCTTAAACTATGTTAAATAATTTATTTAATTGTTGGGTTCCATTTTCATAAATGTCTATGCAAGTGTGAATTTTAAATATATCTGATGATGCTATTTTTTCAGTGTAAAACCCATTTACAATGTTAATTTCACAGAATTTTATGTTTCATGACAATTCTTTCCTCCTCTTATTAGAGATGAATGATGGGGGGGGGGAGACATGATAGCTTCATTTTCAAAAAGTGACAATCATAACCAGAGCTCTTATCATGAGGTGCTAAGACTGTTGAATATGTGATGCAACATACCAAAAGTATTTTTTTATATCCTTCCCACCATAAAAAGTTAAAATAAGAAATTTGAATACCAGTGACTTAGACCTGACATTATGGGGGATGTGGAAAACAAGGTAGAACTGGAAAGAGTAGGAAGGGACAGACAATAAAAGTTGGGATGACAAAGGAGAGTGGAGCTGAGATCAAACTCTCCCTGTGGAGCCAGCCCCAGCTACTGTGGAGCCAGCCCCAGACTCATGGTGACCCCATGTACAACAGAATGAAATTCCGTCCTGTCTTGTGCCATCCTCACAATTGGTTGTAACTCACACTGTTGTGATCCACATGTTCTTCACTGGATGATTTTGGAAGTAGATTTCCAGGCGTCTTAGTCTGAAAGCTCCACTTAAACCTATTCAGTATCATAGCGACACACAAACCTCCGCTAACACATGGCTGGTGACTGCCTATGAGGTTTCTTAGCCAAGAATCAAACCCAGATATCCCACAATGAAGTGAATTCTTCCACTGAACCATCACTATTCTCTAAACTTTTCCTACTTCATATATTTACGTAGGTCCAGACTTGTGCTTAAACGAATGTTCAGCAAAATAATGAAAAGTGAGTTCCTATTCTGCCATCTACACTTCACATTCATATTGTTGTTGTTGTTATTAGAGACAAATGAATCTGTTCTGACTCATAATGGTCCCATGTACAATAGAACAAAACACTTCCTAATCTTTCTCCATCCTCATAATTGTTGCTATGCTTGAGACTATTGTTGCATTATTGTTGCAGCCTCTGTGTCAGTCCATGTCATATTGAAGGTCTTCCTTTTTTTCATTGACCCTCTGCATTACCAAGTATTATGTTTTCCTCCAGGGATTAGTCCCTCTTGGTAATATTTCCAAAGTACACCATCCTTACTTCTAAAGAGTATTCTGGCTGTATTTCTTCCAAGAGAGGTTTGTTTGTTCCTCTGGCAGACCATGGTATACTCAATATTCTTCACCAACACCATAATTCAAGTAATTCAATATTTCTTCTTTCTTCCTTTTACACTTTCCAGCTTTTACATGCACATGAAACACACATTACTCATTACAGTGACGCTTTTGCTATTGTTGTTGTTGTTAGGCGCTGTTGAGTCATCTCCGACTCATAATGACCCTATGCACAGCAGAACAAAACACTGCCTGGTCCTGAGCCCCATGGTTCTTGCTATACTCCGCTGCCACCACGTCAATCCATCTCGTTGAGAGCCTTCCCCTCTTTTGTTGACCCTCCACCTTACTAAGAATGACATCCTTCACCAGGGAATGGTCCCTTCTGACAACATGACCAAAGTATGTGAGATGAAGTCTGGCCATTCTCGCCTTCAAGGAGCATTCTGGCTGCACTTCCTCCAGGATGAACCTGTTAGTTCTTTTAGCAGCTCACGGTATTTTCAACATTCTTTGCCAACACCACAGCTCATAAGCATCAATTTTTAAAATTCTTCAGTCTTCCTTATTCATTGTCCAGCTCTCCTATGAGGTGATTGAAAATACCATAGCTTGTACCAGGCCCATCTTAGTCCTCAAGGAGACATCTTTGCTCTTCAGCACTTGAAAGAGGTCCTTTGAAGCCAATTTGCCTACTGCTATACGTTGCCTGATGTCCTGACTGCTGCTTCCATTGACGTGGATTGTAGAACCAATTAATGTGAAGAATAAGAAAAAGGAGGAGGCCATCTACTTCTCAAAAATTGGCCAGGGAAAACCTTATGAATAGAAAAGAAACACTGTCAGATACATTCTTTGCTCTGAAACACTTTTAAAGAGGTCCTTTGCAGGAGATTTGCCCAATGCAATAATACATCCTTTGATTTCTTTACTACTGCTTCCATAAGCATTGATTATGAATCCAAGTACAATTAAATTCTTTTTATTATTATCTTATTGTGATTTGCATGGAATTTTACAGAGCAAATTCATTTTCTATACAGTATTTCACATACACATCATCTCATGACATTGACTGCAATTTACCACAATGCAACAACTCTCTTCCCACTTCCTCCCCATAGTTACATCCTCCTTGTGTCCTTCCCTCCCATGCACTCCTGTCCCTAAACTGTCTCTCTGTGTATACACAGCCCTTCTATTCTCTCATGATTGATTTCTCCAATGAGTGTGCGTGTTCAGCTCATATGCCTGTCTTTTGTTTTGCTGGAAGCCACAGGAGTGGGCTCAATTTCAGACCTGAAGGGCAACTAACGGACATAGTCTCAGAGGTTCCACCAGGCTCTATCAGACCAGCAAACCTGGTCCCTCTTCTTATAATGATTTTGAGTTTTGTTCCACATTATTCTCCCATTCTATGCAGGATCTCCTACATAGATTCCCTGCCCGAGTGGTTGACAGTGGTAGCTGGGAACGATCTACTTCTTCTCATCTCATAGTCATATAGGCTGAGGATCACATGGTGCACCAGTCCTTAAACTAATTGTTTCCACGTGTATTAGTTTTGTTTTTGTTTTTGTTTTGTTTTTTTTCATTTTTCTTTGCTCTGGACAAAGAGAGATCCATCATTGCATCTAGATGGTTGCTTGCAAGCTTTTAAGATCCCAGTCACTACTTCCCAAAGTAGAATGTGAAACAATGTTTTTGTGTAGTATTTTATGCCAATTGAGCGCAATGTCCCCTGCAACCATAGTCTGGAGCCCACAGGTCCAACGACTTGCTCTCTCTGGGTAACTGGCTGTGGCCAAGAAGTGACTACAACCTTATCCCTTGTCAGCTCTACTATATACCTGGAAATTCTTACAGAACAAACAAATACACTTGCAGAAACAAAAATGAAATTCTTGATAATTTCAATCTTTTTCTTGTTTATCATGATGTTGCTTATTGGTCCAGTTGTAAGGATTTTTGTTTTCTTTATAATGAGGTTGTTTCTTTATACTGAAGATTGTAGTCTTTGATCTCCATCAGTAAGTGTATCATGATCCCTTCATTTTCAATAAGCAAGGTTGTGCCATTTGCACATCTCATATTGTTAATGAATCTTTGTCCAATCCTGTCACTGTGCTCTTCTTCACACAGCCCAGCTTCCCAGATTATTTGCTTACCATACATAATGTTCTGGTTACCTAGTGCCACTCTGACAAGAATATACCACAAATGAGATAGCCTTAACAAACAGTTTATTCTCTTACGGTTCAGGAAAAGAAAAAATGCTGAAAACTAGGACCTGGGAAGGGAAGATTAAGAATAATAATAAAAAGGACAAAAGTATTAATAATAATTATTGTTTT
>NW_006921658.1:6299630-6304978 GCF_000298275.1 Orycteropus afer afer
CAAGAATATACCACAAATGAGATAGCCTTAACAAACAGTTTATTCTCTTACAGTTCAGGAGGCTTTAAGTCCAAGTTCCAAGTGCCAGGCTTTAGGGACTGTGTGAAAGCCCCTCAACTTTGGGCTTCAGCTCTGCTTCTTACTCCCAATCTGCTGAAGCTAAAGGCATCTCTCCACTCAGGCAGCTGCTAGCTACTGAGGCTGACAAACCCAAGGTAGACAAGTGAAAAGGCACAGCTCTGATGTTACCAAACCACATGATAGGCCATTAATTCAAGTCCATTGAAAGTCCCAAGGTCGGGAGAGCATGACAGGCTGCTGAACAATGACATGGCTACATGCACAGTTCAAGTGTGCCATAAGTTAGAGACCATTCGCCAAGGCTTTTCCTTATATACAGGAAGCAAACCATGTACTCAGCTGCTCACAGTAGATTCCACCATGTAGTTGATTATTGGTCTCATCATAGGAAATACTACATCCAGCTGCCTGGCCATTCAACCAGGCCCAATCAATTTGACACACAAACTTAACTACCACACATACTGAGTAAATATGCTAAAAGAACACAACCATGACACACAATTTTCCTGACTTTAAACCACACAGTATCCTCTTGTTCTGTTCAAACAACTGCCTCTTAGTCTATTTACAGGTGCCACATGAGCACAATTAAATGTTTGGTGATCCTTGTTCTTCACGATGTTGTCCATAATTTTTTATGATCAACACAGTCAAATACTTTCCTTTTTTGACAACACACTATTTTTCATTTTCCCATCATATAACCCCATGCCACTTGAGTCTTGATCAGCCTGTGAAATGCTGACAGAAATATAAACCATCCTGCATTTGAAAAAGACTACTTCCAAACCCAAACCCACCTTCAACCCATGACGTTTACTCCCTATCGTAGAAATCAGTGGTATTATGTGGTCATACATCAAATTATCTGAATCATGCCAAAGATTTGAATCATAAGAATTGTACATTATTGCTTTTACATGTAAGTCCAAAATTGCCAACCATTTTCAATTAAGAAATTGCATCTGATGTTGTCAGCACCTGTGCCAACTTTCAGTTGAGGGCAATTTGGAATGGTTAATAAAACGACCAAATAGCAACTTAGTAAATGGAAACACTGACAGATTTTTAGCTCATGATATTCTACCACAGATCAAGGCAGCTTAGCTGAAGAAATGCTCATTAAAAGTTTCAAGAAGGTAAACCACAGCACCTTCTTCTTTGGTGTGTGCACCATCACATTAATACACTGTGCACAAAAGCCTGTTTCCAAGGCCAGGAGTTGCCCTGAAGCCCTTGTATGCTGAGGCCAGTCACTAGAAGGCAGGAGGGAAAGAGCAGCAGTGCCTTCAAGAAGCATGAGCACACAGGGTCCTGGTGACAGGAGTCTCAGGGAAAGGGGAGGCCACTGGCCTGGGCTTAGATGACATGGGTTCCAGGAATGACTTGGTCACTAGTTTTCTGTGGGGTCCTTGAGCAACGTTTCATTTGGATTTCCCTACTGGTCCACCAAACTATTCATTTCCCCTATTGGAAGCTGCACATACCCAACCTAATGAGGCTTATTTCTGTGCCACACCCATGTGCTAAGGTTATAAAAACTCGTGTGTGTACAAATGTCTTGCCAACCTGCACACATTGATTTTTAAAACTGTAGTTCAGGTAACCGCATGTCTAGCCTTTCAATTACTTCAATAGACCTTTTTCATGAATAAAAGGCTATAAAACCTAAATGGCAAAATTTCACTTATTAAATGTTTCCCAACAAATCTAACATCTTGAGAAGCTTTCACAAAAGGTCACTAACAGACCATTATCCTTTTGAAAATTGTGGAGCGAGTGATTAAAATTGCACCATGAATACAATCCAAACATGATTGTTGAGAAACACATTCATTTTTTCTTAGCCCTCAGCACTAATTTCCCTACATAATTTGTGCCTTCAGAACCCTGAGAGACTATATTTAAACTATTGTACTGACAATTTTTAAAAATTGCTTAATTAAGTGAGTAAGATTTTTTTTTTTCCTTGGGAAAAATCCTCAGCCTATATCTAGATCTTGCTTTAAACCTTGGTATTTTAAGGATTCTTTCAAGGTATTTGAAGTATCTTAATAGTCACTCAATTGCTATAAAACCCAATTTCTATTCTTCTAATCTCTATAATCAAATCTTTACTTTCATGACTTGCCATTAAGCCTCTATTTTAGGATTATAAAACCAGATATTTATCTTGTGTGACTTGTAACCATCAAGTTAAGGTGGCGAGGATTTCACAAATGCTTACCTATCAGCCGATGTGCTTTTTACACACACAGGCAGAAATAAAATGTGTGCCAAGATTTTGATAATGTTATTGGGAAAGTGCTTATGGAGAGCTAAATATATGGGAGAAAAATGATAACTTGATTAATACAATGGAGAAATATGCATCATTATGCTTGGAGAAGCACTGAACAATATACAGTAAGACACATGCTTTCAAGAATAATGAGGCAATCTGAATTTGTCTTTGACTAGAGTAGGAACCACAATGCAGATAGAAGCCTGAAGAAATAAGATGCAGGTTTATAGGATAAAAATAATAACATATTATTAATATGCATATTATTTATATGCAGTATAAATATATTGTTGCTTGTCATTGAGTCAATTCCAACTCAGTGACCTCATGTAACTTGGTGGTGCAAATGGTTAAGTGCTCAATGACTAGCAGAACTCTTGGTGCTTCAAACCCACTCAGTAGCACCATGGAAGAAAAGCTTGGTAATTTGCTTCTATAAAGATTGTTGTTGTTGTTGTTATGTGCTGTCTAGTCAGACCCAACTCATAGCAACCCCTCCTTGGGCTTCAGAGGCAGTATCACTACGGAAGTAGATTGCCCAACCTTCCTTCTGAGGAGTGGCTGGTGGGTTTGAACCGCAAGCCTTCCTGTTAGCAGTCAAGTGTCTTAGGCACTATACCTGTGGCAAGTTGTTGTTGTTGTTGTTGTTATGTGCTGTCTAGTCAGACCCAACTCATAGCAACCCCTCCTTGGGCTTCAGAGGCAGTATCACTACGGAAGTAGATTGCCCAACCTTCCTTCTGAGGAGTGGCTGGTGGGTTTGAACCGCAAGCCTTCCTGTTAGCAGTCAAGTGTCTTAGGCACTATACCTGTGGCAAGTTGTTGTTGTTGTTGTTAGGTGCCGTTGAGTCATTTCCAACTCACAGCGACCCCATGCACAGCAGAACGAAACACTGCCCGATCCCGTGCCAGCTCCACAATCCCTGCTATACTTGAGCCCATCATCACAGCCACTGTGTCAATCCATCTCATTGAACACCTCCCCCTTTTTTTTCAGCCCACCACCCTACCAAACATGACATCCTTCTCCAAGGAATGGTCCCTTCTGATAACATGACCAAAATAGGTGAGACAAAGTCTGGCCATTCTTGCTTCCATGGGGCATTTCTGGTGCACTTCCTTCAGGACAGATTTGTTAGTTCTTTTAGCAGTCCATGGTACTTTCACCATTCTTTGGATTGGAAAAGCTCAATATCTTCAGCCAAAACAAGGCCAGGAGCTGACTGTGGAACAGATCATCAACTGTTCATATGCAAATTCAACTTGAAGTTGAAGACAATTAACACAAGTCCACAAGAGCCAAAATATGACCTTGATTACATCTGTCCTGACTTTAGAGACCATCTAAAGAATAGATTTGATGCATTGAACACCAATGGCAGAAAACCAGAAGAACTGTGGGATGACATCAAGAGCACCATCCATGAAGAAAGCAAGAGGTCATTAAAAATACAAGAAAGAAAGAAAAGACCAAAATGAATGTCAGAAGAGACTCTGAAACTTGCCCTTGAGTGAAGAATGGCTAAAGCAAATGGAAGAAATGACAAAATACAAGAGCTTAATGGAAGATTTCAAAAAGTACCTCGAGCAGACAAAGCCGATTGCTTTAAGGAAAAGTGCAAAGACCTGGAGTTAGAAAACCAAAAGGGAAGAACACACTTGGCATTTCTCAAGCTGAAAGAATTGAGGAAAATATTTCAGCCTCAAGTTGCAATATTTTGCGATATTTTTCTTTGGGAAAAAATACTGAATGATGCAGGGAGCATCAAAAGAAGATGGAAAGAATACAGAGAATCACTGTACCAAAAAGAACTGGTCCATCTTCATCCATTTCAGGAGGTGGCATATAATCAAGAACCAATGGTACTGAAGGAAAAAGTAGAAATTGCACTGAAGCAAGTGGCAAAAAACAAGGCTCCAGGGATTGATAGAATATTCACTGAGATGTTTCAACAAATGGATGCCTCACTGGAGGCACTCACTTGGTTATGCCAAGAGATTTGAAAGACAGATACCTGGCCAACTGATTGAAAGAGATCCATATTTGTACCCATTCCAAAGAAAGGTGATCTCACAGAATATGGAAATTATCAAACAATATTATTAATATTGCATGCAAGTAAATCCTACTGAAGATAACTCAGAAATGGTTGCAGCAGTATGTAGACAAAGAACTTCCAAAGGTGCAGGATAGATTCAGAAGAGGATGTGGAACAAGGAATATCATTGCTGATGTCAGATGGATCTTAGCTCAAAGTAAAGAATACCAGAAAGATGTTTACTTGTGTTTTATTGACTATGCCAAAGCACTTGATTGTGTGGATCATAACAAATTGTGGATAACAATGAGAAGAATGGGAATTCCAGAACATTTAATTGTACTCATGAGGAACCTGTACATTGACCAGGAGGCTGTTGTTAGAACAGAACAAGGGAACACTGCATGGTTTAAAATCAGGAAAGGAGTACATCAAGGTTGTATCCTTTCACCATACTTATTCAATCTACATGCTGAACATATAATCCAAGAAGCTGGATTATATGAAGAGGAACGTGTCATCAGGATTGGAGGAAGAATCATTAACAACCTATGATATGCTGATGACACAACTCTGCTTGCTGAAAGTGAGGATGACTTGAAGCACTTACTAATGAAGTGGAAGAATACTATCTGCAGTATTGATTACGTCTCAATATAAAGAAAACAAAAATCCTTGCAACTGGACCAATAAGCAGCATCATGATAAGTGGAGAAAAGATTAAAGTTGTCAAAGACTTCACATTGCTTAATTCTACAATAGACGCCAGTGGAAGCAGCATTCAGACATCAGATCACGTATAGCAATGGGCAAACTGGCTGCAAAGGACCTCTTTCAAATACTGAAGAGCAAAGATGTCTCCTTGAAGACTAAGGTGTGCCTGACACAAGCCATGATATTTTCAATCACCTCATATGCATGTGAGAGCTGGACAATTAATA
>NW_006921658.1:6305663-6316250 GCF_000298275.1 Orycteropus afer afer
GCCTAAGGCATTTGACTGCTAACCAGAAGGCTGGTGGTTCAAACCCACCAGCCACTCCTCAGAAGGAAGATTGGGCAATCTACTTCCGTAGTGATTCCATCTCAGAAACTCAAAGAGGGGTTTGAATATACATTCAAAACAGAATTAATGTGAAGACGTACACAAAAATCTGCCAACCAATCTCTCATTCTCTGATGAGTGATCATAACTTGCATGATGCCCTTTCAGGCCAAGGATATTTTCCTTTTTGCTTAAATTACTGAAAAATAAAGTAAACTGAAAAAAAAATGTAGCAATTTTGACTGTAACTCATAGTAAATACATACTTCTTACATCTGATTTTTGTCTAATGACATTTCAAATAGTAAGATGAAAATAAATTAAATTTCTCTGTATTGAGAAAAGATACAGAGATAAATGTATTGGTTTCCTATGGCCACTGTAATGAATTACTAAAAACCTGGTAAATTAAAACAACAGAAACTTATTCCTTCATAATTTTGAAAGTCAAATGTACTAAATTGGTTTCACTGTTCCAAAACCAACGTATTAGTAGAATGACATTGGAGGCTGTATGAAAAAAATATATTCCTCAGGGTGTGCTTGGGGCCACAATGGTGCAGACCGTAAGAGTAAGTACCTACATGTCAGCACAGTAGTAATTTATAGGGAGGAGCCACAGAATCACCAAGCAAAACCCAGAAAGGGGGCCTCTACCATAAGAAGGCTATTACATGCTACTAATAGCGATTTAAATTGCTATTAGTAGCAATTAATAATTTAAATTGGTTAAATTTTGCCTGCTTGGGCCACTTACCCATACATCCATCTACTTTTGTTTAATTCTTTCCTCTTTCCAGCAAGCCCTCAATAATCCAGCCAGTAGTTCTTCCTTTATACTACTTCTACCACTTATGGTTAATTTCCCTCTTTAGTTGTTCTCCCTCACCTGTAAACAGTAGAGCAGTGATAGATAGATAGATAGATAGATAGATAGATAGATAGATAGATAGATAGATAGACAGATAGATTCCTTGCCTCCACTAGTGCCTGCCATCATTCCTTGATTTGTAGCTGCCTCACTCCAATCTCTGCCTTCTATCTTCACTTTGCTTTTTTCTTCTGTTTTACTAGTCCATCTCTCCCTCTCTCTTATAAGGATACTTGTGATGACATTGAGTGCCCACCAAATAATCCAGGATAAACTACTTATTTCAAAATCTTTAATTTAATCACAGCTGCAAATACTCTTTTGACAAGTAAGATAACATTTACAGGTTCCAGGGATTGTTGTTGTTCTCTTTAAGTGCTGTCTAGTTGATTCCGCTCCTCGGAAGGAAAATGAGGCAATCTACTTCCGTAGTGATACTGCCTAGGAAACCCAAGGAGGGATCGCTATGAGTCGGGTCCGACTCCACGGCACACGACAACAACAATAGTTGATTCCAACTCATAGCGAACCTCTTTACAGCAGAACATAACACTTCCTGGTCCTTTGCATCCTCACAATCCTTGCTATGCTTGGGTCCATTGTTGCAGTCACTATGTCAATACATCTCATTGAGGGTCTGCCCGTTTTTAAATGACCCTCTACTTTACCACGCATGATATCTGTCTCTAGGGACTGGTCCTTCCTACTAAAGTGACCAAAATGTGAGAAACAAAATCTGGCCATTCTTGCTTCTAAGGATAATTATGGCTGCACTTATTCCAAGACAGATTTCTTCATTATCTAACTATACATATTATATTCATATTCTTCACCAACATCATAATTCAAATGCATCAATTCTTCTTCAGCCTTCCCTATTCATTGTCCAGCTTTCACATGTATATGAGGCTATTGAAAAGACAATGGTTTTGTTTTTGTTGTTGTTGTTGTTGTTTGCCATGGAGTCGGCCCCCACTCATAGCGACCCCTCCTTGGGTTTCCGAGGCAGTATCACTACAGAAGTAGGAATGCCCAACCTTCTTTCCGAGGAGTGGCTGGTGGGTTTGAACCGCCAGCCTTCTGGTTAGCAGTCAAGTGCCTTAGCCACTATGCTACCAGAGCTCCTATGGTTTTGTTTGGACCCACCTTAATCTTCAAAGTGACATTTTTGCTTTTTAGCATTTTAAAGAAGTCTTTTGCAGCAGATTTGTGCAATATGTCCCTTGATTTCTGGAGTGCTGCTTCCCTGGGCATTGCTTGTCAATCCAAGTGAAACAAAAATCTTAACAACTTCAATCTTTTCTACATATCATGAAGTTGCTTATTGGTCAGTCCAGTTGTGAGGATTTTTATTTACTTTATGGTGAGGTGTAATTCATACTGAAGGCTGCAGTCTTTGATCTTCATCAGTATTCTTGACTTTCAGCAAACAAAGTTGGGTCATCTGCATCCCACCCTGATGCTGCGTTCTTCTTCATATAGTCTGCTTCTTGGATTATTTCCTCAGTTTGTCCACTACATAAGTATAGTGAAAGGATACAACCCTGATGCATACCTTTCATGATTTTATTCCATGCAGTATCCCCTTGCTCTCTTTGAACCATTGCCTCTTGGTGTATAGATTCCTCATGAGGACAATTAAGTGTTCTAGAATTCCCATTCTTTGCAATGTTATCCATAATTTGTTATAATCCATGCAGTTGAATGTTTTTGCATAGTCAATACAACACAGGTACACATCTTTCTGATATTCTTTGTTTTCAGTGAAGATCCATCTGATATCTTCGATATCCCTCATTCCATGTCCTCTTTAGAATCTGCCTTGAATTTCTAGCAGTTCCCTGTCTATACACTGTTGCAACCAGTTTTGAATTATTTTCAGCAAAATTTCACTTGTGTGTAATATTAATCATAATGATTGATAATTTCTGCATTCTGTTGAATCACCTTTGTTTGGAATGGGTACAAATAAGGATCTCTTCTAGTCAATTGGTTAGAAAACTCTCTTCCAAATTTCTTGGCATAAATGAGTGAGTGCTTCCAGCATTGCATCCTTTCTTGAACCATGTCACTGGATATCTATCAATTCCTGGAACCTTGTTTTTTGCCAATGCCCACAATGCAGCTTGGGCATCCTCTTTCAGTACCACCACTTATTGATCATATGCTTCCTGAAATGGTTGAACATCAACTAAATCTTTGTGATACAGTGACTCTGTATTTCCTCCATCTTTTGATTCTTCCTGCATCATTCAATATTTTACCTATAGAATCCAATATTGCAATTTGATGCCTGAATTTTTTCTTCAATTCTTTCAACTTGAGAAATGTCCAGCATGTTCTTCCTTTTTGATTTTCTAACTCCACGCCTCTGCACATTTCATTATAATATTTTACTGCTTCTGGATCCACACTTTGAAATCTTCTATTCAGTTATTTTATCATGAGTTCTTCCATTCACTTTAGCTATTCTCAGTTTAAGAGCAAGTTTCAGAGTCTCTACTCTTTTCTTTCTTTCCTGGACCTTTTGTTTTCTTTATGTATGATGTCTTTGATGTCATCCCACAACTGATCTAGTCTTTAGCCATCAAATCTATTTTAAGATGGTCTCTAAATTCGGGTGGTATCTACTCAAGGTTGCATTTTGGCTCTTGTGTACTTGTTTTAATTTTCTTCAGTTACAACTGAAATATGGATATGAACAATTGTTGGTCTGTTCTACAATCAACCCCTGGTCTTTTTCTAACTGGTGGTATTGAGCTTCTCCATCATCTTTTTCCACAGATGTAGTCGATTTGATTCCTGTGTATTCCATCTGGCAAGGTCCACATGTATAATCACCATTTATGTCATTGGGGGTAAAAAAAAAAAAAAGACATTTCCAATGAATTAGTCATTGTTCTTACAAGATTCTATCATGTGGTCTCCAGTATCACTTTTATCACCAAGGCAGTATTTTCCAACTACTAATGCTTCTTCTTTGTTTCTAACTTTTACATGTCAAGCACCAGTAATTATCAGTGCATCTTGATTCAGTGTTTGGTCAATTTCTGACTGCAGAAGTTGGTAAAAATCTTTAATTTCTTCATATTTGGCTGTCGTTGTTGGTATATAAACTTGAATAATAGTTTAACTGGTCTTCCTTATAGGCAGATAAATATTATCCTATCACTGACAGCATTGTACTTCAGGACAGATCTTGAAATGTTCTTTTTGATGATGAATGTGAGCCATTCCTGTTCAATTTGTCATTCTTGGCATAGTAGACCATATGATTATCAGATTCAGAATCTTTAATACCAGTCCATTTCTGCTCAGCAATGCCTAGGATATTGATCTTTATGTGTTCCGTTTCATTTTTTGACAACTTGTAATTTTCTTAGATTCATACTTTGTACATTACACATTCTGATTAGTAATGTATGTTTGCAGCTGTTTCTTCTCATTTTGAGTCATGCCACATCAGCATATGAAGGTCCTAAAAGCTTCACTCCATTCAAGTTATTAAGGCGACTCTCTATATTTTTAAATTTTTTTTTTCTGTATAACTCCTTACATATAACAAAAATGACACATTGTCCAGCCCTGCACTCTCTTCCAGCACTATTTCAGACAACATTCTGTTGTAATCTTTAAAGTTTTCATTGACTAATTTTCAGGAGAAGATTGCCAGTATTTTCTTTCTTAATCTCGAAATGCCACTGAAATCTGTCCACTATGGGTGACCCTTCTTCTATTTGAAATACCAGTGACATAACTTACAGCATTATAAAAACACACAAGCCACCACAGTACAACAAACTAACCAGTGGGTAGTGCTGATGGAAATTAGAGATATATAAAACACAATAATAGAGATGAATAACTCATTTTTAGATTTATTGACAGATATAAGAAAAGAACTAAAGATAGGTAAATAGAAATCATCTAAATGAAAACAAAGAAAAAAATTAAAAATATATTGAGAAAGTGAATATTCAAAAGCTGTGGAAAAATTCCATATGCTCTAATGTTTACAAGGAACCTCCAGAAGAAAAAGAAAACAGAATAGAAGAATTTCAAGGAAATATATTCTGAAATTGAAAAAAGACAATAAATAACATATTTATAAGGCAAAAAGTATCCCCAAAAAAAAAAGATAAATTAAAAACAAACAAACAGATGATAGAGTCTGGTGAGACCCCTGAGACTATGGCTCCTCACTACTCTTCAAGTCTGGAATTGAACTCACTCCTATGGCTTCCAACCAAATAATAGGGATATAGGCGGAACATTTACATCAGGTAGATACACTACGTAGAGCAATCAATCATGGGAGAACAGAAGGGCAGCTCAGGTGGTGGGGAGTGCATGCGAGAGAAGGACACAGAAAAAAGATAACTATGAAGAGGTAGTAGAGAAAGAGCTGTTACACCGTGGGGCAGTCAATGTCATGAGCAAAATGTGCATGAATTGCTATATAGAAAATGAATTTTCTCCATAAACTTCCACCTATATCACAATAAAATTTAAAAAAAAAAAAAAAATTAAATCCCACCAACCCCCCCCCAAAAAAAAAAAAAAACAAGTTTATTCACATAATAATTAATTTGCTAAAACTAAAGACAAAGGGAAAATCTTGAAGGTATTTAGGGAAGAAAAAAACTTTACATAGAGAAAAATTAATACAAGAATGACAGCATGCTTCTCTGAAACTGTATGAAAGCCAGAAGGTAATGGGGGAACACCTTTAAAGTACATAAAAACAACTTCCAGTAAGATAGCAGAATAGGCAATCAGGCTACACAGATCTCCCCAACAAAGAAAAGAGAAACCAATTGACACAGATATAGAAGATAATCCTGGGGCCCTGAACTTTAAAAGGAAGGATACAGAAGTGGATTAAACACCAAGTAGTAAAAGAACCTGAATGAAAACAATGAGGAAGGAGACAAATGGAGCTGTAGACTGTCAGTTGCCCTGATGGCACAGACAGACTGAATATTTCCAAGTGGTGTTGGGACCTGAGAATTAACCTAAAAATTGGCCCAGTTCACCAAGGACTGCATGGACTACAGCACGGGTAGCTGACAACTGAAAAAGGGAACACCAAAGAAACACTGAGTAGTGGACTTTCAGCTGTCTGAAGGGTGCAGCCATTTTGAATGTTTACAAGCAGCAGCCATTTTGGATATTTAAAATGACAGCACTCTCATTCAGATTCCAGGGACCTAAGAATAGGCTCCACATACCAAAGACAGCATGGACATTCAGGAGGCTGATGAATGGAAAGGAGACAGCGGTGAGTGCATAAATGCTGCCAGCTAGTGAACAGAAGAGCACAGTACACTGTTTGCTCAGGTACATACAAAAAACAAAGAAAATTAAAATCTTGAGAGAATCACTCTAACATACAATCACCAATTCAATAGAAACACAAAAACATCACAGTCCACACAAAGAAGCAAAACAAAGCAGTAGAAAAAAAGGGCCAGGATACAGACCCAGAACACATTCCTGAGGAAGAAGCAGCATTAGAACTCCATGATAAGAAATTCAAAAGAATTGTACTTAAGTACCTTCAAAAAATTGAGAGACAGATCAAGGAAAACACTGACAAAACTGAAGAATAAACAGAGAAAAACCTAGAACAATTTTGGAAGACAATAAAATAGCAAAATAAATGAAATATTAGAAATAATACAAAATCTACAGATAGAAATCAAAAAGGTTAATGCTAAATTCTCAGAAATAGATAACACATTGAACGGGCAAAGAAGTAGAATTGAATCAATGGAAGACAGAATTAGTGAGACTGAAGACAAACACCTGAATGCTTCTTTGGAAAGGGATGAATCAGAAAAAAAATATCAAAATAAAATTAAGAAACCCTAAGGTTCACGTAGGATACCATCAAAAGGAATTACCTACGCGTAATCAGAATTTCAAAACATGAAGAGACAAATAAAGCCACAGAGAAAAATTGTTGAAGATTTGTGGAAAAGATGTTCCCTGATGTGATGAAAGACGAGAATATATCCATTCAAGAAGTCCAATAAGCCTCAAACAAGATAGACCCCAAAAGAAAATCACCAAGACGTATCATCATCAAGCTCACCAAAACCAAAGACAAAGAAAGAATCCTGAAAGCAGCATGGGAAAAATGAAGTTACCTACAAAATGCAAGCAATAAGACTAAGCTCAGATTTCTCAGCAGAAACCATACAAGTGAAAAGGCAATGGGATTGCATATATAAAACCCTGAAAGAAAATAATTTCAAACCAAGAATTGTATATCCAGCAAAATTGTTCCTCAAATATGTTGGTGAAATTAGGACATTGCCAGATAAGCAGAAAATAAAGGAATTTGTTAAAACTAGACCAACCTTACAAGAGATGTCAAAGGGAGTCCTTTGGACAGAGAACCAACCACAGCAAACCACAAGTGATCATTAACACACATGATGACATAACCCGGAAACAAATCCAATTATGAAAGTATCCAAAGTAAATAAGCCTACAAGACTGCAAACAGGGAACTAGAGACATCAATTGGCAAATGAGGACAACTACAAGCCAAAAAGAGGAAAAAATTGTGTAGTTACAGAACTTCTAAATGGTGAGGAAGTCAAGACCATTGTGAGATAGAACTGATTGTTCTAAGCTTGGGAACAAAATTAAAATCACAGAGTAACCTCAAAGAAAAATTAATAACCTTCATATCAAAATGAAACAAAGGACAAGCACAAATATTTAGCAAATACTAAAGCAATAGAAACTAAGGAAGTGATAACACAATTCATAAACAAAATGAGTACAGCACAGAAAATTATATTGAACAAATAAATCACTAACACCAAGAAAAAAAAATAACAAAATGGCAGCAACAAATTTATACATATCAATAATTACACTGAATGTCAGTGGATTAAATGCACCACTCAAGAGACAGAGGATTGCAGAATGGATAAGAAAACATAATCCATCAATATGCTGTCTACAAGAGACACACCTTAGACACAGAGACACAAATACACTAAAAATCAAAGGTTGGAAAAAGATATAACAAGCTAATGGCAACCAAAAAGGAGCAGGAGTGGCAATATTAATTTCTGATAAAATTGACAAAAACCACCATATAAGACAAGGAAAGACATTATATAATGATTAAAGGATCAATTGAGCAAGAGGACATACCTTAATAAATATCAATTCACCCAATGAAAGAGCTCCCAAAATACATAAATCAGACTTTAACAGAATTGAAAAGACAAAGAGATGACTCCACAGTACTAATAGGAGATTTTAATACACCACTTCCAATCAAAGATAGAACAACTGGAAAGAAACAAAAACAAAGAAGAACTAAACAACACAATTCACCAACTTGATCTTGTAGACATCTACAGAGCACTTCACCCAAGAACAGCACAATATACTTTCTTTTCCAGTGTACATGGAATTTTCCATGATAGATCATATATTAGGTCACAAGGCAAGCCTCAATAAATTGAAAAATATTGAAATATTGCAAAGTATCTTCTCAGATACAATGCTATAAAATTAGAAATCAACAATAGGAAGATCAATGGAAAAAGAACAAACACATGGAAACTGAATAATACACTCCTGAAAATGACTGGGTAGTAGAAGAAATAAAAAATGAACTTAAAAAATTACTTGAATCAAAGAGAGTGAAAACACAAAATACCAAAATCTGTGGAACACAGCAAAAGCAGTGATCAGAGATCAATTTATAGCAATAAATGCACATATCAAAAAAGAAAAAAGGACCAAAGAAAACACCTTAACCCAACATCTCCAAAAATTAGAAAAAAAGAGCAGAAAACAAGGCTACAGTTACCAGAAGAAAAGAAATAATAGATTCAAGCAGAAATAAATGAAACAGAAAATACGACAATAGAAAAAATCAACAAGGCTAGAAGTTGGTTTTTTAAAAGATTCATTACATTGACAAACTACAGGCAAATTTAACAAAGGAAAGGAGGGAGAGAATACAAATAACATGAATAAGAAATGAATTGGGTGACATCACAACAAAACCAACAGAAATTAAAAGGATAATATTAGGATACTATGGAGAATTATACTCCAACAAATTTAAAAATCTAGAAGAAATGGACAGATTTCTAGAAACATACTACTTACCCAAATCAACACAGACTAAAGTAGAAAATTTGAACAGACCCATAACAAAAGAAGAAATTGAATAGGTCATTAAAAAAAGATTACCAATGACAACAACAACAAAAAAGGCCCTGGACCAGATGGTTGCACTGGAGAAATCTACCAAACACTCAGAGAACTGAAACCAATGCTACTCAAACTATTCCAGAACATAGAAAAGAATGGAATTCTCCCAAATTCATTTTATGAAGCAAGCATAACCTTGATACCAAAACCAGGTAAACACATCACTAAAAAGGAAAACTACTGACCAATATTTCTCATGAATATAGATTTAAAAAATCATCAACAAAATCCTAGCCAATAAATAGATTCCAACAACATATCAATAAAATAATACATTATGACCGAATGGGGTTCATACCAGGTGTGCAAGGATGGTACAACATTAAAAAACAAACATCATCACCACATAAATAAACAAAGAAAAAGAACCACATGATCATATCAATTGATGAAGAAAAGGCAGTTGATAAAATACAACACTCATTCCTGATCAAAACTCTCAGCAAAATAAGAAAAGAAAGGACATTCTTCAACATCATAAAGGGTGTCTATGCAAAACCAACTGATAGTGTAGTGCCTAAGGCACTTGACTGATAACAAGAAGGCTAGCAGTTCAAACCCATCAGCCACTCCTCAAAAGGAAGATAGGGCAATCTACTTCCATAGTGATATGCCACAGAAACCCATGGAGGGGTCGCTATGAGTCAGGTGCAACTCGCTGGCACATAACAAAAATAACAACATGCAAAACCAACAGCCAACATTATTCTCAATGCAGAAAGACTGAAACCATTCCCCTTGTGAACAGGAGCCAGACAAGGATGCCCTCTATCACCACTTCTATTCAACATTGTACTGGTAGTCCTAGCGAAGGCAATAAGCCAGGAAAGGAAAATCAAAGGCATCCAAATTGGTAAGGAAGAAGTCAAACTATCCTTATTTGCTGAGGATATAATCCTATACATAGAAAACTCAAGAGACGCGGTCAAAAAACTACTGGAACTAATTGAGAGAGTTAGCCTAGTGGCAGGATACAAGATCAATATACAAAAATCACTTGGATTCCTCTACATCAGCAAAGAGATTCCTGAAAAGGAAATAAGGAAATCAATACAAAAAGTTGAATACTTGGGAATAAACCATACCTGGGACACAAAAGACCTATACAAAGAAAACTACAAAATACTACTTCAACCATAAGAGATCTACATAAATGGAAGAACATACTATGCTTGTGGATAGGAAAATTGAAGATTGAACATTGTGAAAATGTCAGTACTACACAAGGCAATATATACATTCAACGCAATTCCAATCTAGATCCAATCAACGTTCTTTGTTGTTGTTGTTGTTATGTGCCATCGAGTCAAACCCGATTCATAGCGACCCCTCCTTGGGTTTCCAAGGCAGTGTCACTAAGGAAGTAGGATTGCCCAACCTTCCTTCCGAGGAGTGGCTGGTGG
>NW_006921658.1:6318092-6319520 GCF_000298275.1 Orycteropus afer afer
AGACCTCTTTCAAGTGCTGAGAAGCAAAGATGTCTCCTTGAAGACTAAGTTGTGTCTAACCCAAACCATGGTATTTTCAATCACCTCATACGCTTGGACAATGAATAAGGAAGACTGAAGAAAAGTTGATGGTTTTGAGTTGTTGGGAAAGAATGCTGAAAATACCGTGGACTGCTAAAAGAACTAACAAATGTATCCTGGAGGAAGTGCAGCTGGAGTGCCCTGTGAAAGCGCAAATGGCCAGACTTTGTCTCACCTACTTTGGTCATGTTGTCAGAAGGGATCATTCTCTGTAGAAGCATGTCATGCTCAGTAAAGTAGAGGGTCAACAAAAAAGGGGAAGGCCCTCAACAAGATGGATTGACATGTGGCTGCAGCGATGGGCTCAGATATAGTAGGGATCATGAGGCTTGCACAGGACTAGCCAGTGTTTCATTCTATTGTACATAATGTCGTTATGAGTCGGAGATGACTCAACAGCACATAACAACAACAACAATTTATGGCATAAATAGACTGTCAAGCATAACCCAAAATGCACAAACAGCAGAAGATAAACTAGACGAATGGGACCTTCTAAAAATTAAATTTCTATATGCTTCCAAAGACTTCTCCAAAAGAGTAAAGATAACCTATAGATTGGGAAAAAAATGTTTGACAATGACATATCTGACACAGGATTTATCTCTAAAATTTATAGAAAACTCCAACACCTCAACAAACAAAAAGACAATCCAATTAAAAAAATGGACAGAAGAGTTCCAGCAAGATGGCGGACTAGGCAGAAAGACTGCACAGACCCTGTTCAACAAAGAAAAGGGAAACCAATTAACACAGACACAGAAGATAATTCTGGACCCCTGAACCTTGAAGTAAAGGATATAGAAGTGGACTAAACCCCAACTAGCAGAAGAATTTGCATGAAAATACCAAAAAAAGGAGACATACGGAGCCGAGGTCTGGCAGCGATCCTGAGCTATGCTGATGGCACAGACAGCTTGGAGATTCCCGAGTGGTGGTAGAACCTAAGAATTAACCTAAAAATCATGCTGCTATCCAAGGACTGCACGGAGGACTATGCACGGTGGCTGGGGAACAAACGGAGAAGGTGAAGAGAAAGGTGGGTTGAACTGTGGACTTTTGCCAGTCTGGAGGTAACTGCCATTTTGAAGGTTTAAAAAGCAGCTTGACTATTTTGGATATTTAAAGAGACAGCACTCTTGCAGATTCCTGAGGCTTACGAACACGTTCTGCTTTCCGGCAACCCCAAGGACACATGGGACCTGCAAGACTGTAAAGGTACAAAATTCCTCTTGTTACTCTTACACCCCACACCCACTTGGTGAAAGGAGGTGTGGCCATCCCTGACTCTCACCTACATTCTGGGCCTACAGGAACTCCATCACACTCTGTGTGCTCAGACAGAGC
>NW_006921658.1:6342559-6353329 GCF_000298275.1 Orycteropus afer afer
CTGTGCAATCCTTCTGCCTAGTCTGCCATCTTGCCCCGCCTCCCCCAAAACATTATTATTTTTTATTGTATTATTATGTTAAAGATATTCAGTGTATTTAACGTCTTTTATGCATAGAAAGGTACACTATGTACTACAAACTAAGACAAACCACTTGACTAACTGATGCCAGATATGAACCATACCTAATTGTTTCAACGTGTATACAAATTCAACTTAAAGATAAATTTAGAAACAAAAATGGTTTGTTTTCTGGGAACTGCCTGTATATAATAAGGTGTTCACACAACATCCAAATCACATAACATCGTATTTCATAGAACATACCACAGACATTAAGAGACACATCATAGTACATAATTGTGACAGTTAAGTTGTGTGTCAACTTGGCTGGACCTGGTTTTGAGTGGCTGGGTAGCTGGATATAATTATTCACCATAATGAGACTGGTAATCAACTCCATGGTGGCATCTACTGGAGCAGCTGAGTAGCTGCCTTAGGGATATGGTCTGCTTCCAGTATATAAGAATTAGCTTTAAGAAAGATCTTGGAGCTTTTTGGCATGGTTGGACCCTGCATAGAGCCTAATCTTCATTCAGTAGCCTGCCATGTTGCCTGTCAGTCTTAGTATTGTTCCTGGACTTGAACTAGTGGCCTGTCATGTTACTTGATAATCTTTGGACCGTGCCATTTTACTTGTCAACCTTCGGTTTGTCACCTTCAGCAGCCAGTAGCTGCCTGACCTAAGAGATGCCTCCAGCTTCAGTGGGCCAGAAGCAAGAGGCAGAGCTGAAGCCCAAGGTCAAGGGACTTTCACCCAGCCCCTACAGCTGACACTTTGAACTTGGACTTCTAACCTCCTAAACTGTAAGAGAATAAATCCCTGTTTGTTCAAACCACCCATTTGTGGTATTTCTGTTAGAGCTGCACTAGAGAACCAAAACAATACTTTAACTTGTAATGGATCGTAAAACTAAATATAAACATAAAATATAGAAGCTAAAACTATAAAACTTGCTGAAGAACAGTGGAGAAAATCTTTGTGACCTTGGGTTAGGTGAAGATTTCTTAATAAAGACCCAAAAAGAACAAACTATAAAAGAAACTAACACTATAAATTGGACTTCATCAAAATTAAAAATATCTGCACTTCAAAAAACATTGCAAAGAAAATGAAAAGACAAATCACATACTGAAAGAATTTAGTAAAATTGCATCTGATAAAAGAATTATATCCAGAAAATATAAAGAATGCATAAAAACAATGAGACCAAAAGCCCAGTTGTAAAACAGACAAAATATTTAAACAGATTTCATCAAAGAAGATATATAGATGGCCAATAACCACATTAGGAAATGCTCAGCATTATTATTAATGAAAAACATGAAAATTAAAACCACAATAAGATACTACTGCCCTTCTACTATGGGAGTCCTAGTGCCTAAGGCATTTGACTGCTAACCAGAAGGCTAGAATTTCAAACCCACCAGCCACTCCTCAGAAGAAAGATCAGGCAATCTACTTCTCTAAAGACACCGCTTCAGAAACCCAAGGAGGGGTCGCTATGAGTCAAATTGACTCAATGGCACTGTGTTGTTTTGTTTTTTGCTATCAAAAATATAGAACATCTGAAACCCTCCTATATTACTGCTGAGAATGTAAAATTGTGTAGGCACTTTAGAAAACAATTTCACAGTTTCTTATAACCATATATTTATAATACATCCTAGCAAACACACTCTTAGGTAAATACTCTTAGGTATTTATACAAGAGAATAAATATAAAGACCTATATCCAAATGTTTATAGCAGTTTTATCCACAGTAGCCAAAAACCATCAACAGTTCATAAGCTATCAATTTGCAAGTGGATTTTTTTTAAGTGTGGTACATCCATACAATGCACAACTATTCAGTGGTAAAAAATAATGAGATGCACACAATAACATGCATATATTTCAAATGCATTATGTTAAGCAAAAGAAGCCAGACACAAAGGCTACACAAATTTTATTATTCCCTTTATATGAATTACTAGGAAAAGTAAAACTATTGAGACAGAAATTAGAATTAAATTAGAATTGGCTAGGGACTCCTTGGTGGTGCAAAGGTTAAGTACTTAGCTGCTAACAAAATGTTTAGCTGTTCAAACCCACCAGTGGCTCTGCAGGAGAAATATGTGTCAGTCTGCTTCTGTAAAGACTTAAAGCTTTGGAAACCCTATGAGGCAGCTCTACTCTGTCCTATAGTATCGCTGTAAGTCTGGATCACCTTGATGCCAACAAGTTTGGTTTTCTGATATCTAGGTATTAAGGAGCCCTGGTGTGCAAAGGGTAAGTGCTCAGCTGCTAACTGAAAAGTTGGTAGTTCTAACCTACCCAGCAGCTCTGAAGGAGAAAGACCTGATGACCTGCTTCCGAAAAAATTACAGCCAAGAAAACCCTACAAGACAGTTCTTCTCCATCACATGGAGTTACTTTGAGTCGGAATCAACTTAACAGCATCTAATAATATCTAGTTCTTAGATATTTGCTTAATGGACAGAAGTAGAGATGATTGTAAGACAGGCAAGAATAAAAGGAGTCTCTCAAAAATAAACAGCGGGTTTTGATTCGGGGTGACCAGGAGGGTCATAATTAAAGGGGGAAAAAAAGGTAATTTGAGGGGATAAAGGGAAATGATGAGTTTGGTTTTAGACAAGACAAATTCTAAAATGCTCCCACCCATCCAAATAAAGACTGGTGAGAGAGGACAAAGGTCTTTAATTAGAGACGAATACAGAACTAGAAATACAGATTTAGGAATCATGTGTATGGAGGCCAGAAGCAAACTCACTGTCATCGAGTTGGATCCAACTCATAACGACCCCTCCTTGGTTTCTGAGGCAGTATCACTACGGAAATAGATTGCCCAACCTTCCTTCCTAGGAATGGCTGGTGGGTTTGAACCACCAGCCTTCTGTTAGCAGTCAAACACCTTAGGTACTAGGAGAAGATAAAGAGAAGGAAGAGAATAGTGGGAAAAGGACTTGGGGTACATCTATATTTAAGGAAAAGGAAAATGAATTAACAAAGAAGAGAGGTAAGTTGTGTTCATTCAGCACTAGGGTTTTTCCATCAGCCAAAAAAAAAAAAAAAAAAAGGTCTTCATTATTACACAGCACATTCAAATATAAACACTTCAGCTATTATACTACACAAACAAAAACAAAAGCTCATTTCCTTTGTTGCTATAGAACAGAATCATAAGACTTTATTACAATCCATCATTCCCATTTCATGACATACCAAATACATGGTTGGAATATATTCTACTTAAAAATTTTAAAAGGCTCTGCCATGTATCATCTTTACATATAAATTCACCTGAATGATATTTTCTTGCAACTATCACTTAAGATCACTCAATTACAAGAGTAGAAGGGGAGAGCCCTTTGGTAATAGTGTTGTTGATTATGGGAATGAAAATCCCTGAGCTCCATGTCTTATGAAATAAGTCTTTTTGTGTGCATAAAATATAGTTCAACATTAAGCATTTTCTACAAAATGGTGGACAAATCCCAGAGTAATCTTCATACAAAGTTATTTTAGGTGCCTAATGCCTGTAAAATTATAGTTGTGCCTTGTACTAAAGTTGAGGGTCTTCCAACATTTTTATCATAAACCCCATTTTTCAGGGGCTTATAACTCAACTATAGAAATTTGCTTCAGGATGAAACTTGGAATACCCAATTTCAGTCTGATCTAGTAATAACCAGTTGAAGTAAAGACAAAAAAAAAAAAAGTTTGCACTATATCATTCTTATTTGGCTATCTACAGTTTTAAGTTAAGAGAAAGACTTTTAGGTATTTCTGCCACTTATTCATTTTCCCAAAATTTTTATCTTTGGTATTTTTTAAATATAGCGAAAAGGATAAAAAGGAAATGTAATGAGTAATTAGCGTCTCAGGAGAAGGATAAAGAGGTGCTGAATCTTTCGCTGAATCTCTCACTCTCCAAAATCCAGGTAAGGTCAGTAGATATTGAAACTCATTATAACATAGTAGCATAGTAGCATTTACTTTCAGTGAAGAGCTTTTATTGAATGAGAACAGAATATCTAATTGAGTCCCATATCATAGAAAGATATGAGAAAATTTAACCATTAATTTTCACTAAACAATGAAGTACATATTCTAGATTTTTTAATGTAATAAAACTACCAGTTGCTGTTGAGTTGATTTCAACTCATAGAATTCCCATGTCCTCCAACAGTAGCACTGTGCTCCATAGAATTTTTAAGACTGGGAACTTTTAGAAGCCAATCACCAGGTCTTTCTTCTGACATGCCTCTGGGTAGGTTCAAACCACCAACCTTTCAGTTAATAGTCAAGAACTTAACCATTTGCATCATCCGGTGACTCCTATAATAAAACTACTCTGAAATGATGGAAGTAGCTTACATCCTAAGTAATTATTGATTTCCCTATACATGTAAGAAACTACCTTTTCTGAATGAGAAGATTTATCAGGTTAGTGATACAAAGATATTTAAATATAAGATATTATTATTTGAAATACAGGACTTTTCACATGTTTATTGCTATGAAATGTGTGAAAAAGCATACTCTAACAACCTAAGAGGTAATATGACTCTCCAGCATCTGAATTACTATTTGAGAAGTTGAGAAACAACTCTTGTGGGCATTGTTTGCTTTGGTTCTTCCTATTAAAGACAGCTATGTCCCATTAGAGCTCTCCTTTTGTTCTTCATTTACGTGTTCCTCAGTGTCTCTCATTTTTTTTCACATTCCACTCTATTGATCATACAGATTATCTCAGCAAGACCTAATGTGCGGATAAATTGGCCTTCTCACAACTGGCAAAGACAAGGACACAAAATTGCCCATTGTCTTTTCACTCTTTCCTTCTTCTCTTCTAAACTTTACACCCATGCCCCAAACATGGCCTTCAAATCTCTCTATTTATACTGTGCACTCTTGAATGTCTTCCTTCATGAGTCTGGGCAAACACTGGTGGGTTTAAGGTCAATACAGCAGAAAAAAAAATCTGTTGTCCTTTACTTTTTCTAGTATGAGAATGAAGGTGAGTAAACCAAAAGGTAAAAAGTTTGTTGAATGGTAGAAAGATGGAAATCATCCCAGATTTTAATCTCCTGTCAAGTCTATTTCAACTCATAGCAAACCCTTGTGTTAGTAAAACAGCTCCTTAAGATTTTCTTGGCTAAAATCTTTATGGGAGCAGATCACCAGACCTTTTTTTCCACAGCACTGCTGGGTAAGTTCTAACCCCCAACCTTCAGTCAGAGCAAACAATTTGCACCCCCCAGGGACCTATTATCAGGAACTATGCTGCTACTGGTCTGCTGTTTTTAACTTTTCTGAACCTGAGTTTTCTTACCTGGAAAGTAAAGAGTGGACCAAATCATCTTTAAGACTCTAGCTCTAAAGTTCTAGATTTCTTGTGCAGTGCCTAAGGCATTTGACTGCTAACCAGGAGACTGGCAGTTCAAACCCACCAGGCACTCCATGGAAGGAAGACTGGACAATCTACTTCCGTAGGATACCGCCTTAGAAACCCAAGGAGGGGTCACTATGAGTTGAATCGACTCAATGGCAGTGAGTTTAGTTTAGTTTTGTTTTGTTTTGTTTTTTAATTATTATTTAAATTTTACATTTACTAAATTTTTCTATCACTCAGTCCAATTAACTCCACACAGATAGTAGTTTTTTCCCCTTAAAGTATTTTACTGTTTGGACTAAGCATGGGGTTATGGGTGATAAAAAATCAGACTTGCTACTGTAATTTTATGATTTACTAATTCATGCATGTCAGGACAATAGTGGACTCTCTTCTTAATAATAGGCAATTAACTGTTGCCTGAGCTGCCCAGTGAAAAGCCCACAGGATAGAAAGTCTTGCTGACATCCCTGATTCTTACAGATTTGAAACTAACCCATTGGAAAATCCGGTGGCTTTTGTGGGTTAGCTTGGCATGTGAAATGCAAGCTTGTTAAGAACTTGAACCAATATTCATAATTTGATTCCTTTCCCTTCTCATCACCCAGTAAAATACAATCAAAGAAGGGATGCAAAGAGAAAAGAAGGCAAAAGTAGAATCTGTTTGAATTAATCTTCAGCTCACTGTGCAAGTATACAAAGTATTAGAATTTAGAAGTTGCATAGTAAAGTAAGGCATTTGGCTACTAACCAAAAGTTCAGCAGCTCAAACCCACCAGCTGCTCCATGGGAGGATGATGAGGCAATCTACTTCCATAAAGATTTACAGCCTTGGAAACACAAGGGGGTCACAATGACTCACTGGCAGTGGGTTAGTGGGTGGGTTTGAGGGAATTTGGCCACTCAATTTGCTTATCTCAGTAGCTATTCAGTTAGGGGATGGCAGAATTAAAAGACACAAAATTAAAATAAATTCAGACTTTTCCCATCTTTAGTAATGGGTCAAACAAAACCACTGTCAGAATCTTTGTCTTTTCTCTGTCATGAGCTGTTATCAGCCATTCTGGAAACGTAAGACCTTGCTCTAAATTACTGAGATAGGGTGCCCACCTTTACACCATGGAGAAGAGTGTGTCATGAAGGGTTGTGATAATTCCAAGTAGGATGATAAAAACCAAGGATACTATGGCAGTCTGCAAGGATCAGGAAAGCTCCCAAGGCATCTTCTGACTCTCCCTCAGTGGCTCTTCCACAGCTTGCTGTTTAACAGTCCATTTCGGAGCCTCCATGATGTGAGCCAAGACCGCAGGCAGCGATGTGCCTCTAGGGCACATGGCTCTTCCTTGTTTAGTAAACAGCTTTGACATCAGGAAGTATAATTTTAGCTTTGCATCACTGTACAGTACTGAACTTACTATAAGTATTTAAACAGGGAATTCAATGCAAGGAATTGGTGACACAGCTGAGAAACCAAACTGGGGTAACAACCAGTTGCCATCCAGCCTATTCTGACTCTTGGCAACCCTATGTGAGTCAGAACAAAACTGCGCTCCTTAGGGTTTTCCAAGGGCTGATTTTTCAGAAATAGATTAGCAGGCTTTCCTTCAGAGGCATTTCTGGGTGAACTCGAACCACCAACATTTTGGTTAACAGCCAAGCAGGTCAACTATTTGTACCACTCAGGGACTCCAGAGTAAGTGAAGCAACACAGAAATTAGCAAAATCAGGAAGCCACTCCCTAGACTAGAGGGATAAAAGGAGGAGGTAGTATTATCAGAGCCCAGAGAATTGTGTCACTCAGAAGAAGCAGGAATCGCAGCAGGCTGTCTAGCAGGAGTTGAAGCTGCAAAGGATGTGCAGCCATTGCCAGAGAAGCACTTAATGCTGCAAAAGAAAGAGTGATTCTGGATTTTCTCTTTTTCCTACCCTTCAGTCTCCCACCAGTGCCTCCTTCTGCCCAAATTCAGCAGGAAGATTGTTGTGTGGGAGACTAGGAAATGCATCTTGCTGGGATCAGCCTCCCTGAGGTACTGAGCAGACCTGTGGAAGGGTGAGGAGTGGATCTGTGAACAAAGAGGCTGAAGACCAGAATTCATATTTCCATTCACTCATCCAGTAAACATTCAGTGAGCACCTGTTATAGGTCAGGCAATAGTCACTGGGGCAGAATCAAGGAAGTCATAATCTCACAAAAGAGACAGATACATAAACTCATAATTACAAACCTACATGTGAGAAGGGATAAAATACATCAGAATACAAAGAAGGGTTTAGGAGTCTAAGAAAGATTATTTTTCATATAGTGAGTTACTCCTTAAGGAGTCCTGGTGATGCAGTGATTAAGCACTCGGCTGCTAACTGAGAAGGTCAGTGGTTTGAACACACTAGTCACTCCACAGGAGACAGATGTCTCAGTCTGCTTGATTATAACCTTGGAAATCCTATGGGGCAATTCTACTTTGTCCTACAGGGTCTGTATGAGTTGGAATGGACTCTACAGCAACAGGTTTGATTTAGCTTTTTAATCCATTGCTTTGAAATCCCTGTGTGATGTAAATGGTTAAGCACTTGTCTACTAAGCAAAAGGTTGGCAGTTCAAACCCACTTACACACAGCTTGGAAGAAAGTCCTGGCAATCTGCTTCCAAAGGTCACAACCTATGAAGTATAGTTCCATTCCACAACATCTAGGGTCACTGTGAGTCACAAGCAACTCAACACCTACTGTGTGGGTTTTTGTTTGTTTGTTTGTTTGTTTGTTTTGATTTGCTCATTTGGTTCCCTGGGGGGGGGGGAATAGTAAGATGACATAATGAATGCTGGAAATGCAAACCCTGTATTCTTATCACAGAATCACTTTTCTTAAAAATGCATCAAAAAGTCCTAAAGAAATTACTGTTGCTCTTTTTATTTCTTGTTCCCCGTGATCAAATGACTTCTATCATCATTGACGGATTTTGAGTGTCTCTGGAAAAGGATAGCTAGAAAAACCCAACCAAAATGAATTTTTCAGTAAGGAGGCCATTAAACTGGAAAGACACCCGCCAAAAGAGCCCTGTAGGCTACAAGTAGCAGGGGGAGGGGATGAGGAATGAGAACAAATTCAGGCTTTGCAAATGTAAGGAGATTTTCCAGTAAAGCGACAATAATTTAATTACAAAAATGCTTCTGATACTGCTATCCATGAAATCTTTTTTGGCAAAAAGACTGACAGAATAAGTACAGCAGGCTAAGTGATTACTGATAGGTTTGAATTAGACCCAGATTAAAGGTACTATACTGGCTTTCTGTGTAGGGTGCTTGAAGCAGCAGCCAAGTGTTCAAGTCTGAACCCTTCCACTAGCATATAATCTAAGGCCACTACGTTCTGTCAAGGCACATTAAAAGGTTTAAGTCAGCGGGCTGAATGTCAATGTTTCTCTCTGCTGATTTATTTATCATTAGTATAAAATATTAACATAAGTCTGATTGATTTCTATGGCAAAAATCAAATGCTACCACAATTATGCCAGATGACCTAACTACAGAACTACAGAACGATAATGTTTAAAGTGCAAATCATACTCACCATAAAGAGGCCCAGTAGCAATTTCAACCTTTCATTACCCCACAGTGCAATGTGTTTTGTAGCCAAAGTCTTTACAGCCCATGAAGACTGATAAACACCTTGTGTTTAATAGTAGGCTAAGAATGCAATCATCATTAAGTGATTTTTAAGCCTGGGTGTGGCTCCATTTATATTCAACTGGGTGGGGGGGGGGAATGATGCTTTGTATTTTACTGGGAACCATCCAGATTTTTATTTAAAACAGAAATACTGCAAAAAAAAAAAAAAACACTACACAGTTTCTGTTCTGGATCATTAATTTTTCAGTCAGATCTAACTATCATTTAATTGGTTCCTGATGCTAAAACTTGGATTCTACTTTAAATGCTTGAAACTAGAGCATATAGAATAATTTGTTATGCTGAGCTATTCATCCCAAATGTCCAGGGAAAATAAACCAATCTCAAAATAAACCTGGACTACCTTCTGTGATGACACAAAATTAATAACACAGTCTAAGACACAAACCTTGCGTGTAAGTTTGCCAAAAGAAAAGATCATTAGGGTTTTTATGATGAAGTAATATTTAATTCATATTAATGTTTAACGTGAAAGGAGATCTTTAAAAAAATGAACTTAAACTACAATTTCTACCTACTTTAACAATATTGAAAATCATAATTTAAGTAAGTCTGCCTTTGTTGGGTACATAAATGAATTTTCAGGACTTCTTATATCTTATATTTATAGATCTATTAAAATTAGCTTGGTAATACTTAATCCTCTGATTAATTTTCAGAAGGAAATTTAAACTTTCCAAAGATTTCGAGGCAGCCTATTTAGCTACTTTACAATTTAAATTCAGAAAGTGAAATACTCTGTATACATAATGCAAAAAAATAATTGGATAATTTAGGAATTTATAACCAGAAAAGTGATCTGGGAGACTTGCATTGTTAATAGGTCTCCCTTCACAAACAGAGTCAATTTGTAATCTGGCACTTCTGACCAGCGGTGGGGGGTGGGGGGGAACAACCTCTGAACAGGAATTCCACACATTCAGATAAGCACTAGTGAAAATCCTTGTGAAATAACTGCTAGTTCAGCATGAACCCAGTGCAATTTGGTAACCAGTCTTCTAAAGAGATGCCAAATTAGTTAGATAGTTACTCTAGCCTGAGTGTAGACCTAGAGGTACAGAGAACAAATTCTTTGGAATCTTTTAAGAATATCTTGTAGGTCTTCAACTAGGGACCATGTAACAACACCAGCCATGTTTTTCTAGCTTCGATAATCACAAAGCATTTTGTAAATAAAGAGCTCGCTTTACTACAGAAATGAAATTTAAAGATGACGTAGCTGAGCTGGTTTTCAGCAACTGAAACTGCAAGAGAAAGTTATGCATATGATGCACAACTTATTAAACACAGAGGAGGAAGGGCATAAAGTTTCCCAGTCTCCTAAAAGTATTTTGGGAATATATTAATAAAACTCTTCCTTAAAATTATTTTAATTGGAGTCCCTGGGTGGTGCAAATGGTTAACACACTTGGCTGCTAACCAAAAGGTTAGAAATTCTAATTCATTCAGAGTCACCTGAGAGAACAGTCTGGTGATCTAGTTCCAAAAAATCAGCCATTGAAAACTTGATGGAGTTCAGTTTTTCTCTGATGATGAGTTGGATTAGACAGCAAATGGTGGTGATAATTTTAACTCTAACTCCCAATTAGTATGTTCATTTTATGTAAAATGCTGCATATATGTA
>NW_006921658.1:6353699-6362450 GCF_000298275.1 Orycteropus afer afer
GAGGTAGATTGCCCAACCTTCCTTCCGAGGAATGGCTAGTGGGTTTGAACCGCAAACCTGTTTGGCAGTCAAGTGCCTTAGGCACTAAGCTACCAGAGCTCCCTTAAGAGTACTTGGGTGGTACAAATTATTAAGCACTCAACTACCAGAGAATCCTTGGGAGACAGGCCTGGTGAACTGCTTCTAAAAGTTCACAGCTTTGAAAACACTATGCAGCATTTCTACTCTGCACACATGGGATGGCCAAGACTCAGAATCTCCTGGAGAGTAGCTAACAACAACAATTCATTCAATTGTTTTCTTTTCCATTAGTGTTTTGAGGTTCACACACAAATCAGAACATTTGTGTGGATTTAACTCTCTTGGTTTTTCTTTCTAGTAACGGCTTCCACTAGCAGGATGGGACTTTGGCTTAGTGTTCTAGTCTGGTCTAGGACCAAGAATTCATCATCTTTCTTCCCCTAAAATCTCTTTCACCTCCAGTGTTACCTATCTCAATGAACAGTGCCCAATCACCCAAGACAGAGAACTGGCAAGACTCCTACTCCTCCTTCAACCCCACATCTAACCATCCATTGAACTTGTCCAGTGGCCCCAAATATACCTCAAATGATCCCCCAATGCCTTAGTTGAGGGCTTTATAATTTTTCTATGGCACTATTGCAATTTTATTTTGCCTCCATATATTCTTCTCTCCACTTTCTCTTCAACTCCTATTTTGAAAAGTCATCATTGTTTCCACTACAGTATGAAGTCTCAACTCCTCGGGAGGCCTTGTAAAACCTTTTTGACTCCATCTCTAACTAATCCTCATATTTATTCCAGTTTCCATCTCCCCATGTTTCCCATTTTCATTTTTGAACAAGCTGCTCCTCTACACAGAATGCCTTTCCCATCCCATCTCTACCAAATATGCTTAGAGAATTCTTTACTGTCTCAGGTTTGCCTCTCTCCTTTAGAGCATCTCCTAATCTCCACCTCGAACAGTTAAGGCTTTTCCTGCTGCTTCCTCCTGAACACTTAACCCATGCAAGGGAATTAGCACTTTACAGATAATTGTGGGCCCCTGAGGACTAGGATTTTATCTTATCAGTTTTTGTATTCCTAACACCTCTTCCAAGACCTGAGAATCTCACGGGGGCTGGAGGAGAGGTGGTATGAAGGAGCACTTGAGGAAGGACTTGAGAAAAAGAGGAAGAAATGAAAGAATGGAGGGAAGGAAAAAGGAAGGGAGAGAGGGAAAGAGGGAAGGGTAAAAGGAAAAGAAAGAAAAAAGGACAGAGGGTAAAACCAATTAAATACCCTTGTTAAAGTAAATGCTTTTAACTAACCGAGATAACCAACTACTAAAAACTGGCACAGTGTAACATAAAAAGAAAGGAAGTTGTCCTAAACCTACACTTTGAAGCTTGTGTGTGAGGCCTGAAAAAGATCTAAAGAGACATAGTACAGTCCTCTCTAACATAACTGACTCATATGTTGAGATTGGTTTCTGTAACCAATAGTATCTAAAGGTAAAGAAAATAATGAATGCCAGAATGGGGTTGGAGCAGGCAATTTTTCCCCAAAATACACCCTAGAGATTGAAAAGGGAGAGGTAGAGGATAAAGATTGGCTAGACATGAGTGGAGCCAAAAAATCACCTCCCCACTCCCCCTTCAAAAGGCATCAGAGAAAGAAAAGGGGTTGTACATTAATGGAAAAATATCAACCACTCTGATTAAATGTTACTTTTTTTTTCTTTTTTTTTTTGACTCACTCAAATTTCAGAAGACCAGGAGGAGGGATAGAGGGTGTGTTTTCACTAATCGTTAATCTCTCTCTCCCTGTGTTTCTCAACCTGGTGACATTGTTAAACTTCAGAGGAGGGAAGTTAAAGTAGCAAAAAGTACATTATCTCTGTTTCTATTAAACATTTTGCTTAATGAAATTTTCTCTTGATCACTTTTATGTATCTTCTGAGATTCCTACTTGAGAGGGTTTTTCCTTTTATGATTTGGCACCTCAATATTCTCTGTCTACTTACTGGGGAATGTCATAAAATAAAGTTACAGATTTATATATATATATATAAAGTTGTTATCCTGAAAGCAATTTATAATTGATAAGGCATCCTAAGGTTTGTCTGGTTAAAATAATGTTTTTAAGTAATGCTTTCCGAGATAGTCACTTGTGAAGGCATTAGAAATACATATGAAAAAAAGAGAGAGAGAGAGAGAGAGAGAAATAGATAAAAATGTCTTACTTCTTTCTAAAGGAAACTGCTTGTCCTATATGATGGAAAAGAAAAAAGAAAGAAAGAAACCTAAAAGCGCAGCAGGAATAAATAATTCTCAGTGATTTATTTCCAGAGAGTGAAGTGTACGGTTCTAAACAAGATATTTCCCAGAGCTACAACACAAGCCTGACACAACACCAGACCCGTTTCCAGCTCCCCAGCTACTTTTCCACAGACGTTAACCTCTGCTTTCCATGCTGTATTTACTGCTCCAAGGTCAGTAACTTAATTCATTTACTTTTTTCCTTAACCCATATGCCTATGCTATCAAGTTAAACATTTAAGGGGTCAATTTCAGTGGTCCAGGTGATACTACCACAGTGCCATTTCATCTCCAGTCAATCAAACACTAATCCTTATTTTATCACTGATGTACCACCTGTTCCATATAAATAATGTATTTCCATTCATTCAACAAATACGTAATGAGAAGCTACTATATGCCTCACATGGTGCTAACTACTGGGGTACAGAGACTAACAAGGCACAGTCCTTGCCACTCTTCGGTATGAACTCATAATCACAATACTGGCTAATAGGTGCTATTTTTTCCAACTGACTCACAGCGACTCCATGTGTGCAGAATAGAACTGTTCCAGAGGGTTTTCATGGCTGTAACCTTTTGGAAGCAGATTGCCAGGCTGTTCTTTCAAGGAGACTCTGGGTGGGCTCAACCACCAACCTCTCAGTTAATAGTGGTTGTTGTTGTTATGTGCCATCGAGTTGGCCCTGACTCATAGCGACCCCTCCTTGGGTTTCCAAGGCAGTATCACTACGGAAGTAGATTGCCCAACCTTCCTTCTGAGGAGTGGTTGGTGGGTTTGAACCACCAAACTTGTGGTTAGCAGTCAAGTGCTTAATAGTGGAGCACTCAAATATTTGTGCCACCCAGCAACTCCAAATGAGTGCTATAAAAGAGGGGAATAGAATGTAAGGAAGCAAAGAGGAAGAAGCAACCAATACTAGGTAAATAGAAGGTCACCTTCAAAGGAGAGTTGTTGTCACTGTTGTTGTGTGCCATTGAGTTGATTCTAACTCATAGTGACCCTATAGGACAGAATAGAACTGGCCCATAGGGTTTCCTAAACTGTAAATCTTTATGGGACCAGATCTCCAGGACTTTTCTCCAGTGGAACAGCTGATTGATTTGAAACACTGACCTTTTGGTTAGCAGCCAAATGCTTAACTATTGTACCACTAGGGCTCCTTTCAAAGGAAAGTAACTATGCAGAAAACCAGAAATTACTAAACTCAATATGTGTCATTGGATAAACATTAATACTTCTTTTAAGACTTAGGTATATGTGGTCATCTTCTACAAATAAAATTATGTGGTAATTTGGAAAAAATTATCTAGATATCTAGATACGTTGGGAGAGAGATTGTAGCAGTATATAAATTATTGAGAAACTTCTTTAGAATGTCTGTGGAACTGTAATGCAAGCTCATATATGTGGTTGAAAATTAACAAAATGTCTTCACCAGAGGCCTGCCCAAGCAAATTTGTAGAGATCCTTCGTAACTTACAGTGAAATAAGACTTAAAGGTTTTTTAAGGCATTTTCACCCATATTATCTCCTTACTCCTAAGGGTTGATCAAACAGTAAGTAAACTGAGGCACTCAGGGAAAACCAACTTGACTGGAAAAATTGAGAGTCAGAGAGGTAAGCTACTAAATAGCACATTTGGGGTGATCTCTGCTTCTTTTCTTCCCCACCCTATTCTCTTCCCCAACTCTGACACTACTCTGTGTAAAGAAACAGATATTAAAAAACAAAAACAGGCTTGCCATCAGTTCTATGTGATGCAAATCAATTTGATCTTTGTTGTTTTCCCTTCTCCTAGATAACTAGAGAGGGTCCTTTGCCAGGAAAGCTTTCATATTGAGAAAAAACAAACTTTGACAATGAGAGTAGCAACAGCATCTCCTTTGAAGACTATAAAAATTTTGGAAGTCAGTTCATTCCACTGCAGACTCAGAGGGTTATAAACGGAAAAAAACATTGCCATTGAGTTGGTTCCAATTCAAACTGACCCTATAAGAGAGAGTAGAACTGCTCCATATGGTTTCCAAGGCTTTAATCTTTACGGAAACAGACTGCCACATCTTTCTCCTACGACGTAGCTGGTGGGTTCGAATCACTGTCCTTTCGGTAAACAGCTGAGCACTTAACCACTGTGCCATCAGGGCTTCTTCAGAGTGCTACAGGAATTGAAAATCAGACTTGAATGTGATTGTAAAATCCACTTAAAACCAGGTATTAACCTTGTAAATCTACTCAGGAGTCAGTGGGTAGGGCAAACAGTTAAGGTTCTCCTCTGCTAACTGGAAAGTTAGAGGTTCGAGTTTACCCAGAATATCCTTGGGAGAAAGGCCTAGTGGTGTACTTATGAAAAGTGAGCCATTGAAACATCTATGAAGCACAGTTCTACCATGACACCCATTGGGTCCCCATAAGTCAGAATCTATTCACCAGCAACTTCAAAATGATGTCAGCATTCATTCCTTCCAAAAACCTGGGAAGGTTTTCTCATTGTTGTTGTTAGGTGTTGTTGAGTCAGTTCCTATGTACAACAAAGCGAAACGCTGCCAGGCATTGCACCGTTCCCACAATCACTGAGCCTGTGGTTATAGCCACTGTGGAAATCCACCTCCTTGACCCTCTAATTTACCAAGCATGATATTCTTCTCCAGGGGCTGGTCCTTACTGATAGCATAACCAAAGTAAGAGAGACTAAGTCTGGCCATTCTTATTTCTAAGGGGCATTCTGGCTGTACGTCTTCCAAAACAGATTTGTTTGTTCCTCTGGCAATTCATGATGTATTCAGTATTCTTCACCAACACCAAATACATCAATTCTTCTGTGTTTTTCCTTATTCACTGTTCAACTGACATATGCATATGAAGGTATTGAAAATACATGGCTTGAGTCAGGTCCAGCTTAGTCTTCAAAGTAACATCTTTGTTTTTTTAATACTTTAAAGAGGTCTGTTGCAGGAGACTTCCCCATGGGATACTTTGATTTCATAACTGCTGCTTCCATGGGCATTGATTTTAGATTCAAGTGAAATTAAATCTTTTGCAACTTCAATCTTTTTTCTGTTTATCATGATGTTGCTGAGTGGTCCAGTTGTGAGGATTTTTGTTTTCTTCATGTTGAGGTATAATCCATAGTGAAAACCATAAAAACCAAACTCACTGATGTTTAGTGGATTGCTACTCATAGTGACCCCCTCCTTCAGTTTCTGAGGTGGTATCTCTGTGGAAGTAGATAGCCCAGTCATTTTTCTTTGGAATGGGCACAGATATGGCTCTCCCGGTGAGCTGTCCAGGTAACTCTCTTCCAAATTTCTTGGAATAGAAAGTGAGTACTTGTAGCAATTTCATGTTTGTTCAGTTCTCAGAAGAGAATTGGCTGGTGGGTTTGAGCTGTCAGCCTTCTGGTTAGAAGTCCAATGCCTTAAGCAGTATACCACCAGAGCTCCCATCCATAGTAAAGGCTGTAGTTTTTACTCATCATCAGTAAGTGCTTCAAGTATTCTTCACTTTCAGTAAACAAGGCTAGGTAATGTGCATATCGCAGGTTGCTAATGAATCTGTCTCCAATCATGATGCCCTGTTCTTCTTCATATAGTCTTAAACCAAACCAAACCCACTGCCATCAAGTCAATTCCAACTTACAGCAACCCTGTTGTGTTTCTGAGGCAGTAAATCTTTACAGAAGTAGATTGCTCCATCTTCCTTCTTCAGAGTGGTTGGTGGGTGTGATCCACCAACCTTCTGTTTAGCAGTCAAATGTCTAACACACTGAGCCACCACAGCTCCTTTCATATAGTATGTTGTTGTTGTTATGTGCCCTTGAGTTGGACCCGACTCATAGCGACCCCTCCTTGGGTTTCTGAGGCAGTATCTATGGGTGGGGCAATCTACAGAAGTAGATTGCCCCATCTTCCTTCCGAAGAGTGGCTGGTGGGTTTGAACCGCCAGCCTTCTGATTAGCAGTCAAGTGCCTTAGGCAATACGCTACCAGAGCTCCTATATATGTGTATATATATATATATACATATATATATATATACACACACACACACACACATATATATAGTCTAGCTTCTTGAATCATTTGTTCAACATACAGACTGAATACATATGGTGAAAAGACACAACGCTGACATACATCCTCTGTTCAAATAACAGCCTCTTGGTCTATGAACATGTTCCTTATAAGCACAATTAAGTGTCTTAAAATTTCCATTCTTCTCAATGCTGTCTATAATTTGTTATGATCCATACAGTCGAATGCCTTTGCATAATCAATAAAATATTATAAACATCTTTCTGGTATATTCTCTGTTTTCAACCAAGATCCATCTGACATCACCAATGATATTCTTCATTCCACATCTTCTTATTGAATCTGGCTTGAATTGCTCGTAGCTCCCTGCCTATATACTGCTGCAACCATTTTGGAATAACTTTCAGGAAATTTTACTTGTGTGTGACATTAAGAATATTCAATAATTTCCACATTCTGTTGGATCATTTTTCTTTGGAATGGGCACAGATATGGCTCTCCCAGTGAGCTGTCCAGGTAACTCTCTTCCAAATTTCTTGGCATAGGAAAGTTAGTACTTGTAGCAATTGTATCTGTTTGTTCAAACATCTCAACTGGTATTCCATCAGTTCCTGGAGCATTATTTTTTGCCAATGCCTTCGATACCATCAGTTCTTTGTCGTATACCACCTCCTGAAATTGTTGAATGTCAACCAATTTTTTTGGTACAGTGATTCTGTGTATTTCTTCTGTTGTCTTTTGATGCTTTTTGTGTCATTCAATATTTTGCCCTTAGGATCCTTCAATATTACAACTTGAGGCTTGAATTGTTTCTTCACTTCTTTCAGTTTAAGAAAGGTCAAGATTGTTCTTACCTTTTGGTTTGCTAACTCTAGGTCTATGCACCTTTCATTACAGTTATTGACTTTGTCTTCTCAATATGCTCTTTGAAATCTTCCATTCAGCTCTTTTATTTCATCATTTCCTCCATTCACGTTAGCTACTTTACATTCAAGAACAAGAAATGGAGTCTTTTCTGACATCCTTTTTGGTCTTTTCTTTCTTTCCTGTCTTTTTAATGACCTTTTGCTTTCTTCATGTATGTCTTTGATGTCATCCCACAACACATCTGGTCTTTGGTCATTGGTGTTCATTGTATCAAATCTATTCTTGAGATGGTCTCTAAATTCAGGTGAGATATACTCAAGTTTGTTTACTCTCGTAGACTTGTTTTAATTTTCTTCAACTTCAACTTCAACTTGCAGTATGAGTAATTTATGGTCTATTACACAGTCAGCCCCTGGCCTTGTTCTGAGTGATGATTTTGAGCTTCTCCAACGTCTTCTTTCCATAGAAGTAGTCCATATGATTCCTGTGTATTCCATCTGGCAAGGTTCACATGTACAGTCACATTTTTTGTTTTTGAAAAAGGCATTTGCAATGAATTACCAGTAGGAGAATATGGGAGGGGCTAGGATTCAGTTCTAATCCACAACTGGACAAACTGGAAACATCTAGTCATGGTGATGAAGAAGTGAGTAAATTTCACTGTATCTAAAGTTATTGTATAAGGTACTGAAGCAGGGTTGGGGACTGTGCCACTGGAAAGTTTATGCCTCTCTGTATTTGTGGTATATTGATTTGACTTCTGAAATAGACTAAAATCACTAGTGTCTTAAACAAGATGAAAGTCATAACTCCCTTAAGTGACAGTCCAAGCACTCCTAGCGAGCATTCTAGTTCCATGGAATCAGGAACCCACCCTCCTGCTAGCTTGTTACACAACTGTGGTTCCTCCAGCTCTAGTCCCTCCAGAGACTCTGGAGAGCAGAGAAAGGAAAAGGAAAAGGAAAGGGAACACCTTCTCCCTTTAAGGACACAATCTGGAAGTTTCACAGAGTTCTCATATACTATGGGGTAGCATTTGGTCATATATAACATATTTTTATGCAAATAACCCACAATTCATCTGTCAGTTTGTCATACTGTGGTGGCTTATGTGTCACTGTGAGGCTGGAGGCTGTGCCACCAGTGTTTCAAATACCAGCAGGGTCACCCTTGGTGGACAGGTTTCGATGGAGCTTCCAAACTAAGACAGACTTGGAATGAAGAAGGGAACATCCACTTCTCAAAGTATTTATTGGCCAGTGAAAACCTTACGAATAGCAGTGAAACACTGTCTGATGTATTATCAGACAACTTTACAAATAGCACTGAAACATTGCCCAATATAGTGCTGGAAGGTGAGCCCTTCACATCAGAAGTCACTCAAAATACATGTAGGTGGAGAGGCAGGGCAAGATGGCAGACTAGGCAGAGGATTGCACAGACCCTCTTCAACAAAGAAAAGGGAAACCAATAAATACAGACACAGAAGATAATCTTGGACCCCTGAGCCTTGAAGGAAAGGATGCAGA
>NW_006921658.1:6383002-6392897 GCF_000298275.1 Orycteropus afer afer
AAAAAAAAAAAAATACATGTAGGTAAGAGCTGCTTCCTCAAATTAGAGTTGACCTCCATTACTTGGATAGAGGAAAGGTTTCAGGACCTCCATTTGCGGATGTAGCACAACTCAAAATGAGAAAAAAATAGCTACAAACATCCATTAATAATCAGAACATGCAATCAAGAAGTGTTGATTGTTAGTGGTGATTGGAATGTAAAATTTGCAAACAGAAGAATCACCAGTAGTGGGAAAATATGGCCCTGGTGATAGAAATGATGCTGGAGATTCTATGATAGAATTTTGCAAGAGAAATGACTTATTCATTGCAAATACCCTTTTTCAACAACATAAATGAAGGCTATACATGTGGACTGCACCAAATGGAATACACAGGAATCAGGTCTACTACATCTGTGGAAAGAGGTGATGGAAAAAGCTCAATATCGTCAGTCAAAACAAGGTCAGGAGTTTACTGTGGAATAGACCATCAACTGCTCATATGCAAGTTCAAGCTGAAGCTGAAGACAATTAAAACAACTCTTGAGAGCCAAAATATGACCTTGATTATATCCCACCTGAATTTAGAGACAATTTAAAGAATAGATTTGATTTACTGAACACAATTGACTGAAAATCAGATGAATTGTGGGATGATATCAAGAATATCATTCATGAAGAAAGCAAAAGTTGTTAAAAAGACACAAAAGGAAGAAAAGACCTTAATGGATATCAGAAGAGAATCTGAAACTTGCCTTGAATGGAGAGTAGCTAAACTAAGTGGAAGAAATGACAAGGTAAAAGAGCTGAACAGAAGATTTCAAAGAGCAGCTCGAGAAGACAGTCAATTATTATAATGAAAAACCGGGAGTTAGAAAAACAAAAAGGAAGAATATACTTGGCATTTCTCAAACTGAAAGAACTGAAGAAAAAAATTAAGCCTCGAGTTGCAATACTGAAAGATTCTATGGGCAAAACATTGAATGATGCAGAAAACATCAAAAGAAGATTGAGAGAATACACAGAGTCACTGTAGCAAAAAGAATTGGTCGAAGTTCATCTATTTCAGGAGGTGGCATATGAACAAAATCCAATAGTACTGAAGGAAGAAATCAAAGCTGCACTGAAGGATTTCACAAAAAAAAAAAAAAAAAAAAGCTCTAGGAATTGACAAAATACCCACTGGAATGTTTCAACAAGCAGATGCTCTGCCAGAGGCACTTACTCCTCTATGCCAAGAAATTTGGAAGACAGCTAGCTAGCCAACTGACTGGAAGAGATCCATATTTATACCCATTCCAAAGAAAGATGATCCCACTCAATGTGGAAATTATCAAAAAATATTATTAATATCACCAAATCAAACAAAACAAACCCACTGCCATTGAGTCAGATCCAACTCATAGCAACCCTTCCTTGGGTTTCCGAGGTGGTATCACTCTGGAAGTAGATTGCCCCATCTTCCTTCTGAGGAGTGGCTGGTGGGTTTGAATCGCCAACCTTCCAGTTAGTAGTTAAATGCCTTAGGCACTATGAATCTTGCTGATGATAATTAAAAACAGCAGCAGCAGAAATACATGCTGCATTCAGAGGAGGACATGGAATGAGGGATATCATTGCTGATATCAGATGAATTTTGGCTGAAAGCAAAGAATACCAGAAAGATGTTTACTTGCATTTCATTACTATGCAAAAGCATTTCACTGTGTGGATCATAACAAATTTGTGGATAACATTGAAAAGAATGGAAATTCCAGAACACTTAATTGTGCTCATGAGGGACCTGTACATAGACCAGAAGGTTGTCGTTCAAACAGAACAAAGGGATACTGCATGATTTTAAATCAGGAAGGGAGTGTGTCAGGGTTGTATCCTCTCATCATACTTATTCAATCCCTATGCTGAGCAAATAATCAGAGAAGCTGGACCATATGAAGAACACACCATCAGGATTGAAAGAAGGCTCATTAACAACCTGCAATATGCAGATAACACAACTTTGCTTGTTGAAAGTGAAGATGACTTGAAGCACTTACTGATGAAGATTAAAGACTACAGTCTGCAGTATGGATTACACCTCAACATACAGAAAATGAAAATCCTCACAACTGGACCAAAAAGCAGCATAATGATAAATGTAGACAAGATTGAAGGTGTCAAAGATTTCATATTATTTGTTTCCACAATCAACACCAGTGCAGGAAGTAATCAAGAAATCAATGTATTGCACTGGGCAAATTTGCTGCAAAAGACCTCTTTAAAGTACTGAAGACCAAAAATATCTCTTTGAAGGCTAAGGTGTGCCTCACCCAAGCCACAGTGTTTTCAATTGCCTCAGATGCATGTGAAAGCTGGACAATGAATAAGGAAGACAGAAGAAGACTTGATGCTTTCCAGTTGTGGTGCTGGTGAAGAATACTTAAAGTACCATGGACTGCCAGAAGAACTAACAAATCTATCCTGGAAGAAGTGCAGCCAGAATGCTCTTTGGAAGCAGGAATGTCCAGACTTCCTCTCACCTACTTTGGTCATGTGGTCAGAAGGCACCATTCCTAAAGAATATCATGCTATGTAAACTGGAGTGTCAGCAAAAAAGGGAAAGGCCCTCAGTGAGATGGATGACACATGACGGGCTCAGGTATAACAAGGATTGTGAGGCTGGCACAGGACAGGGCAATGTTTTGTTCTGTAGTACATGGGGTCAATGTGAGTTGGAGCCGACTCACCAGCACTTAACGACAACAACTACATGCAAGTAACTACATGCAAACAACACACACATTATAAGTTGTGTTTTTTTTTGGTTTTTTGGGGTTTTTTTGCCAAATGGTGCCTCTCCTTCCCTCAAAATATTTTAGTAACCATGCCATGCTACTTTTTTACATGTTGCTGTAAAAAAATAAAAAAATAAATAGTATAGCATGCTTATGAAAATGCCATGGGAGAAGGACATGGTTGGCAAAAAAACATATAATGCATCCATTATTTTCCTAAAATTGCAATATATATCTATTGCAAGGAAAATCTCACTAAAATTTTGACTATTATATAAACAAGGAGAATAGATATAAGAGGATAACTGGCTGTTTCTGTCACAAATCCACTCCTAAAATGTCATTTCTGATCAGGCTTCCCCTTCTTTCAACTCACCATCTACTATTTTCTAGCACTTTGCTCCTATTACAGGATGCTGGATCGTCTGAATTGCATCCCAGTTTCCCAGGCACAAAGCCACTGGGATTCCCAAGAGTGTGAGCCACAAGCTCAAAAACTGCTTACAAAGACTGCTTCAATGATTAGCCTCTGAAACAAAACTCAAAAAAGACCAGGTTTAGTGGTCTGAAGGAGACTGGTGGAACCACCGAGACTGGGGCCCTTAGTCACATCTGGAACTGAACTCACTCCTTTGGCTCAACTTTCACCCAAATGATAGACAGGCCAATCTGAAAAGTAACACCAGGGAGGTACACACTCCTTAGAACAATCAAGCATCGGAGACCAAAAGGACCCAGGGATAAAAGTCAGAAGGCAGGAAAAGATAAGAAGAAAGGATGAATGAAAATGGTAAGAACGGGGAGGAAGTGGAAAGAGTGCTGTTATGTTGTTGGGATTGCAATTGATGTCAGAAAAGAAAATGTATTCGAATTGTTGAATGCAAAATCAAATTGTTCTGTAAACTTTCACCCAAATCACAAAAAAAAAAAAAATTAAGTAATTAGCTTCATGACATTGTTACCAATGTTTTTGACATTTGCTCTACATCTCAAGACATGTGTGAAAATTAATTTCTAACTGGAAGAAACATTACCTATTTGATAGGGAACTATCAATCCCTGCCCTCTATCAGAGAAATCACGTACTTTCTGGCATGGTAAGAATAAACATCGTAATACTTAAGATATGAAAAGAAATTACAAAAGTGCTGTTGTCTATTTTAATGATAATTTTAAAGTGATAGTTAAGAGCACTTTTCTCCATTCTCTCTCCTTTTACTTAAGTAATCACTACATTAATAAAAGGAATAAGCACTAAATCTCAGGTTAATTGAATCATATCCATCCCAATCAAAACTGTATTGAATATTTGAATGCAATTCATTTGGCTTAATACTACTCACAGCAAAGATACCAAAAAGGGCATTCCATGTGACAAGATATTTGAGATTCTAACCGTTCTCCACAACATGTGTACATGCCATGCAGTAGTTACATTACACTATAAGAGCACTGTCAAACATCTTGCATAATGTAGTGTTAAATATGGGTCTGGCAGCCAGTTAGAAAATCCCCAAACTCAGTTTATTTGAGAGCTTAACAATATAAATTTCAGAAGAAGGCGAATCTTCTGGAGAAACTCCTCTACTATGGAACACTACAAACAACCATCCAGAAACATATTTCATCAGCTGAGTAAGATCCTTTTGGCAGGCCATCTCCCAGGGGTAAGCTGCAACATCTGTAACATCTCCAACTCTGGAGGAAAGATGACATTCTCCGAATCCTAAAGGAACTGCCTTTTCCCCTTAGGACAAAAAGCATCATCCTAAGGCACAGGCCTTGTAAACTGTATTACAATTGCCAAAATCCACCATCTCTCTCTCCCCCCAGATACATACATGCACACATACATGTGCATACACATGCGCATACACATGCGCATACACATATACACCTACAGCAGTCAACATCGAGAGCATAATTTCCAGTAACAAGGATAATCATGTCACTCACACTTTTCAGAGTCAAATAATTAAGGTTATCTGATCGTTGGGAATGACTAGAATCTTTACTTTTTGCATTTGTTCACTAGAAAATGAAAAAGGTGTCTATGACAGAGTTTAGAATATTTACCTTACATATTTTTCTTAGGAACACAATCCTGATTTTTAGCTTGGCATATTGCTACCCAAAATAAAAGAGATTCCACAGCCTCCTTTTAGCTCTGTGTGACTATGTGACAAAGTGCTGCTCATAAGATTGTTTAAGGGACTTGACTCCAGGCACAAGACATCCCTGTCCTTTGGCCTTACCTCCTCTTGATTTGAAATATGAGCCTGATTGCTGCAGCTTTCACTCACAGGTGGCTCAAGCAGTCATCTTGGACCAAAAGGTGACTTTGAGAATGGAAGTCATGCTTATGGTGATATCTTAGTCAAGATAGGCTAAAGTACTATAACAGAGAATACAGCTGCAGTGATTTGAAAAACAAAGATTACTTCTCTTTGTATAACAGGTCACAGTGAAGGTTCCAGGAAGTAGACAGTTTTACTTTTATTGTTCAAGAACTCAGGCTTATGGTGACTCTGCTATCTTCATTGCATAACTTCTGAGCTCTTCCAGCCAAAAGCCAAAAGATTAGAAGATCAGAGACAGAGATCTCCTTTTGGACAAACAAAGAGGAAGCTGTCTACATCATTTCTACTCACATTCCACTAGCAAGAGCTTTCCATGTGACCATCTGTCTGCAAGGGAGACTGGGAAATTCAGTGCCTAAGTGGATAGTCACATCTCAGCTACAATTTTATTGCTAAGGAAGAAACAAGTTTTAACAAAAAGCTCTCTTAGGGAGCACAGCTATGAATATTACTCAGATATAAACAAACATCCCATAAGATTGATTTTCTGGGTGTGAAACCTTAGGAATATTAGTGCCTCATGGGACAGCTCAGACAATTGACATAATATCCTTCATAAAGTGTATGTTCTACATCCTAGCCTGGTGAGTACTAATTGGGATCTTAAAAGCTTGAGAGCAGCCATCTAAGATAGAACTATTGGTCTCTACTCATCTGGAACAAAAAAGCTGGAAGGAAATCTAAGACATAGAGAAGAAACTAGGACTACCTGTATATGCAAACCATGACCTCATCTACCTTCAGACAAGAAGAACTAGATGGTGCCCAACTATCATTACCAATCATTCCAGGGACACAATAAATGGGTCCTGATAGAATGACATAAAAATGTGAAACAGAACTCAAATTTTGAAAAATACACAATTACTCAACCAATTGAGACTAGAGGATTCCCTGATATTATTGCCCTGAAATACCCTTTAAGCCTTGAACTGAAACTATCACCTGAGGTCAACTTTTAGCTAAATAACAGATTGGCTCATACAATAAAGGATATCACCTTAAATATGAACAAAATTCAAAAACACAAAAATGACCAGAATTACTGGTCGGATAGAGATTGGTGTAAGCCCCAAGGCTATAGCCTCGGGTTATACTTCAGGCCTAGAAATGGACTCACTTCTGTGGATGGGCTCTCAACCCAACAGTAAAAGACCTACATGCAGAACACTTACCCCAGGGAAATGCACCATCTACCCTTGGGAGATGAACGCCTTAGATCAGTCAACCATGAGACATCAGAGAGGTAGCATTCACATAGAGGAAAGCTGGACAGACAGGAATGCATAGATAAGAAGGGCACAGGAGCGGGTAGTCATAGGGAGGAGACATTTTATGGTTGGGGATGGTAATGGGGGCTGTGAGATCAAATGTTCATGAATGTAAAACAAATCTGCTTTGTAAATGTGTACCCCAAGCACACTAAAAATAATAAATAAATAAATAAAAATCATCTCTATGAAACTTAAAGGTCAACAATTACTTTTTAAACAAAAGATGAAAAGATAAGGTGCCAGAGAAACTAGGTCACTGGAAATGAAACTTCCAGAACAAAAATAATGAGAATGTTTAAGCATTGTGAAGAATGTAACAAATGTCACTGTACAATTTATGTAGAAAATTTTCAATGGGAACCTAATCTTCTGTGTAAACTTTCACCAAAAATGTGATAAAATATTATCTTTAAAAAAATAAAAATAAACAGCTCTCAGTCTCTGGACAGATAATGAAGTCAGATGGCAAGGATCTGAGCCCCTGACGGTGCCTTGGAGCTACACATTCTATGCTGCCTACATCTAGAGTGCTTTTATTTAAGAGAAAAATAAGTTTGTATGTTGGTAAGCCACTTTATTTTTTCTTCTATGCAGGCAAATTTTAACCCAAATAATATAAATGATAATATTTTATCTTTAAACATAAGAACATTTTGGTTTATAAGTACAAAATACATATTGGTTGATTAAACAACTATGATTTTTAAACTATAACAGATTCATCTAATAAGGTACTGGAGGTCATGGTTGCAATCTTGAGTTGTAAAATGGAACTTTTCCCTTTTTCCCCCATAGTATAGGCCTTCTTCCTATGAAACGTACCATGTGACTTCCCTGTGGCCTAAATATTAATAATCTTGATATGAAAGTTGAGATTTATTTCAAACAGTGAAATAAATTCTATTATCAATTATCTGATAAATGGTAATTTTTTTAACCCAGCTAATTCAATATATCATTGACTCAATACTCCCTTTTTTGAAATACAATTTTTAAAATAGCAATAATTATTTATCTAACTGATAAATAGTCTATGAACTAAAAAAATAAAAGATAGAAAGCAAGATATGGGTTGCCCATGGAGACACATTTATTAAGTAATTTCAAAAGATATATTTCATTTGATAAAACACAACACTTTTATTGAGATTGGTAAAAATAGCATTCAAATCTGAGGTAATGTTACAATACTTGAAAATAGTTTTGCTTGTGGTTTTTTCTGCATTTTTTGTAATTTTTACTGTCTTATTTTAATACCTTGAGTAAGGTATCTATGCTTGGTTTGACTACATTTTGTAAAGAAACATGTGTCCAGGTAAAACTTTCCTTTAGGGAATTATGAGACCTTCATAAATTAAAATCTCATCAAATCAGGTTCTCCTCAATGCCTCAATCAGAAAATTAACATTTTGAAATTATTAGGACTGCCTTTAGAAACACTTACCACATCAAAATTGAAATGACTTAAAAATCTACTTCTTAACTTCCTTGGTTATTTTAAGTATGGGAGCCAGAAGACATGGGTTCTGGTCTGCCTAAACCTGAACGCAACTTTCTGACCTTAAGCAAGTCTCTTAAATGATTTTGACCGCTTTGTTTTTTCCCACTTACTAAGAAGAAAGATTAATCTTGACAGTCTCTAAAATCTTCTCTACACTACTATCAATTATTCTTCCAGGTCTAAAGTTCCCCTGACCCTGTGACTACAAGGCCAAGCTTGTAGCAGGGACAACAATTGGCATAATCTCATAGTAAAAACCCTTGGAAGTGTGGAAGTAGTCTACATATTAGTCAGAAATGCTGACAGGACTGGGTAAGTCATGAGCTTTTGTTTTCTACCCTCCATGACAACTTTTAGTAACATTGATAGTTACCTTTTTACCAGGAGTTTATTGTTTGCTAGGCATTGTGCCAAGTGAATTACATATAATATCTCAGTTAATCCTCTTGACTACCCTATGAGGGCAGTGATATTACCCCCATGGCAAAAATGAGGAATCAGAGGCTTAGAGTAATTACATAATTTTGCCTGCACAGAACCAGAATGTAGACCAGAACCCAGGGTTGCCTGGCCCTACAGCCCAAGCTCCCTAGCATTGTGAGGCAAAACCTCCTAGAAATCAGATCATCCTGGAAGCTGCCTTCTTGACCCCACTTTTGGGAATTCATGCCTCCTGACTCACACACATATAAGTATGCCGTGAAGTCTCCATAGTAAACATTTTTTTGAGTCCCTCCCGACTTCCATTCCCTTGCTTCTCTTAATAATAGATGCTAATATTAATTGAGCACTAGCCAGAGAGTTGAGCTCTTTAAATAGATTCTCATTTAATCTTCACAATAACCCTCTAAAGTAGATATTATATTACCTACATTTTACAGGGAAGGCCACTAAGACACAGAAGAGTTAAGTATATTGCCCAAGGCCACTCAGCTAATTGTTGTTGTTGTTGTTGTTAGTTGCTTTCAAGTCATCTCTGACTCATAGCAACCCTATGCACATCAGAACGAAACACTGCCCAGTCCTGTGCCGGCCTCACTAGTGACAAAGTAAATATTTGAACCTAGTTCTAATTCCAAAACACATAAAAATTTATAAATCTATTAACATTCTAAATTAACATTTATTGAACCTTTACAATGTGCTACCTCCTGTGCTAAACACTTCACATAACCGTCACATTGAATCCTCACAAAAACCCTATACAATAGCTATTATTAATCCTTTTTTAGATAACAAAACCCAGACGGTCTTGATAAGTCATGAGAAAAAGTCAGGCAGAGTCTGTGGAGCAGAATGGTGAGGAGAATGAGTTTTAAAATCAGATAGGTCACTGGTTAAAGCAACTGGTTGTGTGCCCTGGACACACTAAAATTACTTAACCACTTTCTACCTCACTTTTCCCATCTGTGAAATGGATGCACTATGAAGGTTGGGCAATCCTACTTCCGTAGTGATACTGCCTCGGAAACCCAAGGAGGGGTCGCTATGAGTGGGGCCGACTCGACAGCACATAACAACAAAAAAAATGAAGATTCAATGTTTTAATATACATAAAGCACTTGGAACCGTCACTGGCACAATAAGAAAAAATAAATAAAATTCCAAATTTTCATTTTATGAGAAAAATTGCTTTATCTCTCTGTTCCTTGGTTTTGTGACTTATAAAATATAAATAATGATGGTGCCTACCTCAGTGATGACACTAGGGGTTGTAGACCACACCGAGTAATATTATAAGAGGAAGAGATACTAAAATGACTGTCTATAAAATTTTTGTGCAGTGTTTTAACAGAAAATTTATTACTTTTTTGTAAAAATATCCCTCTAGTTAGTTATAATAACAAAATATTTTTCAAAAGCCCAGTTTACATATATCAATATAACTATAAGGCTAAAACTCTATGTTTACTAATGTCTTGAACCTTCTAATGGTTCAGTCAGAGATGTTATTATTACCCTATTACAATGATGTTTTGAATCATGTGGTTTTTTTTTTTTTTT
>NW_006921658.1:6396976-6436181 GCF_000298275.1 Orycteropus afer afer
TGGTTTTGTCAACACACACTACAAGCATGAGCTATTGCTTTCATTGCTGCCAGGGTTTCCATAGTTGTTAATTTTGTCAAATTTTCTGCTATTTTAACTACAATATTGTTGTAATCAGTATTTGTGAACCTATAGCAAAAGCTTTTTTGAGAATGAAGTAGTAATTAAAGGAAAAGAAAGAGAAAAATCCAAAAAGGCTTCCACTTAATTTACTACTAATGTTGTAATTCAATATGGAAAGATTTTACAAAAACAATTTTGTTGTTAGTATTCATATAATTTAAGAATTATTTAAGCAATTTACAACTCTATATCACATATTACTTTATGATTAAAATTGATAACAAACATCACTAAAGATTGGTGGTATAATGCCTGAGGCACTTGAATGCTAACCAGAAGGCTGTCAGTTCAAACTCACCAGCCACTCCTTGGAAGGAAGGTTGCGCAATCTACTTCCGTAGAGATATCGCCTCAGAAACCAAAGGAGGGCTGACTATGAGTCGCAATCGACTCGACAGCAGTGAGTTTGGTTGTTTTTTTTGGGGGGGTGTGTACAGAAGGAGGTCCATGGTGCGTATGTGGGGGAGGGATAAGTGTAACAGCATGAGTTACCACTCCAGGTGATTCCAACCATAGTGACTTCTCTGGCCTACCTCATAGTGTTATTGTGAGGATGAAATGAGTAGATCTGTATCAGAACAATATATGGCCCGTAAGGACTCAATAATGTTTTCTTGTTGTTAGGTTTTATTGTTATTGCTATTATGGTTATATCAGTACTATAATTTTAATCCTTTTCCCCAATCACATGAAAGATCATCCTCTGCCACAGAAGTGATTGAGCCAGCCCTACCTCAATCCTTTGACCTCAGAAGAGCAGAAGTGATCCTTGAAGTGGTCAGCAATTTGGATCATTTCAGCTGAGCAATACATGAGGGCACAGACAGCTTTTCTCCTGAGAACTCACCCCCAGGAAGGCAGAAGAATTCTCAGTTGTTTGCTATTGAGTCGGACCCAACCCATAACGACCCCTTCTTGGGTTTCCAAGGCAGTATCACTATGGAAGTATATTGCCCAGCCTTCCTTCTGAGGAGTGGCTGGTGGGTTTTAACCTCTGGGCATAAATGGGCATTCAATGTGCTATTCAAATAAGCACATAATTACTCCCTGACTTGACGTGTTTTCTAAGAATGTGCCTGTTGTGCATGACTGTGAGACTGTCAGGGCAGGGCTTTGACAACCACTGTGTAATGATTCCAGCAGCACCAAATTGTAGTCCAAAGTATTGACTGATTGCTTGGTTGACTGACTGATAGAACAACTGGACTTCCTGGCTTCTTAGCTGAGAGCACAAGAAGTTCCTTTCTGAAGAGGCAGAGTTGCACTGTGCTTACATACATAGCTGATAGAGCCTGACTGCCTGGATTCAGATCCTGCCTCTTCCGTTTTCTGATAATGTGATCTTAGGCAATTTACTTTGTTTCTTTCTGCCTTAAAAATCTCTAAACTGAGAATCATATTAATCTCTATTGTGAGAATTAATTGAATTAATGTGTGTAAGCACTAGAGAAAGTATCAGAAAATAATGAGCACTCAATAAATGTTATTGTTGTTAGCTGGCGTCCAGTCAATTCTGACTCATGGTGACCCCATGTGTACCGAGTAGAACTGCTCCATAGGACTTTCAATGTTGTGAACTTTGAGAAGCAGATCTCCAGGTCTGTCTCCTGAGGAGCCTCTGGATTAATTCAAAACACCAACCTTTTGGTTGTTAATCACATGCTTAACCATTTGACCCACTCAGGGACTCCTCAATAAATGTTAGCCATTATTAACTAACTAGCACAGCTGACAGTAAAAGTAATCTGGGCTGCCCAATTACTTTATAGTCATATGGTGTAGCTTTATCTGAATGTGAGCATAGTCTGTCAGTCCAGCCGGAGGAAGGTTCCCACGGCAGCTGTGCCCTGCCCATTACTCCAGCAGCAAGTGTGTGCCAAGCATGCATACCTCCATGAATCATTTTGGCTGTATTAAGAATCATTCACCAACATGACCTTCTCTTTCCTTCTGAACCATGCTAATAAGGCTATGTCTCTTGCTAGCCACATATACATACATATGCACACACAAAAAAAAATAATAATAATCTTGCAACACTAATGTCCTATTGACTTACCTTTGAGCAGTGAGAAGATTTGTTCTTTTATTCACTTATTCTGTCAGTAAATATTTATGGAGTGTGTTCTACTGCCTGGGCCAGGGAACAGGGATTTTAACAGTAAAAATCCAGTTTTAGACCAAACAGAGTTTATAATCTTGGAGAGGGGATGAGGAAGAAAGAGAAGTAAATAGATAAACATAAAACCATGTGGTAAGTAAGCACAAAGTTCCAAGAAGAGGAGGTATCCAAAAAAAAAAAAGGCATCAAACTAAAAAATCAAAAGTTCAAAGAAGGCTTCTCAAGACAAAATGGCATCTATGCTGAGACCTCAAGCAGAGATCTGTTAGTTCTCACAATTATTCCATTACGTGAGTGGAGAAACTGAGGCAGGAAGACACTGGTCTGAAATACATGAGAGTATCAGGATTAAAACACTGCTCTAAAGATGTGGAGGTCTTTGCTTCCACCATCACACCATGCTCCCTCCCTACAAAAGATCTAAACATTTTAAGTTTATGAGTCTGACAACTTCAATGGCATTCCTTACCCCAGCTATAAAATTCTAGCCCTGCCACCACAGAGCTGTTTTTTCTGAATTTCACAAACTTAGAGATAACACTGACTCTAGTTTTCTGGCCAGCAGCAGTAATGGAGTCCAGGACTTCAGTTTATAATTGAAGACTAACTTTACAACTGCAAAAAGCTGTTGACTGTGAAATTCAGGCACAGGGAATGAGGGTAGAGACAAGAGCTTTCTCTGATATTTCCTGCTTTGGGAGAGCTAGAACTTTCTAATCATTTTGTAAATTTTGGATTTCCCCTTAAAGCTATGTTTTTGGAGGGTTTCATTCCTATCAATGCAGAAAAATGCCATCCCATAGTGACATTAGTATAATAATAAATATTTAAAAATAAACACTCTTCACAAGGGCTTTCTATGAGTCAGAAACGACAGCACCTAACAACAACAACAACATTGCAAAATAAATAAATAAACATTCTGTGTAAAAAATTTACATAGCTATGATGTAGTTATTTCTCATTCAAAATTTAATATTGCAAAAACAAAGATTTTGGATCACCATATCAACTTTGCACAAAGGCATAAACAAACACATAACAATATTATAAGATGATAAGTAAGATTTTTCCTGTCTTTCACATGTATGACTATATCTATCCTCTTGGCTCTGATAACATTTTACAAGCATCAATTAACCAAGGAACTTTATATGCCATCGTAAAACTGGTTCAACTGAAATATTCAGTGGAGATACTTTGCAAAGCATATAAATGTTTGCTGTTGCAGCCAAATCTGGATACTTCAACTAATACAATCATGTAATTTGCCAACTGAGACCCCCCACTTACATACCCCAATTCATTCAGTTGACTGATTCTATTGTATCAGTCATATTTTAGAACAAAATAGAGAAATTATTAAAAGAGAGAAAATGGCATTTTGGCATAATTATACTCAGTAACCTGAGGCGTGCCAACATTAAGTCAATAAAGGTTATTTATAAAGCATGAGGTACCACAGCACTGTTGGGAAGAAATACAACCCGGGACTTTAATTCTTAACCTCTTGTAAAATCTCTTCCTAACTGAAACAAAGAATTGCCTCTGAATTTCTGAGAAAGGAACAATTTAATTAGAATGTCAGCAAGACTATATTTTGCATTCTTTTTTGAAAGAACATTTTAGAAAAGAAATTTGGTAATAATCAGCCATTTATTCCAACAAGGAAGAATGGGTTCACGTCAACTTTTGCTTCCATCACCTGCTTTTAACGGCTCTATGCTAACCAGAAGGCTGGCGGTTCAAACCCACCAGCCACTCCTCGGAAGGAAGGTTGGGCAATCCTACTTCCATAGTGATACTGCCTCGGAAACCCAAGGAGGGGTTGCTATGAGTCGGGGCCGACTCGATGGCACATAACAACAACAACAACATGCCTATGGAACTGCACAGAGGCCAAAGAAGGCTGAAGGAAGATATAGGCCATAGTGCGTGAGAAGTGGAGAGAGCTCAAGGCCAGAAATCTTGTCCATTCAGGGTAACTCTACTCTGTATTTTGATATTTACAGTTTTCAAAGTTTGTTTTTAATTTGACCAATATTAGTCAAACTTCTCCTGTGTGCTGACATTTTCCTATATGTTCTGGTGTCAGTTGCAAACAAGGAAATCAAACAAACCCCAGTCCTTGATATCTTATTTTAATACTGAAAACAAACTTACTCGAAGTAGATGCTGTCCTCCTTTTATGGGTTAGAAAAGTGAAGTTTAGCACAATTGAGTGATTTGCCCAAAATCACAAAACTATCAGGCAGAGAAAACAAAACTCACTGCCCTTGAGTTAGATCCAACTCATAGCGACCCCTCCTTGGGTTTCCAAGGAAATATCACTACGGAAGTAGATTGCCCAATCATCCTTCCGAGGAGTGGCTGGTGGGTTTGAACTGTCAGCCTTCTGGTTAGTAGTCAAATGCCTTAGGCACTACGCCACAGAAGGTGGTAAGAATTTGAACACAGATCATTTGACTCCCAGACCAGTGCTCTGTAGAACAAATCACTCCCCCTCCAGGGTGCTCCCTTGAGCCCTCATATGGACATCCTGAGAGCTTTTCCTGTTTAAAGCACCTATTACCTGGAACACACTCCAGCTGTCAGCCACCTGATTTTTCAAATGTTGAGCAAAAGGAAAAACCTCAGAAATTAAAGATGAGTATAGGAGTGATGGAGTTCTCGTGGCATAGTGCCTAAGGCACTTGACTGCTAACCAGAAGGCTAGAGGTTCAAACCCACCAGCTGCTCCTCAAAGGAAGGTTGGCCAATCTACTTTCATAGTGATACCACCTCGGAAACCCAAGGAGGGGTCACTATGAGTCGGATCTGACTCAATAGCAGTGAGTTTGGTTTTGGTTTTAGGAGTGATAAGGAATGGTACAAAAGAAGGGGCGGGGGGGGAACTCCTGTCTCAATCCTTCTCCCTATACCTGAGTAAGAAGAAAACTGAATTTGTCAGTATTTTAAATTAGCTGCTGATTTTGATATTGATGTATTAACATTTGTTTTTTTTTTTTTTTCAATAAATCTGGCTTCCATGTGATTCTACAGGTGGCTCAAAAAAGTTTATCTGCTTATGTGCAGAGTACAAAAACTACTCCTAGACTCAAATACTATTAATATTCAGTCAAAAAATCAGCCAATACCAAATCCCATACTAGTAATTAATCTTTAGGCTATGGTTCTCAATGCCAGCTGAATATGCAAATCACCTGGAAAGATTTTAAACACTACAGACTGCCTAGGACCCTCCATAAAATAATGAAATCAGAATCTCTGGAATTGGGGCCCTTGAACAGGAATTGTATAAAAGCTCCGCAGGTGATTCTGCTGTGCATCAGAGGTTAGGAAACACCACCTCTGAGCAGTGACCCTCATCAAGTATCATTGGGGAATTTTTTAGAAATGCTAATTTTTACTCCACACCCCAGATGGCAAATGGTTTGTGCTCAACTCCTAATCTAAAGGTTGAAAGTTTTAACCCACCCAGCAGCAGTGTGGAAGAACGGTCTGGCAATTTGCTTCCATAAAGATGATCGCCAAGAAAACATAGTAGACATAGTATACAGCTACAGTAATCAAAACAGCCTGTTACTGGTATAACAAAAGACAAACAGACCAATGGAAAAGAATTGAGAATCCAGAAATAAACCCACACATTTATGGTCAACTGATTTTTGACAAGGGTGCTAAGTCCATTTGATGGAGAAAGAAGAGATTCTTCAGTAAATGGTGCTAGGAAAATTGAATTTCTACATGCAGAAAAATCAAACAAGATCCATGTCTCACACTATACACAAAAACAAATTCAAAATGGATTAAGGGCCTAAGTGCGCAAACTAAAACCATAAAATCCTTAAAAGAACAAGCTGGACAACACTCTTAGGCTTAGTTTTCAACAATGGGTTAGCTAATATAATAACAAAAGTACAAACAGCAAAAGACAAAATAAGTGAGACCACATAAAAATTCAAAACTTTTCTTAGCTTTTTATTGTGATTTGAATGAAGGTTTACAGAATAAATCAGTTTTGCATTCAACAATTCTTACACATTTTGTTTCATGCCATTGATGATAATCCCCACAATGTAACATCACTCAACCCAGTTCCTCCCTGTTTCCATTTCCATTCTTCCTTTTCTATCCCTTTCTGCCTTCTGAACTTTGTCCTTGGGAAATTGCTGTGCCTTTGATCTCAAATCGTCAATTGGTCTAAGGAGTCCATACCTCCTTGGTGTTATTGTCCACCTTAGAGACCTGTCTATTACTTGTTTGAAAGTTGAGCCATGGAGGTGAGTTTGGTTCCAAGCTTGAAGTGTGACTAAGGGCCAGAGTCTCAGGAGTTCCAACAAACCGGTCTCTAACAAACTGGTGAGCCTGACATTTTTTTATTATTTTGAATTTTATTCCACCTGTTTCTCCCACTCTATGCAATACCTTCTAATGTAATCCCTCAGTAGTGTTAGGTAGGCACCATATAGTTCTAGTCTCAGGGTCATGGAGGCTGAGATTCATCCGGTCCATTAGTCCTTTGGACTAATAATTTCCTTATGTCTGATTTTTTTTTATTCTTCTTTGCTCCAGACATGGAGAGACCAATAGTTGCACCTTACATGGCTGCCCACAAGCTTTAAAAACTGAAGTCACTACTCACCAAAGTAGGATGTAGAACATTTTCTATGTTGGCTGTGTTATGCCAATTGACCATGATGTCCTCTGAGACTACGGTTCTGACCCCAAGGCCCAGCAACTCAATCCCTCAAGATGTTTGGTTATGGGTAAGAAGTTTTCATAAATTTCTCCCTAGTATGTACTACTATATTCATGGATATAAAATTGAAAAATTTTGTTCATTAAAAGATTTTACAAAAAAAAAAGTGAAAAGAAAAGTTACCTGGTGGAAGAATGTTGTTTTGGTTACCTAGTACCGCTCTGACAGGAATCTACCACAAATGGGATAACTTGAAGAAACAGGAGTTTACTCTCTTACAGTTTGGAGGCTTTAAATCCGAGTTCAAAGTGCCAAGCTCTAGAGGCTGGTGAAAGGCCCTCAAACTTGGACTTCAGCTCTGTTTCCTGCTCCAAGCCCACTGAAGCTAGAGGCTTTTCTTCACTCAGCTGATGAAGCTGACAAGCCCAAGGTTGACAAATAAAAAGGCATGGTCCCGATGTTAATAAACCACATGGCAGGCCATTAATTCAAGTCCGTTGAAAGTCCCAAGGTTGGGAGAGCATGGCAGGCTGCTGAACAACTACATGGCTATATACAGGGTTCAAGCGTACCATAAGCTGAGAGACCATTCAAAAAGCTATTTCTTATATATGAGAAGAAGATCACATCCATAAAGCAGCTAATCAGCTGCTTGTGGTAGATCCCACCATGAAGCTGATTGCCGGTCTCAACATGGGGAACAACTACCACCAGCTGCTCAGCCACTCAACCAGGAATATCTTCAGAAATCATATATCTGAAAGAATATAATAACAAAATATATATATAACTTCTACAACTTTACAATGAAAAGACAAATAACCCAACTTTAAAATGGGCAAAGGACTTGAATAGACGTTTCACCAAAGAGGACATTCAAAATAGCCATCAAATACATGAAAATATGTTCAACATCTTTAGTCATTAGAGAGATACAAATCAAAGCCACAAAAGGATACCATTTCACTCCCATTAGGACAGTGAAGACTTAAAAAAAAAAAAAAAGTTAGGGTGTGAGTACATTGAAACCCTTATTCATTGTTCATGGGAATGCAAAATAGTATACCCATTGTGGAAAAATGTGATAGTTCCTGAAAAAAATTAAAAATAGAACTAGCATATTAGTGAGAAATTCCACTCAAAAGACTTGAAAGCAGAGACTCAAAAGTATTTGTACACCAATGTTCATTGCAAAATTAGCCAAAAGGTGGAAACAACCCAAACACCCATCAACAGAAGAATAGATGAACAAAATGTGGTACATACATACAATGGAATACTACTCAGCCAGTAGAAGAAATTAAGTCTTGATACATGTTACGGTATGGATGGCACTTGAAGATGCTATGTTGAGCAAAATAAATCAATCACAAAAGGGCAAATATTATATAATGTCCCTTATACAAAATGCTAAGAAAAGACAAATGTATAAAGACCAAAGTTTATTAGTGGTTAACAAGGGTGGGAGGGAAGGGGAAAAGAGGGGTTAACAATGATAAAAAAAATCGCATCAATTAAGGGTAGGGGTGAACAGCCAATTATTGTAATTTCTGTCAATAAGTTGTACCCTTGTAAAAAATTTGAATTGGCAAGAGTTGTGTTATTGGTATATTTATTTACAACAATGACAAATAAAGAGTTGCTGAAGAGGTTGCTTGTGTACAACCAAATATCTCATGTGATTTAGTTCCTTGGTTTGGAGGTTTAGGGTGATGGTTTCATGGGGTATCCCAGTTAATTGGCCTAATAACATATTTAGTGCTTCTGTTCTACCTCCAAATTCATTGCATAGTACCCAATGTGCTAAAATCTTCCAAGTGGCCAGCCAAGTACAACAATTGGTCTCTATTCACCTGAAGCAACAAAGGAAGGAAAGTCAGGAATAGGAGTATATGGACTGTGTGACTAATTGCCTCCATGAACAACTACCTACTTTGTAATAAGACCAAAAGAATTGGATGGTACCAGCTTACCACAGGGAGCTCTGGTGGCATAGTGCCTAAGGCATTTTACTGCTAACCAGAAGGCTGTCAGTTCAAATCCGCCAGCCAATCCTCAGAAGGAAGGTTGGGCAATCTACTTCCATAGTGATACTGCCTCGGAAACCCAAGGAGGGGTGGCTATGAGTCAGATCTGACTCGACGGCAGTGACTTTGGTTTGGTTTTAGCCTACCATAACTGAAAATTTTTCATAAACATTTCCATAGAAGAATGCTGATCAAAAGGAAAATAATGTAGAACAGAATGTGAAATAAATTCTAGACTTTCTGAAGCCATGGAGGGTGGATGAACCCCCGCAACTTTTGCCCTAAAATAATCTTTAAACTTTAAACAAAAAATGTTCCCTGAAGTCATTTTAAAACTGAACAACAGTTTGTTTACCTAGTAAAAAAAAATCTGCCTTGAGTATTATGCCTTAAGAACAAATTGATGACAGCAACTCAAAAGATTAGATAAGAACCACAGGAAGCAGTGAGTTTATATTAATGAGAGAGAAACAACTCAGACAATGAGGGTGAAAACAGGTATACAACTCAAAGAATGTAATCAATGTCCTTAAATTGTATATGTAGAAACTGTTGAATTGGTGTATGTTTTACCATGTATATTCTCAACAGCAACAAAATAAATAAATTTTCAGGGGAAAAAAAGATGATAGCCAAGAGTTCCCTACAGAGTAATTCTAATCTGTAACACATAGGGTCACAATGAGTCAGAATTAACTTGAAGACAACAGGTTTGTTGGGGGCAGGGTGGGGTGGTTGCTTATTTGTTCTTTATCTCAGATCCACTGAATCAGAAAAATCTCTGGGAATGAGGCTCTTTTAAGAAGTTTCCAGGTGATTCAAACACACACTCAGAATATTTTGTTAGACAAAGAGCTGTCTTCTATCTAGATGAAACTCCAAAACAGATCTTAGGTCACTTCATTTTCTAACATTAGAAAAGATAAACTACATGAAAAACATATGTTCCAAATGAAAATAATAATAAGGGCCAGAGAAAATAAATCCAAATTAAAAGATGTAGAAAAAACATATTTTTAGATTAATTTTTCTGAGTTTTCCTCCCATTTTTCACTGACTTCCTTCTGTTTCTATTGATCAAATGGCAAAGTTTGCAGAGTTTTGGCCTTTCTCTTTAATTGCATGAGACACATGTGAGCACAGAAATATGAGTTACAGATTTGCATGTATTAATCTTTGTGAAAGCAGCATTCTCCAAGTATCATGCAAGCTTCACGTGATGCTCTTGGGTGCCACAGGCAGGCATAAGTTGTTTACATTAGCAAATATATTTCAACAAAAACACATGTTGGCAGTTAGCACTCCCACAGTTCCTCACACAAGCCATTCTGTGGGGAACTAGACTTGGTTTGAAGAATTTGAATTTGTACAGTGCTTTTTTTTATATTTGGTTCCTAACCACCATCTGAAGATCTCAAAACATTTTGGATATGCTAGATTTTCAATTCTCCATATAACACAAGGAGTCAGCACGACTGATCCAAAGCCAGAGAATGAAGTGGGAAACCTAGAGCTCTCCAAGATGGCTTACTCTGAACATCTTCTTAAAAAGGGAGGGGAGTGGGAGCCTTTGGGAAGGGGTCCAGGAGTTCATCATTCAGGACCCAACAGAAAGAGTCCTCTTTTGGAAATGGAGACATAAAGAGTCCAGGTAAGTGCAATTCTGAAAAGCTGAATGATATCATTAACCTGTCACTGAAGTGCTGGGGACAAGCGAACAATTGCCATAAGACAGGACTGATATTAGTGGTGTCTTCCTGTTGGTGCAGAATGTCAATTTTTTTACATTTTGTTGTGTTGTTGTTAGGCAGCATTGAGTCACTTCCAACTCATTGTCACTACATGTGACAGACTAGAATGAATTGTCCCATACGGTTTTCTAGACTGTAATATTTACAGCTGTAAACTCTATGAAAGGAGCCCTAGTGACACAGTGGTTAAGCACTCAGTTGCTAGCAGAAAGCTCCTCAGGAGAAAGGTTGTGCTGACCTGCTTGTATAAAGATTACAGCCTTGGAAATCCTATGGGACAGATGTACTCAGAGGGTCACTGTGAGTTGAATCAACGACAGTGGGTTGAGTTTTTTGGGGTTTTTAATCTTTATAGGAACAGATAGTCAGATCTTTCTCCCACAGAACGGCTGGATGGGTTCAAACCTCCAACCTTTGGTTAGCAGTCAAGTGCTTAACCATTGTCTCCACCAGGACTCCTTAAATACTTCTGTGTTGGTTGGTAAGTAATTAATGTTCTGAACCTACAGAATGCCATCTTACTGCCCTTAACACCACTGCAGCTGCCCCAGATACTCCTGTCCTTCCTACCCATATCCTGCAGCTACAGAGGCAATGCCAGACAGAGAAGGGTGGCTCCCAGACCCTGCCACAGCACTGCTGCTGGCATCTCTTCTGATTAGTTGAGTGTTGATTTTCTGAGATCAAATTGACAATGACAACCCTGAAAGTTGGATGGGGAGCTTAAGGCCTCATTTGAAATTGTGACAATAGTAGCATAACATGAAGAATGTAACCAATGTCACTGAATTGCACATGTAGAAATTGTTGAAATGGTGTATCTTTGGCTGTGTATGCTTTCACCAAAATAATCGATAAATTAAACAATAACTCAAAAAGAATGAAACAATTGTCATTATATTGCCAATTAAATAACATATTTAATGTCTTAGCTTTACACCAATATATTTTGTTCTAAAATGAAATGCCCTTAAACACATAAATATTTTTTAAAGTGGTAGTAGATTCTCTCAGACAAGGTCCTGTTCCTAACAGTAGCATTGACATTGTGGTAATTGTGGCCATGTTCACAGTCAAAGTTCTATTGACACATTTCAACCACCTTCCTTCTCTCAGTAGTCTCCTAACCAGGTAGCACCACACCCACCAAACTATTATGATGTTTTTTCCTCAGAGCAAACATTTAAAAGACCACCAAGGGATTGGAAAAGAAATAAACAACTACATAAAAATCTCAAACTTTACTGTTGGAATGTAAAAGCCTATATAATCAATGTCTTTTTCATCTTTATTTCAAAGCTTTTATTTCTGCTAGGGAGAAAGGAAGATTTTTCCCAGTGCAAGGCTCCTGCCTAGCTACTGATGAGCAGTGTTGTAGATTCGTAAGCCAAGTATCTCTTCTTGAATGACCATCATTATCCTTCTCTTTCAAGCCTTTTTGGAAAATCCAGAGGGAGACAGAAAGAAAGCAGAGAGGAAACACATGACACCAAATCCTTCAGGACAGTATGGAAACTCCTGCTTGATTGAACCTTACAGTGTGAACCAAGCTCAACCAGTCATGTAGCCTCTAAAATTTTCTTTCAAGCCCCTACCTTCCAAACCTGCTCATTCAGTTTTGCCTGTTGTCTGACCCACACCCATCAATTCTCATCACCTCTGTATTTTCATTCTCTGCCAGCTCTCTTAGCTGTAGGGTTTGCCAGTCCCTTTACTTCCTGTTCCACCCTTGACCCCAATGTGCCATTGCTTCATACCTTTCAACCTCGAGATGGTGGTTCCCACACCCAGCCCCAGCTCTTAGGAGCTCAGCATGGGCAGAACCCCTAACCAATACTTACTTGGCAGGGGAAAGGAAGCAGGGCAGGCCTGGTTTTGTCCACATCACTGTGAAATTTTAACAAGGTGAGTGGCTGACCTGAGGATCCTTCCCTCCCCTTCACTTTGCACAGGCATTTAGTCAGCTGATGTCTTCTAAGCACCAGATCTTTACAAGTACCTTCTAAGATCTCTGGAATCAGTGCCTTTCCAGGGCTGAAATTATTAATGGAAAGAATGGTGAATCAGAATAAACACAAAAGAAAAAGACAGTTTAAGATGTCCCAGAGTATAAATGACTGGAAGAAATGTAAATATCTATCGTTTTCAGCATGAAAAAAGTTCACTTTACATGCTTCTGTTATTTAGCTGCTAACACATGTTGCCGTGGAGTCAATTCTTAGCTGCTGATAAGGAATTTCTATTGAAAGTAAGCCCCAAAGGCATACGTCCTGTGGAAAAAAGTTGAGTTTTCCCTTTTCTTTTTTTTTAGGTCATTCCATTTTAGAAAATTACGTGAATTTAGTGTCCAAGACTTTGTGTCAGCCTTCAGTTCTCTCATCCAAATTCTGATGAGGTTTACTATGTAAAGAGGATTAACTTTAACATTTAATTTAATTTAAGTACTCTAAGGATTATATTATCCATAAATGTCAATAAATAAGTATTATCTTTATCCTTTGGTATACAAGTTGTAACACTCTTACACTTCACTTGTTTTTCAATAATAGTTGACAAGTTTGGTGTGGGATGGAGTTTTTAAGGAATTGGTGTGTCACCAGCAATATACATCAAAGATCCATCTAGCACTTGTTGTTGTTGTTGTTGTGTGCTGTCGAGTTGGACCTGACTCATAGCGACCCCTCCTTGGGTTGCCGAGGCAGTATCACTACAGAAGTAGAATCTTTTTATTTTCTCTCATTTATTCTAGATTTATGCAAGTTCTGGTGTTCAATTAATCAGCCCCATAGCAACACCATTGATTTAGTTTTCCTTAGAAGTAGACATCGTCATCTTCAATCATATGTATTTAGATTTTAGTTTTGCAAGCACCTCCCTTATATAAATACCTACTGGTGAGAAACACTAACTTAGATCAACTTTGGTACCAGGGAACTTCAGTCTAAAAAACTTCACTTACCAATGTTTACCACAGTGTTTTCTTTTTGCTTCTTCCTAACTTTATTTTCACATTCCTTCCTACTACTATGGCTCTGTTAAAAATTTGGGTATGAACCCATCAGAACTAGTCCCCTTGAGAAGTTCTCTATAAAACTTATGACCTCAGACTACAATCCTACATCTCATCTCTTTTGAAATTACAAGAATAAAGAAGAAAGCATTAGATTTCCAACATCATCCAAAAGTTTCATTTCTCTTTATTTGTCAATTATTTCATCTTGCAGTTACAGTACAATATAAATATCAAGATTATATTTACTTATGAAATGCTTACAGAACCTTCAGTGATCTTATATAGAAATCTATTTCCAAAATAAAACACATATTAAAGATGTTACAAGGCAAAGAATTGGAATACCTGAAAGCAAAAAAGAAAATGTAACTAGAGCTCGCTCTATTTCTAATGTTGCAAATTAAGTTTTCACTGTGAAAATAGCAAAACGTAAAAACTTCCTTCTTCTTTAATTGTCTTTAAAATGGAAATTTTCAATTAGTGAATTCCCCAGATTTGTAATAATAATAATTAATTGCCATCCAGTCAGAATCATGGCGACTCTATGTATGTCAGAGTAGAACTGGTCTCCATAGGGTTTTATATTGTTTTGTTTCATTTTGCTTTGCTTTCTTTTGTACTCTTCTGAGCATATTTGAGCAATCATTTTACTTTTCAAATTCTAATATTTTTTTCTTTTACTTTTTCTTGTGATTTGAATGAAAGTTCGTGAAGCAAATTGGTTTTCCATCCAACTGTTCATATACATTTTGTTTCATTACATTGAATACACTCCCCACATGTAACAGCACTCTTTTCACTTCATCTCTGTGGTTGCCTGTTTATTTGTCCTTCTTTCCTATCCCTTGCTGCCTTCTGAGCTTTATCCCTGGGCAAATGCTGCCCTTGTGATCTCATTTGGTTGATTGTTCTAAGGGGTGGATACCTTCCTGATATTATTATTTACCCCACAGGCCTCTCAATTAATTGTTTGGCTGAAAGTTGAGCCATGGGGTCCATAGGGATTTTAACAGCTGATTTTTTGGAAGTAAATCGACAGGCCTTTCTTCCAAGGGCCTCTGGGTGGACTTGAACTGCCCATCTTTTGGTTAACAGTCCAGTGCTTAGCAGTTTGCAAACTAAGAGACTTATGAGAATAATTATTTAAAAAAAAAAAAAAAAACGTTTGCAGTAGAATCAATTCCAACTCAGGGTGACCCCACATTTTTCAGAGTACAAGTTCTCCAAAGGGTTTTCTTAGGCTGTGATCTTTCAGAAGTAGATCACCAGGGCTTCTGAGGTGCCCCTGAATGTATTTGATGGTTAGCAGCTAAACACTTCATTATTTGTGTCACCCAGTGACTTGACATAGTAATAATTGTTGTTGTTGTTGTTGTTGTTTGCCATCGAGTCGGCCCCGACTCATAGCGACCCCTCCTTGGGTTTCTGAGGCAGTATCACTATGGAAGTAGGATTGCCCAACCTTCCTTCCGAGGAGTGGCTGCTGGATTTGAACTGCCAGCCTTCTGGTGAGCAGTCAAGTGCCTTAGGCACTATGCTACGAGAGCTCCTTAGTAATAATTACTGATGTTAATTAAAGCTTGGTATCAGTCACCTCTTGCATATGCCACCTCTGAGTTTCTGAGTCTCATCTGATTATGGAACCACTGGCCACTTGTTTTCCTCCACCGACCACTTCAATGACCATCCATCAAAAGCTCATCCAAGTCACAAGGCTCACAGTAGCTCAGCATCACCCAGTTCCTCACCTCTCACACCCTGAGCACCTCTCACTTCTCATTTTGAAGCATCCTAGGACACTCCTCCTTGAGCATGAGGTGCTTAAAACTTGCTCGTCATCCACACACGAGCAACCCAGAGTGAAGAGGAGTCAACATCCATAAACTTTGGACCAATTGGTAATAGGAAACAGCAAATTGTGTTACCCTTGTTGGCCCCATGGCCTGTCATAGATAGATAGATAGATAGACAATAAATGTGTTGTTGTATGCGAACAAGTCAATTCCAACTCACAGTGACCCTGTAGGACAGAATAGAATAGTCCCATAAGATTTTTAGGCTGTAATCTTCATGGTAGCAGATCAACAAGTCTTTTCTCCTGCAGAGCTGCTGGGTGGGTCTAAATCACCAACATTTTGGTTAGCAGCCAAATGTTTTAATCATTGTGCCATCAGGAATCATTTTCTTTTAATAAAGAAGCACAATAAATAAGTGCAATCACAGGGAAATTGGACTGAGGGAAATGAGAGGTGATGAAGAAGGAAGAACAAGTAAAATGGCATGTTTCCAAGCCTGTGTCCACTTGGCATACAGAAAAACTTGTGGAATTATTTCATAGCTGACTCACGGTGACCTTTTGTACAACATAACAAAACATTGCCCAGTCCTGTGTCATCCTCAGGATCACCAGCAAGCTTGAGTCCATCATTGTGGCTATGGTGCCGATCCTTGTTACTGAGGATCTCTCTTGTCCTCACTAGCCCTCTGTCTCACCAAGCATGATGCCTTCCTCCAGAACTGATCCCTCCTGATGGCATGTCCAAAGGGAACAAGTCAGACTTTTTTCTACTGCAATCCATAAGGTTTTCATTGGCTACTATTTGGAAGTAGGTTGCCAGGACATTCTTCCTAGCCTTAGCCTGTAAACTCCTCTGAAACCTGCTCACCATAGATGACCCTACTGATCCAACATCACAGTAACATGCAAGCCACCACAATGCAACACACTGATAGATGAGTGGAGGATAAATGGCTCTAAGATGCAAAAATGTATGGATCCTCTAAGAAAACAATCCCACAAGATTTCCTGTATGCTAAGTGGATGCAAGCTTGGTAATGTATTTTATTTGTTCTTCCTCCTTCATCATTTTTCTTTTCCTTAAGTCCTATTTCCCTGGGATTTCACTTATTTATTATGCTCCTTTATTAAAAAAGGTAGTACATAAACTTTTGCCTCTGTCTCTGCTTCTGGGAACCTTTGGTTTATTAGTCAACTATTCCCATAACACAACTACAAAATCTCGGTGGCACATAATAAGAAGTATTTAATTGTCACTCACAAAGTCACAGGTCTCATAGGACAGCTGAGGTGGCTCTGTTCATAGAGTTAAGTCTGACTTGGTTTAGCTTCTGGCTACAACTTGGGCTCTGGTTAGCTTCATGTATATTCCTGTATTAATCATGGACTTCAAACTGAAGGAGCAGCAGTTATCCAAGAGAAGTTCTTCTCAGGTCAATTGTATAGGTGCAAGATAGCAGCACAATAGCATAACCACATTTCAAGCCCTTGCTTGTGTCCATCAGCTAGCATCTCATTGGCCAAAGCAAATCACATAACTGAGTTCAAGTCAAAAGAGGGTTACAAGGGGGGCAGTGGTGGTTCAGTGGTAGAATTCTCATTTTCTATGTGAGAACGAGGTTCACTTCCCTGCCAATTCACTTTATGCACAGCCACCACCCATCTGTCAGTTAAGGCTTGCTTGTTACTATGATACCGAACAAGTGTCAGTGGATCTTCCAACCTAAGATAGACTAGAAAGGCCTGTCAATCTACTTCCAAAAATCAGCCAGTGAAAACACTATGGATCATGATGGTCCTATCAGCAACTGATCGTGGTATGGGACAAGACTGGGCAGCATTTCCTTCCATTGCGCATGGGTTTGCCATGAATTGGGGGCTGACTCAACAGCATTAACAATAACAAACGGAGGAGAAGGCACTTTGTAAGGAACTGCAAAGTTACATGGCAAAGGGCATGGGTGTAGGGCGATGTGAAGAAATAAGACCAATCATTCAATATCCATACCTGGCTAAGATAAGCACACTTGCAACAAATTCAAAAGGTTACATCTAGTTTACACATGAATGATAACCATACCAAGAGATAAAGGAACTTGTTTACAATTACAGTTAAGACTAAGCCAGGATGCTAACACAAATCAAGCCTACTTGTTAGACTAAAAACTCCATGTATGAAGAAATTGCAAATAAATGTCTCTAGTGTGCCAAGAAGAATGTAAAGTATTGGGGATACTGAAGTAAATTGAAAGTATCATTCCGACTCAAAGAGTTTACAGGCTAGTGAGATAACAAAGAAACATACAGCACAATAAGATAGTTGCTATAATGGAAGTAGAGTCAAGGTTAAGTGGGAGCATGGCAGAAAGTGCAACCCAAGACAGAGCAAGTGGGACAGTCAAGATAGTCCTCACTTCATATTTCCCTACCACAGCAAGCTGCTCATTTATCAACACAACGTGTCTCCTACCTAACCATGCTATTTGTTCTTAATCTATACAAATGTGTATATTTTAAAACAAAACTCATTGCTGTTCAATCAGACCCCACTCATAGTGACCCCTCCTTGGGTTTCCAAGGCAGTACCCATATGGAAGTAGATTGCCCAACCTTCTTTCTGAAGAGTGGCTGGTGGGTTTGAACCGTCAGCCTTCTGGTTAGCAGTCAAAATCCCTGCATGATAACTTACTGTGTAGGAATGCCTTAGGCTTTATTTATGGGAAGATAGAAATGTGGGCATTCCTTTTCCAATTGAGATCAGTTTCTTATATAAGTAACAAAAGAAAAGATAGACTTTCCTGGCACTTACGCTTACATCACTGCCTGTAAGAACAGTCACAATAGTTAGTCTTTTCTAACCCAGAAGTAAGTGTATGGCCATTTATTTAATACAATTTCAATTTATAGCAAAGCTTCTTATATTTTATTACAAAAATATCTGCTGCAAATATTTATAAGTCAAGATAACTTACAAAACATTATGATTTCATATTTTTATCTTTCTTTCTTCCCATCACTGCCATCTTTGTTCATAATATTTGGTCAGAAGGAGATGGCAATAAAATGAAAGGAGATATCATAGGAGAAGAAGATTACATCCTGTTGCTAGTTATGACCATATTGTATACTGATGATTCTGTATCCTGGCTAAACATCGGAAACAGATGTTCAGTGTGTGGCCTGGACATCAGAATTTTATAAAAGCTATCTAGTCAAAACAAAAACCCATTGCATTGAGCCCATTCCAACTCATGGTAACCTTATATAGACTGAATTCTACAGCATTTTCTAGGTTGTACTGCTAAGCAGAAGGCTGGCAGTTCAAACCCACCAGCCACTCCTCAGAAGGAAGATGGGGCAATCTACCTCCGTAGTGATACTGCCTCAGAAACACAACAACAACAACAAGAACTCTTTACAGAAATAGATCACCAAGGCTTTCTTCTGCAGTGCCACTGAGTGGGTTTGAACTGCCAACCTTCAGTTAAAACACTCCCTTGTTGCTGTTAATTGTTGTTATTTCCTTTCAGTAGATTTCAACACACAGTGGCCCTATATGACAGAGTAGAACTGTCCTATAGTGTTCCCTAGGCTGTAAACTTTATGGGAGCAGACAGCCAGATCTTCTCTTTCATGGAGCCACTGATGGGTTTGAACTGCTGACTTTTTGGTTAGCAGCCAAGTGCTTAATCATTGCCCCACCAAGACTCCTAAAATGCTCCATAGATGATTAGCATAGTGCCTAAGGCACTTGACTGCTAACCAGAAGGCTGGCGGTTCAAACCCACCAGCCACTTCTCAGAAGGAAGATGGGGCAATCTACTTCCATAGTGATACTGCCTCGGAAACCCAAGGAGGGGTCGCTATGAGTTGGGTCCGACTCGACAGCACGTAACAACAACACAGCCAGAGTTTGAGCCAGAGTTTAGAAACACTGTTCTCCATATATCATCAACCTAGATTTTCCTAATTACAATTTATTTCTTTAATTAGCCCAGACTTGCTTAAGCTATGCAAGCATCCACTATCCTCACTAAAAATGTTATTTTCAGTCTTTCATTCAACAAATATATACTGAATTCCTGCTATGTCCCAGGGACTACACTACATGCAGGTGAGGGATAAAAAGTAGTGAGCAAGAGCCTTTGGTGGGAGATAGTGAGGAGGGAGATTATGGTATAAAAAGCAAACATTAGACAACTAAACAAAGACTATTTTTTTTAAATAAGCCAAAATGTTTCAAATTATGGTAAGGAAAATGCGTAGCATGAGAAAGAAGAGCAGACAACCTCCTTCAGATGAAGGTGATCAACGCATCCTTTCTGAGGATACAACATGTAATCTGAGACTGGAAAGACAAATATGAGTAAACCAACAAAGGCACCTCTGGGTGGTGCAAATAGTTTATGAGCTCAATTGCTAACTGAAAGGTTGGAGGTTTGAGTCTACCCAGAAGCACTGCAGAAGAAAAGCCTGGCGATCTACTTCAGACAAATCAGCCACAGAAAAACCCTACGGAGTTCTGTGCTGACACACATATGGTCACCATGAGTCATAGTCAACTCTATGGCAGCTGATATCTAGGCGAAGAGATGAGGAAAGAATATTCCAGGCAGACAGAACACCACATATGAAGGTGCCAAGACAGAGTTTAGCTTTTTCAGGAAACTGAAAGAAGGCCTCTTTGTCTGAGGCAACCAAGAGTAGGGGCAGAGTGACCCAGTCAGGAGGCTAGATTGAGAGATGGTGGTCCACATATTTATGGCCGTGAGGTCATGTTTTAAAATCTAGATTATATTCTAATTCAGTTGTTTAGGAGTGGGAAAAGCAGGTGGAGAATAATAAGATCCTGTTCATCTCAGTTAAGCTTGCAGGTGGCATTTTGAGAGTAGAATACTCACAAACTAGTGAATCTCTAATTGGTGGGATATTGTTGTTAAGTGGCGACATTGAGTCAGCTCTAACTGTTTTGGTTACCTAGTACTGCTCTGAGAGGATTATACCTCAAATAGGATGGCTTGAACAAACAGGACTTTATTCACTTACAGTTTGGAAGCTTTAAGTCCAAGTTCAAAGTGCCAGGCTCTAGAGGCTGTGTGAAAGCCCCTCAACCTTGGGCTTCAGCTCTACCTCTTGCTCCTGGCCCACTGAAGCTAGAGGATTTTCTTCACTCAGGCAGCTTTTGGCTGCTAAGGCTGACAAACCCAAGGTTGACAAATGAAATGGCACTGTCCCAATGTTACCAAACAACATGGTAGGCCATTAATTCAAGTTCATTGAAAGTCCCAAGGTTGGCAGAGCATGGCAGACTGCTGAACAAATGACTCAGCTACATACAGGGTTCAAGCATCCCATAAGCTAGAGACCTTTCCCAAAGACTTCTCCTTACATACAGGAAGCAGACCACATCCTTAAAGCAGCTACTAAGCTGCTCACAATAGATTCCACCATGGAGTTGATTACCAGTCTCATCATGGGGAATACTACATCAAGCTGCCCAGACACTCAACCAGGCCCAGTCAGGTTGATGCACAAACTTAACTACCACATTGACCCATCACAACCCCATGTACCACAGAAAGAAACACTGCCCAGTCCTGAGCCATCCTCACTATGCTTGCTATTTTTACACCCATCATTACAGCCTGTGTCAGTCCGTCTCACTGAGGGTCTTCTGCTTTTTTGCTGACCCTATACTATACCAACCATGATATCCTTCTCCAAGGAATTGTCCCTTCTAACAACATGATCAAAGTAGGTGAGATGAAGTCTGGCCATTCTTGCTTCCAAAGAGGATTCCAGCTGCACTTTTTCCAGGACAGATTTGTTTGTTATTCTGGAAGTCTGTGAGATTTTCAGTATTCTTTGCCAACAACATAATTCAAAGGCAGCTACTCTTCTTCTGTCTTTCTCATTCATTGTTCAGCTTTTCACATGCATATGAGACTACTGAAATTAGCGTAGCTTAGGTTAGGCATACCCTAGTCTTCAAAGAGACATCTTTGCTCTTCAAAAATGTAAAGAGGTCTTTTCATAGAGAGGTACATAGGAGGTGCAGACAACAAAGATGAACACTTTTGCACATACAGCACTGCGTTGTCAGTGAAGGCAAACTCAGGTATAAGAGTGGATAGATGGGTGGGCAGGCTGAACTATCTAAGACACTTGACTGCTAATCAGAAGGCTGGCAGTTCAAACCCACCAGCCACTCCTTGGAAGGAAGATTGAGCAATCTACTTCCATAGTGATACAGCCTCAGAAACCCAAGGAGGGATAGCTATGAGTTGGGTCTGACTCAACAGCACATAACAACAACAACAACAACATGCAGCAGGAAGTGTACTCAGGACCATGTATAGGATTGTCAGACAATTGTTCTACAAGTGTACTTGTATATTCTGTAAGAATTCCCAGGGGTATAGTAGAGCTGACAAGTGACAAGTTTGTAGTCACTTCTTGATCACAGCCAGCTAACTAGAGGGAGTGAGTAGTTAAACCTGTGGGCTCGGGACCATAGTTGCAGGGGACATCAAGCTTAGCTGGCATAACATACTACACAAAACATTGTTCCACCTCCTACTTTGATGAGTACCGACTCAGATCTTAAAAGCTTGCAAGCAGCTATCTAGATGCAACAATGGGTCTCTCCTCATCCAGAGCAAAGAAAAATGAAGAAAACCAAAGATTCTTGGAAACAATTAGTCCTTGTAACTAATTGTACACCATGCAATCCTCAGCCTACATGACTATGAGACCAGAAGAACTAGATGGTGCCTGGCTATTACTGTCAACAACTCAGAGGGGTACTATGTAGGAGACCCTGGATAGAGAGGAAGAAAAATGTGAAACAAAACTCAAAATCACTTGGAAATAAAAGGGGTGGGGGGCCAGGTTTGCTGGTCTGAAAGAGCCTGGTGGAATCACTGAGACTATTGTCCCTAGCTGCCCTTCAGGTCTGGAATTCAATCCACACCTGTGACTTCCAGCCAAACAAAAGACAGGCATATGAATTGAACATCTACCTGAGGTAAATATATTCCTTGGAGAGAACAATCATGGAAGAAAGAAGGGCTGTTTATGCACAGGGAGACATTTCAGGAGGCAGGAGTGCATGGAAGGATGGACACAGAGAAGAGGTAACTATCAGGAGGAAGTGGGAGGGGAGCTGTTGCGTGGGGTAAATTGTAGTCAATGTCATGAGACAACGTGTGTGTGAACTGCTGTATGGAAAGTGAATTTGCTCTGTAAAGTTTCACCCAAACACAATTAAATTTAAAAAAAAAAAGTAAACAAGTCTTTTGCAGAAGATTTGCCCAGTGCAATATGACATCTGATTTCATAACTGTGGCTTCCATGAGTCTTGATTGTGGATCCAAGTAAAATGAAATCCCTAACAATATCAATCTGATTGGAGGAAGAATCATTAACAACCTGAGATATGCAGATGATACAACTTTGCTTGCTGAAAGTGAGGATGACTTAAGGCACCTACTGATGAAGGTTGAAGAATACAGTCTGCAGTATGGATTACATCTCAATATAAAGAAAACAAAAATCCTCACAACTGGACCAATGAGCAGCATCACAATAAATGGAGAGAAGATTGAGGTTGTCAAGGAATTCACATTGCTTGGTTCTACAATCGATGCCAACGGAAGGAGCAGTCAGGACATTAGACGACGTATAGTATTGGGAAAGTCAACTGCGAAGGAACTGTTTCAAGTGCTGAGGAGCAAGGATATCTCCTTGAGGACTAAGGTGCGCCTGACACAAGCCATGATATTTCCAATCGCCTGGTATGCATGTGAGAGCTGGACAATGAATAAGGAAGACCGAAGAAGAGTTGATGCTTTTGAGTTGTGGTGCTGGCGAAGAATGCTGAAAGTACCATGGACTGCTAAAAGAACTAACAGATCTGTCCTGGAGGAAGTGCAGCCAGAATGTTCCTTGGAAGCAAGAATGGCCAGACTTCGTCTCACCTATTTTGGTCATGTTGTCAGAAGGGACCATTCCCTGGAGAAGGATGTCATGCTTGGTAGGGTGGAGGGTCGACGAAAGAGGGGGAGGCCTTCAAGGAGATGGATTGACACGGTGGCTGCGATGATGGGCTCAAGTATAGCAGGGATTGTGGGGCTGGCGCGGGATCAGGCAGTGTTTCGTTCTGCTGTGCATGGGGTCGCTATGAGTCGGAAATGACTCGACGGCACCTAACAACACAACAATTCCATTTATCATGATGTTGCTTATTGGTCCAGTTGTGAGGATTTCTGTTTCCTTTATGTTGAAATGTAATCCATACTGAAGGCTGTAGTCTTTGATCTTCATCAGTAAGTGCTTCAAGTCATCTTCACTTTCAGCAAGCAAGGATGTGCCATCTGCATAGTGCAAGTTGTTAATTGTTCTTCCTCCAATCCTGAGTGGCATTCTTCTTCATATAGTCCAGCTTCTCGAATTATTTGCTCAGCATGGAAATTGAATAAGTATGGTGAAAGGACATAACCCTAATATACACCCTTACTTATTTTAAACCATATTATATCCCCTTATTCTGCTCAAATGATAGCCTCTTGGTCTACATACAGATTCATCACGAGAACAATTAAATCTTCTGGAATTCCCATTATCATTCTCTGTAATATTATCCATAATTTGGCATGATCCAAACAGCATAATTAATGCCTTTACATAGTCAATAAAATGCAGGTAAACATCTTGCTGGTATTCTTTACTCTCAGCCAAGATCCATTTGACATCAGCAATGATATCCCTCGTTCCACATCCTCTTCTTAATCCAGCTTGCATTTCCAGGAGTTTCCTGTCAATATACGGCTGCAATCATTTTTTAATTATCTTCAGCAAGATTTTTCTTATGTTTGATATTAATGATATTGTTAAATAATTTCCACATTCTGTGGGATCACCTTTCTTTGGAATGGGTACAAATATGGATCTCTTGCAATCAGTTGGCCAGGTAGCTGTCTTCCAAATTTCTTGGCATATACAAGTAAGCTCCTCCAGTGCTGCACTTATTTGTTGTAACATCTCAATAGGCATTCCATCAATTCCTGGAGGCTTGGTTTTTGCCAGTTACTTCAGTTAAGCTCGGACTTCTCCCTTCAGTACTATTGGTTCTTGATAATATGCTACATCCTGAAATACTTGGACATTGACCAACTCCTTTTGATACAGTGACTCTGTGTATTTCTTCCATCTTCTTTTGATGTTTCCTACACCATTCATGCCGACTCGATGGCACACAACAACAACAACAACAACACCATTCATAATTTTGTCCATAGAAACCTTCAATATTGCAACTTGAGGCATGGAGTTTTTCTTCAGTTCTTTCAGCTTGAGAAATGTTTAACACGTTCTTCCCTTTTGGTTTCCTAACTCCAGGTCTTTGTACATTCCATTATAATACTTTACTTTGTCTTCTCAAGTCACCCTTTGAAATCTGTTCAGTTGTTTGTTTCAGTATTTCTTCTATGTGCTTTAGCTACTCTATGTGCAAGAGCAAATTTCAGAGTCTCTTCTGACATCCATTTTGGTCTTGTTTTTCCTTTCATACATGAAGAAAGCAAAGAGTCACAAGGGATATTGGTCTGTAATTTTCTTTTTTGGTGTCATTTTTGCCTGGCTTTAGTATCAGGGTTATGCTTGCTTCACAACTGAATTTAGGAGAATTCCATACATTTCCATGTTGTTCAGTTAACCCTTCTGGACCAAGACTTTTTGTTGGTAGCTTTTTTTTTTTTTTTTTTTTGACCAATTTGATTTCTCCTTTTTTTATGGATCTGTTCAACTGTTCAAACTTTCTACCTCATCTGTGTTAGTTTAGGCAGATTGTGGATTTCCAGCCATCTGTCCATTTCTTCTAGGTTTTCATATTTGTTGGAGAACAGTTCTTCATAGTATTCTGATATTATCCTTTTTTTTCCCTTGGTTAGACATAGCCAATTTCATTTCTTATTCATGTTATTTGTATTTTCTCCTTTCCCTTTGTTAAATTTTCCAATGGTTTCTTAATTTTATTAATCTTTTCAATGAAACAACCTCTAGTCTTATTGATTCTTCCCATTATTTTTCTATTTCTGTTTTATTTATTTCTGCCAGAATCATTATTATTGCTTTTGTTCTGGTGAGTAGGTCTTTTTCTCTAATTGTAGGAGATGTTTAGGTAAGGTACTGATTTTGATTCATTCTTCTTTTTTGATGTTTGTGTGTATTGCTATACATTGCCCTCTGACATTGTTTTGCTGTGTCTCAAAAATTTTAGTAAGTTGTATTTTCATTCTCATTTCATTCAGGGAATTTTTTAAATTCATTTTTATTTCTTCTATTACTCAGTAATTTTTAAGGAGGATATATACTGTTTTTCCCCTTTGATCCTCCTATTGTCTATGTCTAATTATATATCATTGTGAGCTGAGAAGACAGGTATGTAGTATTTTGATGTTTTTAAATTTTTGAGGGTTGCTTTGTGTCTTAACATATACTCTCTTCTGGTGAATGGTCCATATGCATTGCAAAAGAATGTAGGTTGTGCTATTCTTGTGTGAAGTGTTCTGAATATGTCTAAACGTCAAATTGATTAGATTGTTTAGTGCCTCTGTGTGTTGTTGAGCTTCTCTCTAATTGTTCTATCATTCATTGAATCTATTCTAAAGAATAGACTTGATGCACTGAAGACCAATAACCAAAAAACAGAGGAACTGTGGGATGACATCAACATTATCCATGAAGAAAGCAAAAAGTCATTAAAAAGAAAGGAAAGGAAGAAAAGACTAAAATGGATGTCAGAAGGGACTCTGAAACATGCCATTGAATGGAGAGCAGCTAAAGCAAATGGAAGAAATGACAACATAAAAGAGCAGAACAGAAGATTTCAAAGAGCAGCTTGAAAAGACAAAGTCAATTATTATAATGAAATGTGTGAAGACCTGGAATTTAGATAATTAAAAGGGAAGAACACATTCGGCATTTCTCAAGCTGAAAGAACTGAAGAAAAAATACAAACCTCAAGTTGCAATACTGAAAGACTCTATGGGTAAAATATTGAATGGTGTAGGAAGCATCAGAAGAACATGGATGAAATACACAGAGTAATTGTACCAAAAAGAATTTGTCAATATTCTTTCATTTCAGGAGATGGCATATGATCAAGAACCAATGGTATTGAAGGGAGACATCAAGGCTGCACTGAAGAAATTGTCAAAATACAAGGCTCCAGGAATTGACAGAATACACATTGAGATGTTTCAACAAACAGATGCCTCTCCGGAGGCACTTACTCATCTATGCTAAAAAACTTGGAAGACAGCTACTTGGCCAACTGACTGGAAGAGATCCATATTTGTACCCATTCCAAAGAAAGATGATCCCACAGAATGTGGAAATTATTGAAAAATATCATTAATATCACACACAAGTAAAATCTTCCTGAAGATAACTCAAAAATGGTTGCAGCAATATATTGACAGAGAACTTCCAGAAATGCAAGCTGGATTCAGAAGAGGATGTGGAATGAGCAATATCATTGCTGATGTTAGATGGATGCTGGCTGAAAGCAAAGAATACCAGAAATATATTTACTTGTGTTTTATTGACTATGCAAGAGCATTCAATTATGTGGATCATAACAAATTATGGATAACATTGAGAAGAATGGGAATTCCAGAACACTTAATTGTGCTTTTGAGGAACCTGTACATAGACCAGGAGCCTGTCATTCAAACGGAACAAGGGGATACTGCATGGTTTAAAATCAGGAAGGGAGTGTGTCAGGTTATATCCTTTCATTATACTTATTCAATCTGTATGCTGAGCAAATAATCTGAGAAGCTGGACTATATGAAGAAGAACATGACATCAGGATTGGAGGAAGACTCATTAACAACCTGTGATACACAGATGAGACAACTTTGCTTGCTGAAAGTGAGGATGATTTGAAGCACTTACTGATGAAAATTAAAGATGACAGTCTGCAGTATGGATTACACTTCAACATAAAGAAAACAAAATTCCTCACAACTGGACCAATAAGCACCATCACTGTAAATGGAGAAATGATTGAAGTTGTCAAAGATTTCATATTATTTGGTTCCACAATCAACACCATGGAAGCAGCAGTCAAGACATTAGATGATGAGGCAACTCTGTTGCAAAGGACCTCCTTAAAGTGCTGAACAGTGAAGATGTCTCCTTGAAAACTAAGGTGCACCTAACCCAAGCCATGATATTTTTAATTGCCTCATATGAATGTGGACAATGAATAAGGAAGACCAAAGAGGTGTTGATGCTTTTGAGTTTTGATGTTGGTGAAGAGTACTGAAAGTACCATGGACTGCTAAAAGAACTAACAAATCTGTCCTGGAAGAAATGCAGCTGGAATGCTCCTTGGAAGCAAGAATGGCCAGACTTCCCCTCACCTACTTTGGTCATGTTATCAGAAGGAACCATTCACTGGAGATGGATATCATGCTTGGTAAAGTGTAGGATCAATAAAAAAGGGAAAGCCCCTCAACAAGATGGATTGACACTGTGGCTTCAAATGGGTTCAGGTATAGTAAGTATCATCAGACTGGCACAGGACCATGCACTGTTTTGTCCTGTTGTGCATAACGTCTCTATGAGTCAGAGATAACTCGACAGCATTTAACAACATAACAACAACAAATATTTGTGCTTTTCTTGTTTTGTATTTTGATAGTAAGATTTATTGATTTTCTTTGAGTTTATCCTGTGATTTATTATTCTCTTCTCAAGTTCAAAACAGTCTATTCTATCTCAAAATCATCTCGACTTTGTCTCCATTTAGAAGTTGTGTACCTGCACTATTTATTCCCTGTTTTTGCTTTGTAGTTGTTCTCATTTATCAACTGATGTCTCTGGTCCCCTGTTTACAGTCTTGTAAGTTTATTTTACCTTAAATACTTCTATATCTGGGTTATGTTGTCATGTGTGATAACCACCAGTTGTCTGCTGTTGTGGTTCTGTGTTTGAAGGATTCCCATTGGCATCTTTTGTAAAGTTGACCTAGTTTTTCTGTTTCTCTGGAAATGTCATAATTTCATGATCATGTTTAAAGAACAGTTTTTCTGAGTATATAATTCTTCTTTGGCTTTTTTTTTTTTTCTTTCAGGGTTTTATATATGTCATCCCATTGAACCACCTACCTGCATGGTTTCTGCTGAGAAATGAGAACTTAGTCTATTTGTTGCCCTTTCTAGGTAACATTTTGTTTTTCCCATGCTGCTTTCAGGATTCTTTCTTTGTCTTTGGTTTTGGAAAGTTTGATTACATGTCTTTGTGATTTTCTTTTAGGGTCTATCCTACTTGGGATTCTTTGCACTTCTTGAATGTGTATCTTCTCATCTTCCATCATATTAGGGATATTTTCTTCCAATAAATCTTTGACAATTTACTCTGTGATTTTATTTGTCTCTTCTTGTTCTGGAATTCCAATCACATGTAAGTTATTTCTCTTGATGGTGTCTTACATAAATTTGAGGTTTTCTTCCTTTTTTTTTTTTTTTTTGGCTCTTTTTTCTGATTGTTCATTTAACACAGCAGGGTTGAGAGATTTGTCTTCAATCTCTTAATTCTGTCTTTCTTTCACTGAATTTTATCCCTGTGTTCTTTCAATGTGTTATCTATTTCTGAAATCTTAGTATTAATATTCTGGCAAATATTTCTATTTGCTATTTTCATATAGTTTCCAATTTTTCATTTATTTTGTCACTTTGTTCTTATATTTTTTTCTTAAATTTTTCTAGAATTTTGTTTGTGTTTTCCTTAACTTTGTCATTGTTTTCCTTGTTTTTTTCAGTATTTTTTTTTATCTGCCTCTTAATATGTTGAAGGTGCTTAAACATAATTTTTCTGAATTTCTTATCAGGTAGTTCCAATGTCACTTCTTCCTCAGGGAAGTGTTCTGGCTCTGTATTCTAGTCCTTTATTTGTACTCCCATATCTTGCTTCTTTGTGTGAACTGGGATTTTCAGTTGTCTCCAAGACAGTGTGATGTCATTGAATTTTTATTTAATTGGCAATTGCATGTTTGTGTGATTCAGCCAAGTTCTTGTTTGGTTTTTGTTTGTTTGTTTGTTTGTTTTTGATATATTCAAACAAGTGGTGCTGGTGTACTACTCTGTTCATTAATTAGGCAGCACACAGTCACTCACCACATGTCTTCTGGTGGGTTTGATAGAAGATGAGGATATGTGCATTGATCTCTGTTAAATGTTCATGCAAAACAGTCAGTGGCAATTGGGCTGGTATTAGCCACTGTCTATCATTCATCAGTTAGTGCAGATGCAGATAGTGGTCCTCTTCCAGTGGTTGGAACTGCAGGAGGTGTGGATGTGATTGGGTTGTGGGGGTACAGCTGCTTTCTGGTTGCAAGCCTCCAGTGTGGTTGCCCATGCAGTCCTCATCAAGTGAAGCTGATTATCAGGTTGCTACCCCAATTGAAATGCCTCTTGCCAATATACAAAATGGCTATGCCATCAAGCCAGTCAACAGTGTGCAGGTCCATTTGTCTCTTTATTTGCTGTTTTCATTCAGTTTCTTCTATTAGTCAGTATTTAATCCACTTTTTGTCCTTCTCTTTGAAGCTCAAGATTCCAGGATTATCCTGTGTATCTGTTTCAATGGGTTTCTCATTTGTTTGTTGTAGAGGGTTTATGTAGCTTGTGTGCCTGTTCTGGAATATTGATGGAAGTCCTGGAAAGTTTGATTTTTATATATCCTGAAAAAAAATTTTTTAAAAACTCACTGCCACTGAGTCGTTTCTGACTCACAGCTACCCCCATTGGGTTTCTAAGGCTGTGAATCTTTATGGAAGTAGATCACCCTGTCTTCCTTCCACAGAGCAGCTGGTGGATTTGAACTGCTGACCTTCCCATTAGCAGTCAAGTGCCTTATCCACTATGCTACCAGAGCTCCATTTGATATATCCTTGTGATATTATTTTAAAGTCTATTCTATTTGGGATCCATTGAACATCTTAAATGCATATTTTCTCATTTTTCATAATATTAGGGAAGTTTTCTTCCAACATATATTCAACAATTTTCTCAGTCTTTATTTTGGTTTCTTCTTGTTCTGGAATCCTGATCACAAGTAAGTTATTCCTCTTGATGGTTTCTCACATAATTCTTAGGCTTTCTTAATTTTATTTCATTCTTTTTCTAATTGTTCCTCTAATAGATTCTTTTTCTCTCTCACTGCCATCAAGTTGAATCCGACTCATAGCAAACCCTCCTTGGGTTTCCAAGGCAGTATCACTATGGAAGTGGATTGCCCCATCTTCCTTCCAAGGAGTGGCTGGTGGATTTGAATCACCAGCCTTCTGGTTAGTAGTCAAATACCTTAGGTGCTATGCTGCCAGAGCTCCTTCTAACAGATTAGTATTAAAATATTTATCTTCAGTCTCACTTAATCTGTCTTCCATTGATTGAATCTACTCCTTTGCTCTTCCAATGCATTATCTATTTCTGAAATTTTATTATTAATCTTCTGGATTTCTATTTGATGTTTTTGTATGCTTTCTAATTTTTCATTTATTTTGTCCATTTGTTCCTGCATTTTGTTTTTGCTTTTTTTTTTTTTTTTTGGTTTTTTTTTTTTTTTTTGGTTTGTTTGTTTGTTTGAGTGTGTGTGTGTGTGTTTTCAATTCTTCTAGAGTTTTGTCTGTGTTTTCCTTGATTTTATGAGTGGTTTCTTTGATCTTCCTCTCAATCCATTGAAGTACCTAATACAATTTTGAATTCCTCTACAGACAGTTTCAATTGCATTTCTTCCTCCAGAAGATTTCTGGTCCTTTATATTGATTATTTGTTTAAGCCACATATTTTTATCTAATTTTTGGGGTATGATTTGAGGTTATTTCTGAGACAGGCAGTGTTATTGTACTAATTTATTTATAGTATCTTGGTTTGCTTCACCTAGATTTATTTTGCTTTGTTTCAGAAGGTTGGCAATTCAAACCCACCAGCCACTCCTTGGAAGGAAAATTGGACAATCTTCTTCTGTAGTGGTACTGCCTCAGAAACCCAAGGAGGGGTTGCTATGAGTCGGGTCCAACTCAATGACAGTGAGCTTGTTTTTTTGTTTTTTGTTTTGTTTTGTTTTTTAATATGTATCTGGGCAACAGTGTGGGTGTGTTTCTCTAGTCACTAGTTTGGCAACACTGGTGTGTTTACTACCTGTCTCAGGTGGATTTAGTAGCAGATGGGAGTGTGGGCATGAATCTCTGATCACTGATCATGCAGAGTAGTTGAGGACAGGCTGGGCAAGTATTAGTTATCCTCTGTCATCAATCCAGTGATGTTGGCACAGTAGGTGGGGCAGCAGGTGAAGTGAGTATGGCTGAGTAGAGTCACTGGATCCCAACTGCTTTGGAAAGATAGAAAAGAAAAAAGGAAGGGTGAGGGAAAAAGAAACAGGGAGTCAAGGAAGGGTAGCTAAGAAGAAAGAAAAAGAGATAAGAGAAAAGGAAAGGAAAAAATGTGACACAGTACATCCACAAATGCTGACTGCCAAACACTGCTGTGGCAGAAATATGGCACTTGCTCCATGGAAGTGCACACTGCTGAATACAGAGGGGCAGGGGCAGGCATTACTGAATGCTGGGGGGGTTGGGGAGGCCCACACAGCAAGATCAAGAAGAAACAAAAAAGTAGGGGGTGGAACAAAGAAGAAAAGAAAAAAATAAATTAGGGAAGAACTGAGGAGAAAGATAAAAAGAGAAAATAAAAAACTGGTACAAACATTAGCCGCCAAACATAGCTGCATTAGGAACACAGAGCTCAATCCAGGGAACCCTTCATCACTATCCACATAGGGACAGGGGTGGGTGCTGCTGACCATAGGGGAGAAACAACACCCACTCTAGGGGATTAAAAAAAAGTGAGGGTGGGAAGAAAAAAAGAAGAGAAAAATAAGAGGGAAACAGAAGAAGTATGAAGGAAAAGTTAAAAAATAAATAAATAAAAAGCAGCACAGTACTTGAGAAAGTGCTAGCTGCTAATCACAGCTGCATAGTAGTGCAAACCTCTGACTGAGGAGGGACAGGGAAGGGCACTGCAAATAGGATGGTCAGTGGAAGGGGAGGTGCCCACTCTGTGGGATCAAAAGTAAATAAATAAATAGTCAGGGGAAGAAGAAAAAAAAATAAAAGGAAAGGAAAAAAGAAAAGAAAAGGAGAGAGAGGAAAAGAAAAGATAAGGAGGAAAAAAAAAAACTGCACAGCCCCTACAGTAAGGGGGTGAGTGGAGGTGGACGGGGAGGGATATGGTTTGACCAGCCACTGGAAGGGTGATGTTGTGGGGATGTTGCACTGCTGGTCACTGGCAGGTTATGCAAAGGATGAGGTCATGTCTTTCTGGTCACTGATCACTGATGCAAGTGCTAGTGAAGTCCTGGACAAGCAGACTTGGTTATCTGGTTCCTGCTCCAAGTGGAACGAACACTGCTTATAATAATTCAAAGGGACAAGCTGTGCCAGTTGGCAATTTACTGCTCCTTGCTCACTGTTTCTTTGGTCTTTTCCTCTCATTGATGTTTGATCTACTTCTGTATCCTTTCTTTTGAAGCTTTGGGTTCCAGGATTGTCATCAGTATCCGTTTCACTTGGTTACTCAAGTCTTTGCTGTTGAGGGTCTAGATAGTGTATTTGTCTAGTCCACCATCTTAGGTACTCTTCCCTTTTTTGTTATCATAAAAGTTATGTTTCTGCTATGTTGTTGTTGTTGTTGTTGTTGTGTGCCGTCGAGTCAGACCCGACTCATAGCGACCCCTTCTTGGGTTTCTGAGGCAGTATCACTATGGAAGTAGATTGACCAACCTTCCTTCTGAGGAGTGGCTGGTGGGTTTGAACTGTCAACCTTCTGGTTAGCAGTCAACCAATTTCTGCTATAGATAATGGTTTCTGCTATAGATAATGAAATATTTTGTCCATTTGCCTAGAAAAGGCAGTATCATAAGAAAAACTGTTCATTTGATTTTCATTGTGGGAGAAAATGATTTTTTTTCACATGACAAATTAATAATTTTAACAACTCTTCCAGGGCTGGCATAGAGTGGCCAAAATGAAATAATCAGGTCTGTATATAAATTGGAGTCCCTGAGTAGTTCAAACAGTTAAAGATCTTGGCTGCTAACTCAAAGGTTGCAGGTTTGAGTCCACTGAGAGATATCTCAGAAGGTGGGCCTGGAGATCTACTTCTGAAAAATCAATCATTGGAAACCTCATGGAACATAGTGCTACTCTCTTTCACACATAGAGTTGCCATGAGACAGAATTGACTGAATGGCAGCTGGTTTTTTAACTGAACTGAAGATGTATAAATTATCATGTTATGGATCAAATGAAATTGCTATTTGTTCATTTCAAAAAAGTATCACCCTTGTAAATGAGATAAATTTCATTGCAATATATCAAAAGATAAATCTCAAAATAATAATGGTTTCAATAAGACATAAATTACTTTTCCTGCAAGGTAATGCTCAAATAGAAATGACGTTTATTGATATAGCTCTCATTGTTGTTAAGGATCCAGACTACTTCCATGTTGTTTGCATGAGGAGGGCTTCTATTTCTAAATTCAACTAATGGACCAAAATGACTGCTCTATCTCCAGGCATCATATTGGCATTTCAGCCACTTTAGGAATATTTCCAGGAAATTGTTCATGCCACTGTCACTTGCATCCCACTGGCCAGAATTTCCATATATGTCCAATATAGCTTGAAAATAAATCATAAAATTATACACTTTAGTCTGGGATGCCACTTGCAAATATAAAATTCAGACATTCTGTATTGAATAAGAAATGGAAAATAATATTGAGAGACACCTAAAAATCTCTGCCAATAATGAAATGATCTCCCAGGACTGTATTGAAGAACTGAACATTCTGAATTGCTGTGCTCTATAAAGTATCACATAACATGAAATTTAATCTCTGAAATAACCATAATTTTGAGAAGTTTCCTTTATTTTTATTCTTTCCTTAGAATATTTTTTCTCCATAGAATTATGAGATATTTTAAAATTTGTTCTCCATAGAATGCTGTGATGTTCCTTACAAATGTTCCAGTTAATAGGTTTTTACATTTATTTACTATCACAATGGCTGAGAGAGACCAGGAAGTGAGCAGAGTGATTTAGAACAGCTAAGGGATACAAACTTGTCCATCAGTTTTTCATACTGTGGTGGCTTGAGTGTTGCTGTGAGGCTGGAGGCTATGTCACCAATGTTTCAAATGTCAGCAGGGTTACCCATGGTACGTCTCAGCAGAGCTTCCAGACTAAGACAAACTCAGAAGAAAGAAGAGGCCATCCACTTGTCAAAGAATTGGCCAGTGAAAACTTTATGAATTGCAGTGAAAAATTGTCTGAGATATTACTGGAAAACTTGATGAATAGCCCTGAAACATCCTCTGATGTAGTGCTGGAAGATGAGCCCCTCAGTTGGAAGTCACTCAAACTATGACTGGGGAAAAGCTGCCTCCTCAGAGTAGAGCTGACCTTAATGATGTAGATAGAGTAAAGCTTTTGGGATTTCCATTTGGTGATGTGCCATGATTCAAAATAAGAAGAAATAGTTGCAAACATCAATTAATAATTGGAACATGGAATGTACAAAGTATGAATCTAGGAAATGCAAGTGACAAAAATGAAATAGAACACATAAAGATGGATATCCTAGGCATTAGTGAGCTAAAATGGACTGGTTTTGCCCATTTTGAATCAGACAATATATGATCTACAATGCCAGGAATGATAAATTGAAGAGGAATGGTGTAGCATTCATCATCACAAAGAATGTGTGAAGATCCATCCTGAAGTACAATTCTGTCAGTGATAGGATAATATCCAAATGCCTACAAGTAGACCAGTTAATACTACTATTATTCAAATTTACTCACCAATCACCAAAGCCAAAGATGAGGAAACTGAAGATTTTTACCCACTCCTGCAGTCTGAAATTATGACTGGAATGCAAAAGTTGAAAACAAAGAAAAATCACCAGTAGTTGGAAAATATGGCCTAGGTTATAGACATAATGCTGGAGATTGCATGATAAACATTTTGCAAGACCAACAACTTATTCATTGCAAATACCTTTTTCAACAACACAAACAGCATCTATACATGTGGACTTCACCAAATGGAGTACACAGGAATCAGACTGACTACGTCTGTGGCAAGAGGCAATAGAGAAGCTCAATATCTTCAGCCAAAACAAGGTCAGGCTCTGACTGTGGAACAGACCATCAACCACTCATATGCAAGTTCAAGTTGAAGCTGAAAACAGTTAAAACAAGTCCATGAGAGCCAAAATATGACCTTGATTATACTCCTCCTGAATTTAGAGACCATCTGAAGAACAGATTCGATGCATTGAACACTAATGCCCAAAAACCAGAAGAATTGTGCGATGACATCAAGAGCATTATCTATGAAGAAAGCAAAAGGTCATTAAAAAGAAAGGAAAGAAAGAAAAGACCAAAATGGATGTCAGAAGAGACTCTAAAACTTGCTCTTCCACATAGAGTAGCTAAAGCATATGGAAGAAATAACAACATAGTGGAGCTGAACAAAAGATTTCAAAGAGCAACTCGAAAACACAAAGATAATTATGATCATGAAATGTGCAAAGACCTGGAGTTGGATAACCAAAAGGGAAGAACACACTCAGCATATCTCAAGTTGAAAGAACTGAAGAAAAAATTCAAGTTGTGAGTTGCAATATTGAAAGATTCTACAGGCAATATATTGAATGATGCGGGAAACATCAAGAGAAGATGGAAACAATACACAGTCACTGTACCAAAAAGAATTGGTTGATGTTCATCTATTTCAGGAGGTGGTATATGATCAGGAACCAATGATGTTGAAAGAAGAAGTCAAGGCTGCACTGAAAGAATTGGCCAAGAACAAAGCTCCAGGAAATGATGAGATACACATTGAGATGTTTCAACAAATGGATGCCACACTAGAGGCACTCACTCAACTATTCCAAGAAATTTGGAAGACAACTACCTGGCCAACTGATTGGAAGAGATTCATATTTGTGCCCATTCCAAAGAAAGGTGATCCCACAGAATTTGGAAATTATTAAACAATACCAGTAATATCACACATAAGTAAAATCTTACTGAAAATAAATAAATAATGATTGCAGCAGTATATTGACAGAGAATTTCCAGAAAGGCAAGCTGGATTCAAAAGAGGACATGGAACTAGGGATATCATTGCTGATGTCAGGTGGATGCTGGCTGAAAGCAAAGAATACCAGAAAGATGTTTACTTGTGTTTGATTGACTATGCAAAAAGCATTCAATTATGTGGATCATAACAAATTATGGATAACATTGAGAAGAACAGGAATTCCAGAACACTTAATTGTGCACATGAGGAACCTGTGCACAGGCCAGGAGGCTATCGGTCAAACAGAACAAAGGATACTCCATGGTTTAAAATTAGAAAGGGAGTGTGTCAGCATTGAATCCTTTCACTATACTTATTCAATCTGTATGCTGAGCAAATAATCTGAGAAGCTGTACTATATAAAGAAGAAGGTGGTATCAGAATTGGAGGAAGGCTCATTAACAACCTGAGATACACAGATGATACAATTTTGCTTGCTGAAAGTGAGGATGACTTAAAGCACTTACTGATGAAGATTAAAGACTACAGTCTGCAATGTGGATTACACCTCAATATAAAGAAAACAAAAATCCTCACAACTGGACCAATAAGCAGCATCACAATAAATGGACAAAAGATTGAAGTTATCAAAGGCTTCATATTACTTGGTTCTACAATCAGCACCAATGGAGGGAGCAGTCAAGATATCAGATAACATATTGCACTGGCCAGATCTGCTGCAAAAGACCACTTTCAAGTGCTGAAGAGCAAAAATATCTCCTTGAAGACTAAGGTGCTCCTAACCCAAGCCATGGTATTTTCAATCACCTCTTATGCATGTGAGAGCTGGACAATGAGTAAGGAAGACTTAAGAAGAGTTGATGTTTTTGAGTTGTGGCATTGGCAAAGACTACTAAAAGTACCATGGACTGCTAAAAGAATTAAGAAATCTGTCCTGAAAGAAGTCCAGCTGGAATGCCCCTTGGAAACAAGAATGGCCAGACTTCATCTCACATACTTCGGTCATGTTGTCAGAAAGGATCATTCTCTGGAAAGGGATATCATGCTTGATAGTGGGTCAACAAAAAATGGGAAGGCCCTTGTGGTGATTAAGTTTGGTCAACTTGGCTGGGCCTGGTTGAATGGCTGGGCAGCTGAATATAGTTATTACCCATGCTGAGATTGGTAATTAACTCTGTGGTGGAATCTATTAGAGCAGCTGAGTAGCTGCTTTGGGTATGTGATCTGCTTCCCATGTATAAGAAACATGCTTGGGAATGGTCTCTAGCTTATGGCATGCTTGAACACTGCTTGTACCTGTGTTGTTGTTCAGCAGTCTGCCATGATCTGCCAACCCTGGGACTTTAAATGGACTTGAATTGATGGCCTGCTGTGTGGTTTGGTAACATTGGGACTGTGCCTTTTTACTTGTCAACCTTGGGCTTGTCAGTCTCAGCAGCCAGCAGCTGTCTGAGTGAAGAAAAGTCTCTAGTTTCAGTGGGTTGGAAGCAGGAGGCAGAGCCAAAGCCCAAAGTTGAGGGGCTTTCAGCCAGCTCCTAAAGCCTGGCACTTTGAAGTTGGACTTAAAGCCTGCAAACTGTAAGAAAATAAACTCCTGTTTGTTAAAGTCATCCCATTTATAGTATATTCTAGTCAGAACAGCATTAGGTAACCAAAACAGCCCTCAAAAAGATGGACTGGCACAGTGGCTGCAATGATGGGCTCAGGTATCCATGAGCAGTCCATGGGCAAGGATAATGAGGCTCAGACAAGATAAGGCAGTGTTTTGTTCTGTTGTACATAAGGTCACTATGAGTTGGAGACAACTTGAAAGCACCTAACAACAACAACAACACCATCACAACAGTCTTTTCAATTCCTCTGATTGATGCTCAATTTTTTTTCTTTATTGTGCTTTGGGTGCATATTTACAGAGCAGAATTCAACATTCAACAGTTCGTGTACATTTAGTTTCGCTCCCCTATTACCATCTCCAACCCTAGCTCACTCTCCTCCCCTCCCTTCCCTGTGTCCTTCTTAACTACTCACTCCAGTCTGTCCAGCTTTCCCACCATGTGAATGCTGCCTCTCTGGTACCCATGGATGATTGCTCCAAAGGATGTATCTCTGTAGAGTATGTGGGTGCATTGCCCTGAGCTGGGTGCTCTGAATGTATTCTTTCTGCTGTTGGGCTAAGGGCCAGTCCTTGGTAGTAAGTCCTATCTCAGGCCTGAAGGATATTCCAGGGCCATAGGCTTGAGGGTCCCAACAGACTCCATCCAACCAGCAATTCTGATCATTATTTTGTTTTTGAGTTTTTCCACATTTTTCCTCCCACTATATTCAGGATCTCCAGTTTTGATCCCTTCCTGAGTGGTTGGCATTGGTAGCCAGGCACCATCTACTTCTTGTTTTGTATCACTAGTATCTATGCAAGATTATCTTTGTTGTTGTTGTTGTTGTTAAGTGCCGTCGAGTCGTTTCCGACTCATAGCGACCCCATGCA